>NC_053399.1:17954244-18554244 GCF_905171765.1 Bufo bufo | reverse complement strand
TACAATTCCCAGCATGCCCAGACTGCCTACATCTATTATCCTACAGCAGGGCATGGTGGGAGTTGTAGTTTTACAACAGCTGGAGAGCTGCAGGTTGGCCATGCCTGCTCTAGTGAGGAAAGCAGCTGATAGAAGGGGTCCCGCTGATTTGATATGGATAAGTTATCCTGAGGATAGGCCACCAATATCAAATTTCTGGATAACCCATGTAAAGTGAGCCTCTAACAAAAGGACAGTGCTGTGCCTGGGCGGCAATAAAGACGGTGCAGTACATTAAATCACCTGATTGGTAAGTTGGCAGCAGTCGGACTCCCACCAATCTGATATTAATAGCCTATCCTAAGGACAACCTGCCTGAAGGGGCTGAGGCGCCTATCCCAAGGACAACCTGCCTGAAGGGGCTGAGGCACTGATCCCCAGCACCACCACCAATCACCTTGTGTTTCTCTGCAGAACCCCCTTTAAGAAATTGCTGGAAGTCCTCACCTAGGAGGAGTGGGTTGTGTATAACAATGTGTACAGACATCTGAGCGTCTCTCACCGGAAATCCTCAGGAAGGGATTTCACTCCAACGCCTGCATCGATTGCTGTCTGGGCTCTCAGCTCCTCGGCTGTCAGGAGACAATGCAGGCGATACAGAATGCTTGGCAGGCACACCGCCTTCCTCCACAAGGACGCAGGGATGGGATGGATCGCACAAAGTTCTGGAACCAGAATCTGTCATATAGAAGAAAGCAGACGCGTTTACGGCCGGGAACGATCACCCCGTCTGCGGTGACGCACGCACAACACTTTGGAAAGTTACCTGCTTGTTCTGTAAACTTTCCCACTTGGCTTTTCGTTTCTCTGCGCTGCTTAAAGGAAGAGCTTTCCCCTTCTGGTTCAGGTGCCGTGGAGTCAGCAGGTTAAGCCTTATAGGGGTAAATTAATAGATTATTTTGTGAAATACAACTTTAATACCGTTTTAATGTCTCCGATTGCTGTCAGTGAATGGAAACACTTATGAACACCAATAATTATAACGAGCCCCTCTAACCACAGATGAGGGTTTGGAACAGCGATAGCATATGGCCATGATAGGTGGGGGATCTCTGGGACATCCATGAGCCTGAGAATAAAGCACAGGGTCTCTCTGCCATGCAGGGTACTACAGTGCAGCCCTATGCAAGGGAATGGTGCCAGCTGCAGTTCCCCTGCGCAACAGTGTGGCAGTGGCCCTATTGTATAGAGAAAACATAGAAGCGGATGCCACGCTATACCAGTGCTGCGGACACTGAAGTAAGACCCTCAATCATACAGTGACAACATATCCTATAGGATGGAACTACACATCTATGGTACATTGTAAGAAACTGTTAAAGTAAGACAGTCAGGAGCAGCTTTTGAATGTAACCAAGAATGCTTCTAGTCACAGACAGCAAGCAGAGACAAACAGGCAAGCTGTGCTAATAGACGGCTACAGAGTGCGCTGCGATGCGCCACAGAGCGTGGCGGTTTTGCGTACCGTGACGAGGTGTGGTCGACATCCAACAGTGGCTGGTTGAGGTTAGTCAAGTCGAGGTTGTACTTCGTTTTATAATATTCAGCGAACGTTTCATATTCTGGGGAAGGGAATTTACTGAGCGGGGTCAGGTCAGTGTATACATCAGCAACGTAAAATCGATGAGGCTGGTCAAAATTGCGATATCTGGCGGGATAAAATGAAGATACATTTTTGTTAACATGCATTCTCAGGTGCAGAATCTTATTCTAAAGGGGGTTTCCCCATCAGCTAAAATTCCACTTTGCGCCATTTCACACATGACGGGTCGCCACAGTGCAATGATGTCATCCAGTGGCCATCGTGGTGATGTCACCACAGATGTGATTGTGTTCCATAGCTACGAAGCGCTGGGCAAAACATCCAACTGCAGTAAAAAAAAAAAAAAAGAAAGGGGGCATCCAATAAGCTGCGGCCCCCAATGCCATTAACGAGAAATTCACATTTTTACAATTTGAGTCACCTGAACCGGGCTGTAAGAGATGAGGAAGGGTTTCAGAAATTGGAGTTCAATTGTACAACTCAAACATCTGTTGCCCTCAACCCATCCTCCCATGGTGGAAAGGCAGGTCAGCATAAGGGCACGGCCACAGTGGAATTTCGGGTGGTAAATCCGTAACATTTAAAGTACAAGCAAAGTGGATGAGATTTTAGAAAGCGTTGGAAAACTTGACGCAATGACGGTTGTGAGGCAGTTGCAAAAAAACAGCACTGATATGGAGACCACAGCAGACCAGCTACGCGTGGCCATACCATAAAATCGCCGACACCAAGCAGTGGAGGTCTCCGGCATGTTGAGAGTTGTAGTTTCACCGCAGCTGGAGACCACTGCTCTACAGGAACGGAAATGAATGACGTATGGTTAACAGCTATACCTCATCAACAAGGGACAGGAGGCGTCCGTGGAGATCTTACGTGGTCACCTGCTGCATGCACCCACTGATGGACAGGTTAAAGCCAGAGGACCCTGCACCAGGCTCAGACATGATGACACACGGCAGGTCTGGTCTTCAGGGCAAATCATGTTAATATCTGCGAGACACATCGGCGTCCTTTACTGACTTGCAAGGCCTTCACCCCACAGGACCTACCTTGGAATGATCACTGCATCCTGGTAGTCTTCCAGCTTGAATACAAAAGGTTTCTCAGCTGAGTACTGAGTACTAGGAATGCCAGTACGAGCTTCTGATTTCTCAATATCTTCCACAAACGTAAAATCTATGTCCAAAGTGCCGCAGTCATTAACTTAGGAGAGAACACAAGTCACAAAGTCGTGTTACATGGGATTTTAAGGGTCAACCACCAAAACATACAGAAGTCCCTGTAGTGTACAATGGGAAACACACTTATCCAAGACTAGAATATTGATGGCTCATTCTAGGAACAGGCGACGAATATTGGATCGACGGGGGTCTGGCTAGCAATCCCACCAATCCGATACTTAGGACCTAGACTAAGAATAAGCCATCAATATTCTAGTCCCAGCAAAGACATTTAAAAAGCACCTACAGGATGAAACAGACATCCTATCGGATAGGGATGATCCTGCTGGTTAACATGACATCTGTCTTGTGAAAATCGGTTGTGGTTTTCCAATGAGAATAAGATTTTTTCTTTTCTTTATGCAAATAAGAGCTTCAGTGCACTGAGGCCTGGACGCTTGGTGCACCTCAGCTTCCCATTGCACTGAAGAACTCATTTGCATAAATAATACAGGTGTCATTTTAATCAGCAGCTTCAACCCTGCCAGACAGTATGCCTGGTTTAACAGGGTTAATCCTGCTGACTAGGCTCATGTTACACTAGTGAGAGATCCTAATGACAAAAGTGCCCCTTCAGTTCACACACATTTCCATTACATTTGATTACAAGGCGGACGTGACAACACTACACCAAAAATCATAAGAGGCTGTCAGCGATAAGGGATAAATGCCTGGCCAGTTGGGGGTCTGACAGCTTTGGACATGCAGCAATCACGTGCCCCGGGATGAATAGAGTGGAAGGCCGCCCATGCCCGCAGTCGCTCCTTTCCTTCTGTATGGGACGGTTGGAAACGGTCGTGTGATGTACTCCGCTACCGCCAACAGTCCCACATAGAATTAATGGAGCAACTGCGTGCACGAGAGACCTGCTGCTCCATTTATACACCCGCACAGTACTCCGATGGCGGCATGTATCCGCGGCGGTGCCTTACCAACATTGAGAGGTAGAACACAGTAAGCCGCATCGGCTGCTGTGGGCTTGAATTCTAGTGCAGGTTTCTCAAGACGAAGGATGTGCGAGAATATGTACTGGTGCAGCCGGGTGATGAGCTCAAGTTGCTGTAAAGTCAAGGTAAATCCCGACTTCTTCAGCTCAATCAATATGGTCACTTCTCCAGAACGGGTGTAGACCGGGAAGTGTGGGATCTGCAAGAGACAACTACATTTAGTGTCTATAGACAAATCAGCAGACGTGGCCCTAACCGCCTCTCTGAGCTCCTACACTGCAAGGGGATGGTCGCTTCTTCCGGCATCAGATTACTGTATTGTGCTCGACCCCCCTCAAAGAGATATGGTACTTAAAGGGGTTGTCAACGCCAGAAAACCCATCTTTATTCTGAGCTTATAGAGGGGGGATTCCCATTGAGAATAGCTACAAACAGCATCTCTCGCTCTGGAGGACATGGATGTCAATGGGCACTATGGAATACTTCATTTCTCCTGAACATTTACAGTCAGGCTTCCCGATGGGTTATTGCGGATCACTGGGGGTCTCAAGCAGGGGAAACTTTGAGACCTGCTCATCGTCAAGGGACCCTTCCAACGTGAAGAAGAACCCCTTTAAAACAGCAGTTTATTTAATGGGGGCAGAAAGTGATGATACCTGAGGTATGGGTTTGGCAGTCAGGATGCCGAAGCATCGGGCTGTGTCTTCGGGAGGGTAGAGCTTCCGCCTCCTGAAGTTCAGTTCATCTGGTAGAGGGGTTGTCAATACCATTCCTATCACATACAGGTAGCATGGCTGCCCGGGCTTCGGATAGCTGTTCCGCAGGCACTCTGGGATCTGAAAGAAGAGATCGGGTGTTTATTTTGTGTACACCAGGCCCTATATAGAACACAGACCCACCCCGTTATCGCTGCCCCATCATAAAGACCCCAGAGCGAGCACAGGGAGACAATTATCTGTTCATTCCAGGGAACTCCGCTAATATCGAAGGGTGAATTTGGACTAGGGAGGGGACGTACCGCTTTAGGGTAGCACTGCCTTCTCTTGGTCGAGCCTGGGCGGCCAGGGACGCTGGTCTCTTCCTCATCATGTAGGTCGAGCTCCTCCTCGTACTTAACAGTTTCCTTGCCAACTGGCATTAAATGGTCATCCAGTTCACCTGCGGGGCACAGAGGAGGATTTACAAGGTTTACTTCCACAATAGAGAACTGTCAGAAGCCTACATGCAAATCTAAGAGAGAATCTGCTAAATATCCCAAAAAGAAATGTCGATCACCGATTACACGTGAGGATAGCCTACACAACCATTACCCCCTGCTCCCACCAGGGGAACACTCTGTGGATTCAAGTCTCTGTCCACATTAAAAGGAGTCTGTCAGCAGTTTTGTACCTTTGACACCGGCTGACCTGTTACAGGTGCGATTGGCAGCTGAAGGCATCTGTGTAGGCCCAATATTCATATGTTGCCGCATTGCTTATATTTTAATAGATGCAAATGTACATCTAGGAGCAACGGGTGCGTTACACCTAGAGGATCTGCTCTCTCAGCAATTGCCGAGCCCTGTGCACTGACAGAGCCAGGCAGTGTAAATGTGATCACACCTGACCCTGGCAATCAAAGTGCAGAGGGCGCGGCAGTTGCAGAGAGAGCAGAGCCTCTAGGTGTAATGGTAACGCCCCTGTTGCTCCTAGAGGCTTATTTGCATATAATAAAACATCAGTTTTTCTCAGCAATGCGGACACATAGGAACATGGGAGCAACACAGATACCTCCAGGGACAAAACTGCTGACAGATGCCCTTTAACTTATGCGCAAAAACTACAGGCCGCATGTGAGCTGTTGCAAAAATCTGTTTAAAAGGGGTTTTCCAGGTGTTAAATACTGATGACTTTTTGCTCAGAGTATATCATTAATATCTGATTGGAGGAGGGGGCTGAAAGCCGACAGCCCCAATGATCAGCTGTTTGAAGAGACCACAGCACTCTATAAAACCGCAGCCTCTCCTAGGCCTGTGATGTCATGTCCATTGGTCGCATGGCCTAAGTGCAGCTCAGTCCTAATCAAAGGATGGTTCTGTGCTGGGCAAGTGTTGAGTAGGCCGCGGCGATCACCCGAGTACCAGTTCAAACAGCTGATCACCGGGGGTGCAGAGTGTCGAACCCCTACCGATTAGGCATTGATGAGCTCTCCTGAGGACAGTTCATCAATATTAAACACCCAGAGAACCCCTTTAAGCCGGAACACATACTTGACGCATAGCACCAATGTTATTGAGTAAAGCGCCTGTGCAGTGCAAGTCAGAAAGGGGATTGATCAGGCATTAGACGGTGCAGAGAAGAGTGGCCTGAAGAAGACGTAAGAGTGTCCGGGCACAAGAAACAGCACAGGAGAAAGGGAAGCTCCGAGGAAAACACAAGATAACGAATTATTATAACATACAGTAAAGCCAAAACTGGGAGACTTACCGATCTGGTGCAGCATCTTGCAGCATATGAGAGCCACCGCTCGTTCAGAGAGCCTGGCACAGCTCATGGATGGGCCCTGGAAAATTAAACGAGCGCAGTGGGTATAAAGACGAATTAGATGTCTAAATAACAAAATCAGTAATAAGATGTAAGGTGCAGCTTCAAATCTGATGGACAAGGACGAGGGATCGCCTCAATACTGAGGAACCTCGCCACTAAATTCTTACCAGGTACTTACAACAATGGGCGCTCTGAGCGGGGAGTTGATTGGCAGGTAGAGGGTAGACTGGTAAAGACCACTGGACACCTCTCTGGATTTACATTTTGGAGCGAGGTGAGTGAACGGGTCACTGGGCAGCCGGGCACAATACCTGTGTACAGAGGGAGGAAAGCACCACCGTCACCAGTAAATAGAGTTTATGGTACAGATAATAAAAATATACAATGTAGCCCATTTACTGAAAATAAATGATCCAGTGAAGAGTTCTGACATTTACTTGCATAGTATGGCGCCACTGGACGATCACTTAATTGCATAGTATGGCGCCACCTGGGGTTAACTTACTGGCATAGTATGATGCCACCTGGTGTTCAAAGGGTTTCGAAAAGTGCAGGTCCACCTACTGGAGCAAAGTACTAGTGGACACGCATGCTCAGACACTCTCCCCACAGCCAAGGCCTTTACACAGTGATCCTGTGTTCACTTTAGGGCAGTCAATAGAAAAAGCTTTCGCTCCTGCTCGTCAAGGAAGGAGCAGAAACACCACAGCCGTACAGCAATACACAGCAAAGCTGAGGACTGACTTGTGAGCAAGATTTCTTTTCACTGCTCAAGACTCCATGATACAGAGAACCTTACTAGGAACTATATTTGCAGCTACCAGATGGGGGAGGAGGCTGACTGAGGACTATATTTACAGCTACCAGAGGGGGGAGGAGGCTGACTGAGGACTACATTTGCAGCTACCAGAGGGGGGAGGAGGCTGACTGAGGACTATATTTGCAGCTACCAGAGGGGGGAGGAGGCTGACTGAGGACTATATTTACAGCTACCAGAGGGGGGAGGAGGCTGACTGAGGACTATATTTACAGCTACCAGAGGGGGGAGGAGGCTGACTGAGGACTATATTTACAGCTACCAGAGGGGGGAGGAGGCTGACTGAGGACTATATTTACAGCTACCAGAGGGGGGAGGAGGCTGACTGAGGACTATATTTACAGCTACCAGAGGGGGGAGGAGGCTGACTGAGGACTATATTTACAGCTACCAGAGGGGGGAGGAGGCTGACTGAGGACTATATTTACAGGTACCAGAGGGGGGAGGAGGCTGACTGAGGACTATATTTACAGCTACCAGAGGGGGGAGGAGGCTAACTGTAAACTTACTGAGGACTATATTTACAGCTACCAGATGGGGTAAATCGAGTGGGAATTTACTGGGGACCACATTTAAGCAACAGTGTATAGATCAAAAGTAAAAGTGAATAAAAATCTTTACAATATGCCAAAGAAAGGGCTTGATGGATCCAAAAATAATTCTGACTGCAGGCAGCTTTGCGCTTACCGATTAATGTGACCAATGGCGTTGTTTAAGGTGACCCTCGGGCTGCCGTCATCTTGCCGCAACACATATGGAGGAAAGATGCCGTCATCATCCACAATGGAGTCAGACTCAGTGTCCCCACAATCCATGGACTTGGAGCATTTATTCCGCAAGATCTGCAAAGGAAGCGAATGTGAAACCCCTGAGCCACTCCATCAGTCTGTATACTTGTATTACTACTATACCAATGTGCTATTAGATCACACCTTCTCTATGTATTATTATATGGTACCTTTTTGATGCATTACATCTTCTCAATGTATTACTGCTATATTGTACCTCCTCATGAATTACTACTATATAGTACCATCCCTGTGTATTATATCACACCTTCTCTATGCATTATTAGTATATGTCGCACCTTGTCGATGCACTACTTTTATATCACTCTTTCTTGCTTGCACCCCCTTGATGTATTACAGTGCTGATCAAAAGTTTAAGACCACTTGAAAAATGGCAAAAAAATCATATTTTACATTGTTGGATCTTAACAAGGTTCCAAGTAGAGCTTCAACATGCAACAAGAAGAAATGGGAGTGAGACAGAACATTTTTTGAGCATTCAATTAATTGAAAATAACGATTAAACTGAAACAGGCTATTTTTCAGCTGATCTAAATTTTAGGACCACATGCCTTTAAAAGGCCAAATCTGTGCAAAGATGTGGATTCATTGTCATTCTCTGTCAGGTAGTCACACGTTGTGATGATAAAGGCAAAAAAACTCTCCCTTTTTGAACATGGTCGGGTTGTTGAACTGCATAAGCAGGGTCTCTCACAGCGCGCCATCGCTGCTGAGGTGGGACGCAGGAAGACAGTCATTTGGAATTTCTTAAATGATCCTGAGGGTTATGGAACAAAAAAGCCAAGTGGAAGACCCCAAAAAATGTCCTCAGCACTGAGCCGGAGGATCCAATTGGCTGTCCGTCAGTCAAGACACTGGACGATCCTAGGCCCAAATTAAGGCCCTTACAGGTGCTGACTGCAGCCCCATAACCATTAGACGGCATCTGAGACTGAAGGGCTTCAAAAACAAAAAACGTCTTCAAAGACCTCGTCTCCTTGAACGCCACAGAACTGCTCGTTTGGACTTTGCAAGAGAGCACCAAACATGGGACATTCAAAGGTGGAAGAAAGTTTTATTCTCTGATGAGAAAAAAATGTAACCTTGATGGTCCTGATGGTTTCCATCGTTACTGGCATGACAAGCAGATCCCACCTGAGATGTTTTCTACGCGCCATAGTGGAGGGGGACCATAATGGTCTGGGGTGCTTTTTCCTTCAGGTGGAACAATGGAGCTTCAGGAAGTGCAGGGGCGTCAAACGGCCACTGGCTATGTCCAGATGTTGCAGAGGGCATTCCTCATGACTGAGGGCCCTCGTCTGTGTGGTAACGACTGGGTTTTTCAACAGGACAACACTACAGTACACAATGCCCGCAGGACAAGGGACTTCTTCCAGGAGAATAACATCACTCTTTTGTCCCATCCTGCGTGTTCCCCTGATCTAAATCCAATTGAGAACCTTTGGGGATGAGTGGCAAAAATGGACAACAGTTCCAGACAGTAGATGGCCTTCGTGCGGCCGTCTTCACCACTTGGAGAAATGTTCCCACTCACCTCATGGAAACGCTTGCATCAAGCATGCCGAAACAATAACGGCGGAGCTACTCATTACTGAGTTCATGTCTGGAAGTTGGATTTCTGTTTTGGGGGGGGGGGGTTTAGGTATTTTTTTGAAGGTGTGGACCTAAACTTTTGATCAGCTGAAAAACAGCCTGTTTCAGTTTATTCGTTGTTTTCATTAAATTGAATGCTCAAAAAATGTTCTGTCTCCCTCCCATTTCTTCTTGTTGCATGTTGAAGCTCTACTTGGAACCTTGTTAAGATCCAGCCATGATAAATAGGATTTTTTGCCATTTTTCGAGTGGTCTTAAACTTTTGATCAGGACTGTATTTTATTATTCCATCACACCAGCGCTATGTATTATATTGCACCTTCTTGATGTATTACCGTTATAATATGGTACCTTCTTGATGTGCATCGCATTCTCTCAATGTATTATTACTATACAGTTCCCTCTGAATGTATTAATATCATCTCATACCTTCTCAATGGCTTTATAGGTTTTCAGATCCTCTTCGAATCCGTTTATTCTGTCCGTGTCTGCCAACATGATGTAGTTTGAGATGGGGGCCCGGGCTCGACCTTTGGATTGAACGTAAGACCTGTACTCTGTTGGCAGGTCAAAGCGCACCACCAAGTTGCATTTTGGGATGTCCACACCCTCCTCCACGATGCTGGTGGCGATGAGCAGGTTTGTTTCATGAGCGCGGAACTTCCGAAGAACCTAAAGGGGAGGCATAGTCAGCGACCGAAAGAGTTCCGACGTTGTATAACGAATAAAGCATCAAATTTTGAACATCAACTTCTCGCTGTTTTCAAGATCTCCGCTTGTGATCAGTGAATGACAGTCTAAAGGTACGTTCACACTAGCGTTATTCTTTTCCGGCACCGAGTTCCATCCTAGGGGCTCAATACCGGAAAATAACTGATCAGTTTTATCCCCATGCATTCTGAATGGAGAGCAATCCGTTCAGGATGCATCAGTTCAGTCGTTTCGACTTTTCAGGACGGAGATAATACCGCAGCATCCTGCGTCTCATCTCCGTCCAACATTCCGGAACACTTGCACATTTTTTCCCCATTGACATGCATTAATGCAGGATTTGGCCCAGAGAGTGTTCTGGCAAAACGGATCTGGCTGACACCGGAGAGACAGATCCGGCATTTCAATGCATTTGTCATACGGATCAGGATCCTGATCCGTATGACAAATGCCATCAGTTTGCATGCGTTTTGACGGATCCAGCGACGGAACGGCCTGCCCAGAATCCTCTGCCGCAAGTGTGAAAGTACCCTAAAATTATATCCAGAGGCTGAAAACCCCTCCTGCGACGTAGTCCCGCTCACGCAGCTGAAGGGATGGTTACAGTGTATCAGTAAAAGAAGCGCCATCAAGTCAAAAATGCTGCAGCGTACTCCAAAGCACAGCATGCTCTAGGATTCTCTATAGGACTTAGGCCTCATTCACACTCGTATGCATTTTGCGGTCTGCAAATCACAGAACCGCAAAATCCGGATGCGTTTCACACATTGATGATCTGTGTGCTTTCCGCATCTGTACGTCAGTTTCACAAAAGGAATTTTTTTTCCTGCAGCGCTTGGGTGAGATTTCTTACTTGCAAAACCGCGCATCAATTATTCAATTTGATAACCGCGCCAATCTGCAGTAAAACCGCATGCTGACGCAGTTTTCAACCCCTAATAGATGTACTGTAACAAACAGTCATCCTCTGGTAGTACAATGAAGGATCTAACGACCTAGAAAACTATGGGAATATTTTCCTTTGTTTGACGCTATGAGAAGTATTTCCCTTTACTACTTTCCTGCCCCTTCAGATGATGTCAAGGTTTTCCAACCGCACCCAGGACATGTTCGCTGTGGCAGTGTAGGATTCAGGAAAGTCCATTCCAATCTCGGACCATTCCTATATATCCACTTACATGCAGTTAATGGCGGTATTTTAACTGTCAGGGTCAATAAGCTGCAAGCAAAGCAGACCCGACCTGTAATGGCCTTACAAGTGATAGCTCCGGGTCTATAATGGCGCATAATTATAGTTAGGGGCTGGAGGGAATCCAGGCCGCGGAGGGGAACAGACACAACGTAAAATTCAGGACAGAGGTTGTGCCAAAAAGGAAAAGTGCTCTTCTCCCAATGTGAGCAGGGGAGGGGGGCTGCCAGTTACCTCCTCCTGTTTTCTGAACTCCACTTCCATCTGCTTGTTTCGGGGCTGGTTCTTTCCGATGCCGTGTCCAGTTATGAAGTTGCTGCTAATGTAAGCCAGCTCGGGGTCCTGCTTCCCGGCCTCCTTAATCAACCTGCAATGTGAGGCAGCAAGCAGCGGTTATATAGCATGTTACAGCTGGGACACAAGTAACAGAGCGCCTCAACCAGACAGACTGCAGGAAAATTCATTAAACGACGGTAACGCATGGGGTACGTGCGATGCCAGGCGACCGAGATACTGCACTAAAAATACTGCATGCCGTTTCTTTCTCTACAGGGATTACACAACCCTGAAAAGTATTCTCCCTTAAATTACAAGTTAGAGGGGGGGCCCCCAAGTTAGAGGTTGGGGGGGGGGGGGGGGGGGCCCAAGTTAGAGGGCGGCGATGTGGGGGGATAGGATAAAAATTAGAGGGGAGATTGGCCCCAAGTTAGGGGAGGGGGGGAGGGACGGGACAGGGATAGGTCCTAAGTTAGAGAGGTTGGCTGCTAATAAGATCAGGGGGAGGAGGAACAAGCTTTAAATTACAGGGTGGTTGTTCAGAGTGTTCTCCATTTATCAGATCGCACCCTCAGAGGTTGTGTCTCATCAGACATTGGGGGCATATCGCTAGGATATACCCCCAATGTCTGGTGGGTGTGGGTCCCACTTCTGGGACCTGCACCTTTATTTAGAACCGGCCCCGCAAAGTGAAGAAGGGTGCACTGCTGTCCTCCATTAACTTCTATAGGAGTGACAACAATTCAGAGCGGCACACTCTGCTATTTCCACCAGTCCCATTGAAATTAATCAGAAGCGCACCGTGCAAGTGAGGCCACCCCTCCATTCACTTCTATGTGGCTGATGGAAATAGCTGAGCCAGCACTCTGCTATTTTCAGCACTCCCATAGAAATGAATGGAGGGTGGCCGCACATGCATCTCGTGAGACCAAGAAAGGCTGCCTGCTCACTGAAGGATCAGACTACAGAAGTCTATGGAGAGGGGAAGAGCAATGACCAGCAGAGAGACAGACAGGACTCTGCAGCTAATACTGGTATACTGTATCTCACTATCAGTGCTTTATTCACATCTATACTGCTCAGTACTTCTCTCTATCCAGGGGCGTAACGATCTCGGTCGCTGAGGGGGAGGGGGGGGGGGGGGCTTGGCGCAAGTGCTTTTAGCCAGCCGAGTCTAGTAAGTGACCTAGTGCGGCTGCGCTGCGTACATCCCCATGCATACACCTTTTCTGCTCAATGTCGGCGACACCCGGCGCTAGAGGTCACGGGTCCCGCAGGAAGATGTGATGATGCCGAGAGTGAGTCGAGACGACCGAACGCGGAACAGAGCAGAGGTAAGTATTTATTTTTGTTTTAGGCATGCACACGCTGTGCGCCATACTGGGGGCACCCGGCACCGACCCAGCACAAAAAGAAAAGAAAATCTATACAGAGAGGGTGGCAGTCTGGCGGGGGCACCTGGTAGTGGCCCTATGAACTGAATTTAGAAAGGCCAATAAGAGGGGGCCACAAATAAATAAAATCCATACAGAGTGAGAGGGGGGCAGGGGCAGCCAATCATTCAATTATGTACAGGGGTCAAAATGAAATATATACAGTCTGGTTGGGGGCCAAGTGAAATATATAGAGTGTGGTTGGGGGCCAAGTGAAATATATAGAGTCTGGTTGGGGGCCAAGGGAAATATATACAGTCTGGTTGGGGGCCAAGGGAAATATATACAGTCTGGGTGGGGGCCAAGGGAAATATATACAGTCTGGGTGGGGGCCAAGTGAAATATATACAGTCTGGGTGGGGGCCAAGTGAAATATATACAGAGCAAGAGGCGGGGTAATGGGGTTACGGATTAATGGGGGTGGGGGGCCCCCAATTTATAGTTTGCCCTGGGGCCCATAGAACTCTAGATACGCCACTGTCTCGATCTAGTGTCCTATATGCTGCTTCTGAGTGAGTTATAGGAAGAAGCTCGTCTGCACCCATCATCTCAGACACAACTGAAAATCAGAGATGCAGCCTGCCAAGGAAGAAACTGCTAAAGAATGCCAGATACCAGTCTCTTCATGGTCAGATGTAGGGGTATCACTGCATAACATCTATGTGAACATATCTTAGAACTGAATTTTACCTATTTAAAACGACTGCCGTGTATCGTCTCTCCACAAAGATGATCCCGCACAAGATGTTGGTAAATGGTGAGGGGAAGCTGGTCTCAGTCTTCTCTTTCTCCTCTATCTCCTCGTCCTCATCGTCGTCGTCCTCGGAGTCGCTCCACGACACGTAGTTGTCCTGATTGCGGTTGTTGTACCATTCCACACTCTCGAACTGCTGCCGCTCATAGGGCTTGTACTTGCGCAGGATCTCCAGAAGCTTGATGACTTTGGGGGTAACGAATTTCAAGTCGAGGGAGGCGGGAGAAAAGTGCTCCTCGCACAGGGCGTGGATCTTCCGCAGGATGGTGTCTGTGAACAGCAGGAATTTCCGGTGCAGCTCTTCTTGCTCGTGTTTAATATATTTCTGCAGTTCCCTCACCATCATCCCGGCAACTTTATCAGCACACCACGGACCCAGGACGAGCAGAACCGCCCGGCAGTCCGAGAGAATCTAGGGGAAGAGATGGAAACCAGTCCCCAAATGTGGGGCACCCAATGGGTAGAACAGAATTAGGGCATCGTATGTGACATGTTGCACATCTGCACTGGTGACCGTCCATAAGCTGGGACCCCCCGTCAGCTGCTATAATGAAAGCCCCACTGGCTAATATCTATTCTAATGCAACTGAAGTGTAACACAGACAATAGCCGGAGGGTTGGTACCTGCACAGACGCCACAACACCCCCCCCTTCCCGATGCAAGCTTCTGTCTAGTGGGAGACAGCATGTTGCTTAGGACCTTAAAGGGCATCTGTCAGCAGTTTTGTACCTATGACACTGGCTGACCTGTTACATGTGCACTTGGCAGCTCTGGTTGCCCGCATTGCTGAGAAAAATGATATTTTAACATATTCAAATGAGACTCTAGGAGCAACCGGGGCGTTACCATTACACCTAGAGTCTCTGCTCTCTCTGCAACCATCGCGCCCTCTGCACTTTGATTGACATGGCCAAGTGTGATCACGTTTATACTGCCTGGCCCTGTCAATTACAGTGCAGAGGGCACGGCAGTTGCAGGGAGAGCAGAGCCTCTAGGTGTAACGGCAACGCCCCCGTTGCTCCTGGGGGAATGGAGGTAGTCCCCAAGTTAGGTGGGGGAATAGGCTTCAAATTAGAGAAGTGGGATTGGCCCCAGGTTAGATGAAGGAAGGGGATAGGTTCCAAATTAGAGGGAGATGGGGAGAGGGGCTACAGCAGGGGGAGTAGGCTCTAAGTTGGGGGGCTGGTAAGGAGTTCATGGGGAAGGGGAACAAGCCCTAAGTTACTGGGGGGGGGGGATGTTGATCATAATTTTAATGGCCACTGTACTTTCACACAAGTTTGCAAAAATCAATAGAACAGGCTTTGTAATATATCTCATCAGTGCAAAATGCCTTGTTCTCCATTTATAAGATCCCACACTCAAAGGTATTGTTTCACGTCAGACCCCTTCCTGGTGAAAGCTTTTCACTAGTGAGAGACAGTATGTTGTTTAGGACCTTCAGCAGTTTTGTACCTATGACACTGGCTGACCTGTTACATGTGCTCTTGGCAGCTGTGTTGGTCCCATGTCCATATGTGCCCACATTACTGAGAAAAATTATGTTTTCATTTATGCAAATGAGCCTCGAGGAGCAACGGGGGCGTTACCATTACACCTAGAGGCTCATCTCTCTCTGCAACTGCTGCGCCCTCTACACTTTGAAAATATCAGGCAGTGATAACATAACAATGCCTGGCTCTGTGAATCAAAATGGAGAGGAGGCAGAGAGAGCAGAGCCTCTAGGAGTAATGGTAACGCCCCTGTTGCTCTTAGAGGCTCATTTGCATATATTAAAACATCCATTTTTCTCAGCAATGCTGACACCTATGAACATGGGACCAACACAGACGTCTTCAGCTGCCAAGCGCACATGTAACAGGTCAGCCAGTGTCATAGGGACAAAACTGCTGACAGATGCCCTTTAACAACAAGTCCCATTTTTCCTCTTCCATAGCAGCCCATTACAGTCAAGACTACACTAACAAGTGCCAACCATCTGTCAAGAATGACCCGAGTCTAGGTAGAACTGGTGGTTTTGGTCATGTTACCTGCCAACTTGCAAATCACTGTAACGAATGGAGGCGGCAGCACTGCATACACCGCACTCGTATAAGCACCGTGTATAGAGCAATCAGGAAGGCAGACATGACAGCCAATGATCTCCAGAAAAGCCTGGTATTCTGGAATAAGGCGTCATTAAAAGATTAAAGGGGTTGTCCCCTATATACAGAAGTGTTGAGAAGCGTCTGATTAGCGGTGCTCAGACCGCCGTGGCTCCCATGATCATGAGTACAAGCTCTCGGCATTCTCTGGCAGACCCGCAGAGGTGAATGGAGGTGCAGAGCATATGCCTGACCACAGCATCATTGAAACGGGGTCCCTGTTCTCGTCAATGGTCAGACCTGCGTTGTCAGAAATAAAATGGCGCCATCTTTTCCCTCTAAGATCTATGGCAACATTTTATGGTACCCACCAGGAAGTAGTACTTTTTTTGCCTAGAAATGCAACTTCCTGTCTAGGTGACAAGACAACCATGTGAGCAAATCTAAGTACAGAACTGGTCACAGCCCATCTTATCAGTACAGGAGACTGCCTCTCAAAGCCATAGAGACTACAGATCAGTAAGCGGAGGTCGCCAGCTCCACCTCATCCACAGGCAATAGGGCTGGACTTCCACGTCCTGACTTCTTGTACCTGCTTGGAGATGGATGTCGAATCTCTCTCTTTAGAAACGATGGGAACGTTGCAGTCCTTCAGGAAGTCCAGAGCGTCTTCCAGTTCAGATAGGAGCTTCTGGTAGAGTCCGCTTCTGTCGTGATAGTGGCCACAGTCCAGAACAATCTCACAGGGCTGCGAGGCGTACCTTTACAAGAACCAGACCGTGCCATTAGTTGCAGGTGCAAACGTCCCATAATAGTTGAGTTATATCTTATCCCGACTGTTTAACCCCTTAGATGCCACGGTCAATAACAACTGTGGCACCTAAGGAGTTTAAAGGGGTTTATGAGAGCTTTCGTCTGATGACCCATCGACTGAATTGAGAAGGCACCTGCAGTTCGCAGTAGCACCGGCGACTTCTCACAGATTTTCCTAGGCCATGTGATGTTGCATTCATCTGTCAAATGACCTAGGCGCAGCTCGGCCCCATTGAAGTGAATGGGGCTGACCTCCAATACAAGCACAGCCGTTATCAAATGGACGGCACTGTGCTTGGTGCGCTTAGAGCCTTCTCAAACAGCTGATTGGCGATGAGATGAGATACCGATGACCTATGCAGAGGATAGGTCATCAGTAGAAAAGTCTCAGAAAACAATTTTAATATAGGGAGGGTGCTCCCCCTAGTGGTCCACTGGCACCCTGCAGCATGACTGCGTGGTACCAATGGGTTTCCATGAAAGGTCTGCCAGAAGCATGGTCTAAAAGTGTGCCTGTCAGTTTTACACCGACAGGCAATAATGCTTTGGAATTAAGTTAAATTATAGTCAAGAAAAAGTGTATAAAAGTCAAACTAAGTTAAATAACATTTAAGAAACTAATCCCATAGAAATGAACGGAGCCGTGGATTGACATGCACGATGCCGCTCCATTCAGAGAAGGGATTTGAAGACCAATTATTACCTGTCCTGTGGATAGGTGATAAATACTTTTTTACGGGATAAGCCCTGTAAGGGGTTAACCTAGCACCGCAGGGAGAAAAGCCCACCCATGCCTATATCCCTTATAAGCAGGAGATGAGCTCCAGCTCTGCATTGCGTTTACCTGTCTAGAACCACCAGATCGGTCGCCGTTTCAGCGTTGCTCTTCAGAATTTCCTCCAGTTTCTGGATCTTCTCTTTAAGGTCGCGGGGGTCACATTTCCCGTTTAGTATGGAGGCGGTCAGTCCCAAGATCCGCGGACATGTCTGGCAACCTTCACAGATCTGTGCGTGACAGGGAAGGAGCAGGTTATGAATGAGATTACTGCTGGAAAAATTCATAAGGGATAAGATCATGAAAGACATGAGCTACGCCCCACAAGGGGGGTCCTTACACCCCAAAAATCGGAAATGCACAGAGAAGGATTATGCTACTTGCACTAGTTCATGTACAATGGGAGTTCTTAAAAACCCTAATGACCGCCAAATTTCTGGTCATCGAGTGGCCTTATTCTGGCCTGTGGTGTTTTCAGGAGGCAGTAGTATTAGTCCTGCACAGGCGCCACCCGGGAGCGGGTGCTCTGCAGCAAAGCTCTGGCTCCCCAGCTGGATTGTCCCCAATCATGATAAAAGTGGGTGGATCCGGCTGATAAGCCCCATCCACTTTTAGAAATCACGGCGCAAATGTGGCATTTGTCATAATTTGAGGCACTTTTTTTTTTTTTTTCTTAACACCACTGATGGTAAATTTGCCCCACTGCAAAGTTTCTGGCCCACCAATTCATTTCTATGAAGCCAATGTTTTGGCCAGTAATGGAGCCCCTCATATTCGGTAACAGAGGTGGTCCCACATCTCAAACTTATCACACTACTCTAAGCATCCACTTTTTCTCCCACAGACAGCGCCACTACTGTTCACAGGATATGCCTGGTACTGCAGCGGCCATAGAAATAGTCCATGGATAGGAGTGGGTGCTGTTTTTTTTCCCTTCTTCTGTAATCGCAGACAAGCCCCTTTCAGGTTTCAAAAGTCTTTGCCCAATTATGACCCGGTATAAAGTGGACCTCAAGTAGCGCCCCCATCAGGCCGATTTCTGCATGTCAAGGGTGGGGTGGGTTCCCCGGCTGAAGATCCATTAGCCAGAGAGGAGTAATGCTCTGAAGGACTTGGCATAATCACTCATTCACTTGCTCCGTGGGGGAGGGCATAGGGTCAAAGGGGCTGTCCAGGATTAGAAAAACATGGCGGTTTCTTCCAGAAAGAGCGGCGTCCCCGTCTGGCATTACTCCTCAGCTCCTCTAAAGAAAATTAGATAGAGCTGCGATATACACTCTCTGCAGACAGGTAAGAAGGCAGCCATGTTTTTCTAATCTTTTACAACCCCTTTAATAAGGGATAAGTCTCCCCCCTCCTACCTTCATGATATCACGATAGGGGTGATCCTCGATGGCGAGGTGGCACTCGTCGAACACCAGGAGGTTGATCTTGGATAAGGACAGGCTCTCGCTCTTCAGGACGTGGAGGAAGATGTGACAAGTCATCACCAGAATCTAGAAAATAAAAGCACAGGGGAGGACGTCAGGAACCTGCGGACGTCTGGTTTGAATTTCAGCGCCCACGTGTTTCCAATGATTCCTCTGTAAACTATCTGACAATTCCCATCACGTCCAGTGGCTGACACGCACCAAATTGCTCTTGTGCTAAACGTTTTCTGGGGAATGAAGTTTGACAAGTGTCCTGGCGAAAACTTAAAGCCACGACTTAAATTACTGCCCCTTTTATTAGATGCCTTGTAACAATCAGATCCCCCCCCATAGTTGCTTCTTAGGTAAATGTGTTACACCAAGCCTGCAATATAAGGGGAGATACCTGACCCCCCCCCCCCCCCCCCCCCCCCAGTACAGGGGCTCGATGAGAGGACAGATGTTTTAACACAAGGAAATAATCCTAGTGCTGTTATGATGGAGGATAAAAGTAGATGTCGGCATTGAACGGCTGGAGATCGAGCGCTGAACCACCCAGCGACGCTCTCCTGGAGGTGCAGAGCTTAACTGGTGCCAGTCATAGCCGACCCCTCACCCAGAGGCTGGATCCAGTAATTCCTTGTGTCGCCCTCTCCAGCTTCTTGGTCATATCCGTATCTGGGAAAGCTGGGTGGCTGGCGTCACTAAGCAAATTCAGGGATCGGAAAAAAGCCGAGTGACAGCTATGACAAGGCCTGCAATGTGACGAAAACAGAAGGACTCCTAATTCTTTCACCTCTACTGAAAGTAGGGGAAAGATAATAGGGGGAAGGACTGCGGATCAGACCAAATGGGGTGCACTTGCAAACGTCTACGTGACATTTAAGGAAAAAAAATATAAAAATCATATCTAATGTGTATGGAGTTGTGCAGGTTCTCCTCTGAGAGCTGATGTCACAAGAGAGAAGGATTGGGCATGTTGGATTTCAGCATTGATGGATCTCTGCTCTCGAGGGAGATAATCCGCTGCCAGAGGAGAGAGAGAGGGGGACCACGGAGAGCCAGAAGATGGAACCACAGGGGTCCGGTGCAGTGACAGGCTCCTTTCCATTTACAACGCATGCATTCAGTTCAGGCATGCTCAACCTGCGGCCCTCCAGCTGTTGCAAAACTACAACTCCCACAATGCCCTGCTGTAGACCGATAGAAGTAGGCTGTTCAGGCATGCTGGGAGTTGTAGTTTTGCAACAGCTGGAGGGCCGCAGGTTGAGCATGCCTGCGAGTAGAGCGTGCATATGTACAGGGGGTCAGGGGAAAAAGCTGCAGGGTAAACCGTAAGATGTATGGCCACCTTTACTTCTACACACACACAGACCCCCCCAGGGTGAAGGAGAAGGCTCACAGAACCACAACATGGTCTACAAGTCTGCTACCTCCTGCTGAAGCTGGCCACGTATTAAGCCTCATGCAGACGTCCGTGGAACACGGTCCGTGAGATACCGGACTGGCACCTTGCTGAGTGCAGGAGCGCACGGCGTCATTGGTTCTTATGACGCAGTGCGCTTCGTGCCGCCACTGTACAGTAATACACTCGTTTGATCTATACAAGTTTATTACTGTATAGCAGCGGCGGCACGAAGCGCACGGCGTCATAGCAACCAATGACGCCGTGCGCTCCTGCACTCAGCAGGATGCCAGTCCGGTATCTCACGGACCCTGTTCAATGGACGTCTGCATGAGGTTTTAGGGGTTTCAGATGGATTTTCTGGGCGACTTGTCATTTATGGTTGATCTGAAGGCTGTCATTTCACCGAAATTAAAAAAAAAAAAAAAAAAAAAAAAATATAAATCGCTGACCAAATCTGGGGCTTAGTGACGTCACAGCCATTAGGTGGCATCTGTCTATCTGGATCAGGTCCCAAAAATGAATGGCCTTTTTGGCCATCCATAATCTATAGTGCACGACCAACTTTAGCCCCGACTCGTGAGAAACACTGCGATTACCCCCTCACCAGCAGAAGGTTTATGCGGCTCACACGAAGCGAAGTTTGATTTCTTCTATCTGCAGGGAACAAAAGGCCCCTGCCCTCCGTACCTGATGAGTCGCAAACTCTTCGTTCCATTTCTCCTGCGACAAACTTTCCACGGCTTCTAAACTGGAATATTCCCCGACCTTCAGATCCGAGTGAGTGCGAACGGCAGACACTTGCTGGGTAACTTGTTTTGCTGGAAAGAATAGATAATCACAGAATTCTGTAAGCAGGCTGAAAGAAAAGCAAAGAGGAGGCTGCGGAGCCATAAAGGTCACTGGGCGATATAAATATTGTTTAGGTATTGTCATCTAAGCTCCCTAACAGCCGGTATCAGAGGAACCTCTGATCCTGATCGTTAGACCCTCAGGTTGCCGCAGTCAAAGGAGACCTAGGGGACGCTTCAATTGGGTCACCGAGCACCATGACAGGGGACTGGGGGAACCTTTCTACATATTGCTGCTGAAATGCAGCGAGGCAACAACTAAAAACCTCAAACAGGACTGGTTATCAAGGGGTTTTTCCATCACAGAAGGGGGGGCCCCTAGCGATATCCCATCCCCTATCAGTCCTCGGAATGAAGGACCACTGCAGCCCCTTTGGCAAGTCCCTGCACACTGGTGCTCTTGGGCGCCTGCTGGGTAGAGAGCTTCACATCTCAACAACGCCGTCCGCCAGCAGAAACCCCTCCGGCCACAAGAAGATTAAGCATTTTGTGACAATTACCAGAATTGACGAGGAACACGGTTCTCTTGGCGGCATTATTGAAGGCCCCCCGGATCTGATAGGACAGCTCTTTAGTAAGTAGTACAGCGATGAACGTCTTCCCTGAGCCCGAGTTCAGACATACTATTGTATTGTGGTCCAAAGCTGCTTCCAGCAACTCCACCTGCAGGAGAACCAGAGGAAAATGAGAGGTCTACACATACTTTTCATGATTACAGGGGTGCAGAGCGCAGACGGATTGGTAGGAGTCCACAGCTTGCTTCATTGTGTAGACAGGTTGTCAGTCTCCCATGTGTGGCGGACTTCCTTAGTATTTAAAGTAGCAAGAACTGTTCACCTGCAGTACAGCCTGTGGTGGTCAGGACATGCTTGGAGTTTACGGCAAGCTGTGTATGTAACAAGGTGCAAGCACCCCTCACGTGCTCACACTAGGTGTCCCAGTTTCATACAGTTTTATACCTGATACTTCCTAGGGGTGTATATATTATCATGAATTGCCTCCTGCTGCCAGGGCAGTCCAAAGAAAGGGCCCATGGGTGAGGAGGCCGGGGTGAGGAGCTGCAGGCCAGCCATGCTGAGGGTCTTCTATCGTCCAGTGACTTAGATCATTGCAGCTGAGGGTCGGCACAGCTCTGCAAATAGAGAAACAATACACATGAGGACTGGAAGGCGCAGCGCAAGGGGTTACTACGGCCAGACGACTGGAAGGCGCAGCGCGAGGGGTTACTACGGCCAGACGACTGGAAGGCGCAGCGCGAGGGGTTACTACGGCCAGACGACTGGAAGGCGCAGCGCGAGGGGTTACTACGGCCAGACGACTGGAAGGCGCAGCGCGAGGGGTTACTACGGCCAGACGACTGGAAGGCGCAGCGCGAGGGGTTACTACGGCCAGACGACTGGAAGGCGCAGCGCGAGGGGTTACTACGGCCAGACGACTGGAAGGCGCAGCGCGAGGGGTTACTACGGCCAGACGACTGGAAGGCGCAGCGCGAGGGGTTACTACGGCCAGACGACTGGAAGGCGCAGCGCGAGGGGTTACTACGGCCAGACGACTGGAAGGCGCAGCGCGAGGGGTTACTACGGCCAGACGACTGGAAGGCGCAGCGCGAGGGGTTACTACGGCCAGACGACTGGAAGGCGCAGCGCGAGGGGTTACTACGGCCAGACGACTGGAAGGCGCAGCGCGAGGGGTTACTACGGCCAGACGACTGGAAGGCGCAGCGCGAGGGGTTACTACGGCCAGACGACTGGAAGGCGCAGCGCGAGGGGTTACTACGGCCAGACGACTGGAAGGCGCAGCGCGAGGGGTTACTACGGCCAGACGACTGGAAGGCGCAGCGCGAGGGGTTACTACGGCCAGACGACTGGAAGGCGCAGCGCGAGGGGTTACTACGGCCAGACGACTGGAAGGCGCAGCGCGAGGGGTTACTACGGCCAGACGACTGGAAGGCACAGTGCGAGGGGTTAAATGAGAAGGTTGAGCAGCTCTCACCTGCTGCACCTGTAGTGAGCACGGTACCAGCCTGGACACGGCCGTAACAGCAAATAAACAAAAGGAAAGAATCCGGCTCTTGAACAACAGGAGACACTTTATTTAGCAGTAAAACTTCCAATCCTCATAGGCAAATATACTTTTGCCTATGAGGATTGGAAGTTTTACCGCTAAATAAAGTGTCTCCTGTTGTTCAAGAGCCGGATTCTTTCCTTTTAAGTGCCAGGGGTTACTACGGCCAGACGACCGGAAGGCACTGTACGAGGGGTTACTACGGCCAGACGACCGGAAGGCACTGTACGAGGGGTTACTACGGCCAGACGACCGGAAGGCACTGTACGAGGGGACTGGAAGGCATAGTCCAGCAATCCAAGAAAGACATTTCAATAGTCAGGAAAACACTGAAATATCCAGATATATAGAAATCACAGTCCTGCAGGTTTACAGACACCTGCCGCCTTACTGAGTGACTCACCTCTGTCAGTCTGAGAGGTCACAAATGCCAAAAGTCTTGAAACGTTCTGTGACATCGTCATAACTGCAAAGGAAGAGCAGAGGAAATATTACAGTCCGGCAATCACAGGAGGTTAGAAGGAATGCATCTCATCAGAACCTTTACTCACTGCAACATCGTTCCAATATTGGCAAATACTGTATTTTTCACAGTTTAAGATGCACTTTTCCGCCCAAAAGTGAAATACTAATGAGCGCTTTCATTATGGACGCGCTCATTAGTATGCAGGTAGTTCTGCTAGCGCTGGCTGCACTCACCGCTCCCTGGTCTTCCTGGCACTGCATGTAGTGTCAGGACGTTGCGTACGTAGACATGCACTACTACCTGACACTGGGTCGTCAGGTCGCAGTGCCGGCAGCAGACCAGGGAGTGGCGAGTGCAGGAAGAGCGCGCGCTGTCAGAAGCAGGAGAGGTAAGTAAGTTTATTTATTTTCTGGTCTGATGAAAAATATGTTTCCCTACTCTAAAAACTAAGTGCGTCTTATAATCAGGTGCATCTGATAAAGCAAATAAAAAATAATAAAAAAAGGTAGTTATTATAATCTGGAAATCAAGCAGACTGATCGTTATTTCCTAGATATTAGGCGAATATATGAGAAATGCAGATGCAAAATTATTCACCTCCCCTTAGTGTTTTTCTTTGTTTTGTTACATTACAAACTGCAATTAAAATGGATTTTAGTGTAGATTTTATGTAATGGACACAAAAGTCCAAACTGATACAATAAAAAATACATTGTATAAAAAATGTTAATAAAAACAAACATTGTGAGTGCATATGTATACACTCCCTTTGCTATGAAACCACGAAATAAGGTCAGGTCCAGCTAATTAACGCAATCAACAATTAAAGTGTCACATGACCTGATCCCAACCTCTCAGCATCCCACAGGGTACCGTTATATACATAACATGGAGAATATGGCAGAACTCAAAACCTGACAAGGGACGGTCACCGACCAAAACTCACAGACCAGGCAAGGGGAGCATTAATCACAAGTGATAACTGAAGGAGCTCCAGAGATCTAAGGAGGAGATGGAAGGACCTGTCCATAGGACACTATAAGCCGTACCCTCCACAGGAGATGGAAGGACCTGTCCATAGGACACTATAAGCCGTACCCTCCACAGGAGATGGAAGGACCTGTCCATAGGACACTATAAGCCGTACATTCCTCAGAGGAGATAGAAGGACCTGCCCATAGGACACTATAAGCCGTACCCTCCACAGAGGAGATGGAAGGACCTGTCCATAGGACACCATAAGCCGTACACTCCACAGAGGAGATGGAAGGACCTGTCCATAGGACACTATAAGCCGTACACTCCACAGAGGCGATGGAAGGACCTGTCCATAGGACACTATAAGCCGTCCACTCCACAGAGGAGATGGAAGGACCTGTCCATAGGACACTATAAGCCGTACCCGCCACAGAGGAGATGGAAGGACCTCTCCATAGGACACTATAAGCCGTACCCTCCACAGAGGAGATGGAAGGACCTGTCCATAGGACACTATAAGCCGTACCCTCCACAGAGGAGATGGAAGGATCTGTCCATAGGACACTATAAGCCGTACACTCCACAGAGGAGATGGAAGGATCTGTCCATAGGACACTATAAGCCGTACCCTCCACAGAGGAGATAGAAGGACCTGTCCATAGGACACTATAAGCCGTACCCTCCACTGAGGAGATGGAAGGACCTGTCCATAGGACACTATAAGCCGTACCCTCCACAGAGGAGATGGAAGGATCTGTCCATAGGACACTATAAGCCGTACCGCCACAGAGGAGATGGAAGGACCTGTCCATAGGACACTATAAGCCGTACACTGCACAGAGGAGATGGAAGGACCTGTCCATAGGACACTATAAGCCGCACACTCCACAGAGGAGATGGAAGGACCTGTCCATAGGACACTATAAGCCGCACATTCCACAGAGGAGATGGAAGGATCTGTCCATAGGACACTATAAGCCATACCCTCCACAGAGGAGATGGAAGGATCTGTCCATAGGACACTATAAGCCGTACCGCCACAGAGGAGATGGAAGGACCTGTCCATAGGACACTATAAGCCGTACACTGCACAGAGGAGATGGAAGGACCTGTCCATAGGACACTATAAGCCGTCCACTCCACAGAGGAGATGGAAGGACCTGTCCATAGGACACTAAGTCATACACTCCACAGAGGAGATGGAAGGACCTGTCCATAGGACACTATAAGCCGCACACTCCACAGAGGAGATGGAAGGACCTGTCCATAGGACACTATAAGCCGTACACTCCACAGAGGAGATGGAAGGACCTGTCCATAGGACACTATAAGCCGCACATTCCACAGAGGAGATGGAAGGACCTGTCCATAGGACACTATAAGCCGCACACTCCACAGAGGAGATGGAAGGACCTCTCCATAGGACACTATAAGCCATACACTCCACAGAGGAGATAGAAGGACCTGTCCATAGGACACTATAAGCCGTCCACTCCACAGAGGAGATGGAAGGATCTGTCCATAGGACACTATAAGCCGCACATTCCACACAGGAGATGGAAGGACCTGTCCATAGGACAGGACACTATAAACCTCCCCAGACTCCCCAATCACGGAAGAAGGTTTTCTGGTGAGATGAGGCCATTATGGGAAATACTGTGTGTGGTGCAAACCCAACACCTCCCATCATCCTAGGAACACCACGCATGGCGGTGACAGCATCGTACTCTGTGCGGACGCTTTTCATCGGCAGGGACTGGAAAACTGGTCAGAAATGAAGGAAATATGGCAGTACATACAGGACAATACTTGTGGAAACCCTCTTTCAGTCTGCCAGAGATTTGACACTGGGGTGGGGGTTCACCTTCCAGCAGGACAATGACCCTAAACATACGGCTCAAGCTACACAGAGGGGGGGGGGGGGGAGAAGAGGGGTTAAAAAGGATGTGTGTAAATGTCTTGGAATTGTCTGGTCAAAGCTTAGATCTCAACCCAATGGAGAATCTGAGGCAAGGCCTGAAGACTGCTGGAGACGCCAGTGCAACCATCTAACCTGGAGGAGCCGAGAAGAATGAGCACAAACTCCAGTGTCCAAGATCCATTTTAATTCCAGGATTTAATGCCACAAACCAGAAAGAACGCCAAGGGTGTGAATACTTTTGCAAGGCACAATAGACGTTTCAAGCATACATATAGTATCTGTGCATAATATGATATTAGACAAATGTTTCACACACAAGCATATGCACATTTCCTTTCGCAGAAATAAGCGGCACAGTGACCCGCTGATCTCTTAGCTGCAATCACCAGGTCCCAGCCACAGATTGCTCTTTGTAACGTATGGACCTCCCAGCTCTAGGTTCTGGCCCATAAAGGGGACGCCATGCGCTTGGCATTGCAGCTCCATCCCACGCAACCTGAATGGGACTGAGCTGCACCGTAGGCCACGTGACCGACGGACGAGACGCCACAGGACGGAGGAAGAGGACGCAGCAAACACCCAAGCGCCGTGGCCCCTTCCAACAGCTGATCAGCAGAGGGGCCAGAAGTCGGACCCAAGAAAACCCCTCAAAAAACGGAACACAGTAGTCCATCTATTGCATGGTCAGAGGAGGCGGTGCGTGACACAAAATCCCCAAAAGAATCCATATGTTAGACTCCGCCCCCTCGGTTCCTGCATTGGGCATAACACAGATCCGGTTGTGCCCCTTTAAGCCGGGCCAGGAGGTCACTCCGCATGGACAATCTCATAATTTGTTTCTTAATACGGGTGGGGGTGGGGGGGAGATCACGGTGAGATTATAAAGGCCCATCTAGCGAAATCTGGAGTTTTCGGTCCATGTCGGGGGGGGACGACGACTACCTGAGCGATCCTTGACCTCGGCGCTGATTACGAGCGGTCCCCGAGCATCTCAGACCTAGAAGGAAGCAGAAATCCGGGGAGTTCTTTTCTCTCCTGAATTCGAAGCGTCACATTTAGCGGCTGAGGCTTTTTTTGGCAGGTGGTTTTCGCCTCCGCTTTGTGCCAGGATACAGAACAATTAGCGTGGGCGGACGGCTGAGGAGCGGATTCCGAGGGAGCAGCCCAGGCCGCGCCGTCACCACGGACTCCAACACTTACTGCTTTGTCTTGGTGCACACCCCCACCTCTATTTTTTTTTTGGGGGGGGACCCTTCTAATTAGCTAAGTGCCCCTTGGATGCCATGTGCATGCCTTGTAAAAGCCCTGATACCGCTTCTCTCTGGTAATGCTCAGAGGGGGCCATCACGTTACGTCGGGGCTCAGGTACGCTGGCTTAGAAAACAATTTTGATCTCGGATTGCTGTCAGTGAATGGAAACATCGTTATTTACATCCAGAGTCTGAACACGGGCTTCTGACAGATGCAGAGCTCGTTACAATGGATCAGGGCTTTCTTCCAACAACCTCGGTAAGCAGGACTAGTATTAAAAAATAAATAAATATTTAGAAATGTAAAAAAAAAAATCTGGGCGACATGCACCCGTAAATTTGTCACCCAGCTTTCCTACAACCCAGAGCGGTGACTTCTTCTGGTTATGCAGCGGAAGGCAAGAGAGGAATATTTCACGGCATAACTAAACAGTTCTCCTCGCAGGGCTCCAGGAAAGCTGGGTGACCGCTCCTGCAGCTTTCCCGGAAACAGATCTGACAGCTGCAATTGGAGAGTAGAGGGTGAGTAGAGCAATACAGGCCTCGTTAACCCCTTAAAGGGGTTGTCCGGGAATGCATCATTCCTAACATGGCCTCCTCGACTGGAGGTGGAGACACAAGAGCCAGCGCGGCGGGGAACAGGTACGTTCACATCCGTGCTACCCGACTACTGGATTTTACCGTATCCGGTATAGCTGGGAACTGCTTGACTTTAATGGGATCCAGCTGGAATCGGGCACTCATGCTGGAAACCAGCCGGATCCCATCATAGTCAATGGGGCCCAGCAGTATCTGGCTATGCTGGTGACGGTGAAGTCCGGTAGTCTGTTCCTCTGCCGGATCGGGTAGCGTAGATGTAAGAATGATGCCTTCAGTACGGGAGGCGTGCTGCCGGGATCTGTCCGAAATGATGTATTCCCGGTCATCCCCTTTAAGGACGGGCTTAATTCAGGTCCAGGACTACACCATTTTTTAAAAATAATTTTTATTCCACTCCCAAAAAATATAACCTTTCTGGACCATTGTTCCCAAGACCTGTATATCGGGCCGTCCCTCCTGGAAAGGTACGACTAAGATCTCCAGCTGGGCGCTACCCATTAGGGGGCGTGCCCCTTCGTGCCGACGCTGGACGTACCAGACGGTGTACAGAACCCTCAGCTGGTAACACCTCGCTGTCAATATAGTTATACATTTCCAGGAGGAACAACAAAGGAACAATGTGGAGCATTTAAAAAGACCACAAGACGGACAGGTCAGCCGGGGTGGGAGGAGGGCCTCTAACCCTTTAGACGTGATGTCATAGCCGGCAGGACGTGATGTCTTAAAGGTCACCTCATCGCCGCCTGCAGCCCCCGGATGATGGACAGGACGGCGGACAGGAGAGAAGAGGAATTCTGGAGGTGAGTGGAATATGAGGTGATGGAGAGGTGGCCACCCGCTGCATCCATGGGCTGTTACCAGGCAACGTCACATTTCACATGGAATACGCGGTGACGCCCAGCCACGTTGGCACTGAGCCGCCTGACAACCTTACACCCATAAGAGATGCCTGGCACAGACTGGCTCCATTCCACCCTGTAGCTGGCACAGCACCAGCAGTCACAACGTGGCACCCAGTACTCAGCCACAAGGCACTGGGCCATCTGACAACCAGCAGCTTGGCACCGTGACACCCAGCCATATGGCACGGAGCACCAAAAACCATACAGGCTGACACCCATAAGTGATCCCTGGCACTGACTGGCTCCATTACATCCAGTAGCTGGCACAGAAACAGCAGCCCACCACGTGGCACCGGGCCATCTGACAACCAGCTCCCTGGCACCGTGCCAACCAGTAGCTGGCACAGAACCAGCGGTCCACCACGTGGCACCCAACACTCCGCCATATGGCACAAGGCTGTCTGACAACCAGCTCCCTGGCACCCAGTCACATGGCACAGACTGGCTCCATTACACCCAGTAGCTGGCACAGAACCAGCAGTCCACCATGTGGCACAACCCTGACAACCAACACCTAACAACCTGGCTCTGAACCACCTGACAACCAGCTGCTTAGCACCACAAAGTCCAGAAAACAGCCGCCTGGCACCATGACACCTGCCAACTGAATACCTGCCCCCCGTACACAATGCCTGGCACTGACCGGCTCCATTACACCCAGCAGCTGGCACACTCCCGGCAGCCCTGTTGAGGTTGTACCCCGTAGCCTGGCAGCAGGCCCCTTCCCTTGGCACATGGAGCCTCTGTCAGCGCATTGTGCCGGGCTCCGGGGCCGATACACGCAGACAGGAGGAGAGGGCTTACCCGCGGGCCCGGCCTGCCGCATCAGACCCCAAGCTGCGGATGTAGGCGGCCGGCTGCCGGGCTCCTCTCCCGGACTGTGCGATCCCGGGCTCCGGGGAGATGAGGGGGAGACAGCGGCGCAGATCGGGCCCGGCCACCGCCAAGAGAGCGCCGCCTGACGTCACGGTCATGTGACCGCTGCCCGCCGGAAAGGGAGGAGACTAGAGAGGAAGTGACCCGGGGGAGTGTCTGTGCGGACGGCCTGTGTGTGTGCACCTGTGCTCGCCCCCCTCTATACCACCGTGTACCCTGCCTGTACCTGTGCCCACCTCTATACCACTGTACACCCTGCCTGTACCTGTGCCCCCCTCTATACCACCGTCCGTGTAACCTGCCTGTACCTGTGCCCGCCCCCCTCTATACCACCGTGTACCCTGCCTGTACCTGTGCCCACCTCTATACCACCGTGTAACCTGCCTGTACCTGTGCCCGCCTCTATACCAGTGTAATACTCTGCCCGCATTCTTCATACCACTGTACACCCTGCCTGTACCTGTGTGCCCCCCTCTATACCACCGTCCGTGTAACCTGCCTGTACCTGTGCCCGCCTCTATACCACCGTGTAACCTGCCTGTACCTGTGCCCGCCTCTATACCAGTGTAATACTCTGCCCGCATTCTTCATACCACTGTACACCCTGCCTGTACCTGTACCCGCCCCCTCTATACCACCGTGTAACCTGCCTGTACCTGTGCCCGCCTCTATACCAGTGTAATACTCTGCCCGCATTCTTCATACCACTGTACACCCTGCCTGTACCCGCCCCCTCTATACCACCGTGTATCTGTGTGCCCACTTCTATACCACTGTACACCCTGCCTGTACCTGTGTGTCCCCCTCTATACCAGTGTATACTCTGCCTGTACATGTGTGCCCACCTCCTTCATACCACTGTATACGTGTGCCCACCTCCTCCATACCACTGTATACCCTGCCTGTACATGTGTGCTCACCTCTATACCACCGTGTACCCTGCCTGTACATGTGTGCCCACCTCCTCCATACCACTGTATACCCTGCCTGTACATGTGTGCCCACCTCCTGTATACCCTGCCTGTACATGTGTGCTCACCTCTATACCACCGTGTACCCTGCCTGTACATGTGTGCCCACCTCCTCCATACCACTGTATACCCTGCCTGTACATGTGTGCCCACCTCCTGTATACCCTGCCTGTACATGTGTGCTCACCTCTATACCACCGTGTACCCTGCCTGTACATGTGTGCCCACCTCCTCCATACCACTGTATACCCTGCCTGTACATGTGTGCCCACCTCCTGTATACCCTGCCTGTACATGTGTGCTCACCTCTATACCACTGTGTACCCTGCCTGTACATGTGTGCCCACCTCCTCCATACCACTTTATACCCTGCCTGTACATGTGTGCCCACCTCTATACCACTGTATACTCTGTCTGTATCTGTGTGCCCACATCTATATCACTGTATACCCTGCCTGTACATGTGTGATATCATGCGGCCACATGACTTGATGTCACTACAGACAGCGTAGATTGTACTCTATGTAAACTAGGGGTGCACCGAAATGAAAATTCTGGTCCGAAACCGAAAATTCAGGATGCCCTTGACCGAAAACCGAAACCGAAACTGCCTTTTTGCCCAAATACTTTTAAAATACTTTTTTTTTAATGATTTTATTAATAATTCTTTTTCATGAATGAAATTCATCTGTGGGTGGCGCTGTTATGGAGAGGGGGATCTGTGGGTGGCGCTGTTATGGAGAGGGGGATCTGTGGGTGGCGCTGTTATGGAGAGGGGGATCTGTGGGTGGCGCTGTTATGGAGAGGGGGATCTGTGGGTGGCGCTATGGAAAGGGGGATCTGTGGGTGGCGCTATGGAGAGGGGGATCTGTGGGTGGCGCTGTTATGGAGAGGGGGATCTGTGGGTGGCGCTGTTATGGAGAGGGGGATCTGTGGGTGGCGCTGTTATGGAGAGGGGGATCTGTGGGTGGCGCTGTTATGGAGAGGGGGATCTGTGGGTGGCATTGTTATGGAGAGGGGGATCTGTGGGTGGCGCTGTTATGGAGAGGGGGATCTGTGGGTGGCGCTGTTATGGAAAGGGGGATCTGTGGGTGGCGCTGTTATGGAGAGGGGGATCTGTGCACTGTTATGGAGAGGGGGATCTGTGGGTGGCGCTGTTATGGAGAGGGGGATCTGTGGGTGGCGCTGTTATGGAGAGGGGGATCTGTGGGTGGCGCTGTTATGGAGAGGGGGATCTGTGGGTGGCGCTGTTATGGAGAGGGGGATCTGTGGGTGGCGCTGTTATGGAAAGGGGGATCTGTGGGTGGCGCTGTTATGGAGAGGGGGATCTGTGCACTGTTATGGAGAGGGGGATCTGTGGGTGGCGCTGTTATGGAGAGGGGGATCTGTGGGTGGCTCTGTTATGGAGGGGGGGATATGTGCACTGTTATGGGCATAACAGTGCACAGATCCCTTTCCCCATAACAGTGCACAGATCCCTTTCCCCATAACAGTGCACAGATCCCTTTCCCCATAACAGTGCACAGATCCCTTTCCCCATAACAGTGCACAGATCCCCCCTCCCCATAGCAGTGCACAGATCCCCCCTCCCCATAGCAGTGCACAGATCCCCCCTCCCCATAGCAGTGCCATAGACCGATCCCCCTACCCATAACAGCCCCGGCCCTGCTGCTCACAGCATCACTCACTGCATCTTAATTTTACCTTACAATCGTGAGGCTCCAGTAACTAACAACTCTGCAGGCAGAGCGGAGGGCGGCGTAACGTCACTTACTCACGTGACGCACCTGCTCCGCCCACTTTATGAATGAAGGAGGCGGAGCAGGCGCGTCACGTGAGTAAGTGACGTTACGCCGCCCTCCGCTCTGCCTGCAGAGTTGTTAGTTACTGGAGCCTCACGATTGTAAGGTAAAATTAAGATGCAGTGACAAAGTAAACCGCCCGCCCGGCGCCCGCCCGCAGATGGTGGGTGACAAATCCCACACCCCATATTTTCGGCCGATATGTAACAATATCGGCCGAAGTGGATTAGGTGCATTTTCGGCCGATATTTTCGGCTGCCGAAATTTCGGTGCACCCCTAATGTAAACTGTCAGTTTGTATACAAATTTATTTTCATTATTACTCCTCGGAATACAGCATGCAGTGTAAAGAATGGAGGTTTTCCTTCCGTGTAGTGTAACAAATAGGATACACAGAGCTTTTATTCATTCAGTGTCTTTTATTAAGATTTAGTAACACAACATAATATACAATTGCTCTATAACAAGATTCTTCTAGTAGCTCTAGAAATAGATCGACTATCGTTATTATCACCTCGTATTTACACTGCGCGTTGCGCTGCGTCTTAGTGCGTCGCTTAGTGATGTCACAAGGGCACGAAACAGCCAAAAGAACTGGACAGAATGACTGCTTAAAGGGGATCTCCATCTAAAAGTATTCTGTAGAAGCATCTCATTAATAGTGCAGCCTGGGGTGCAGGGTAATCCTGTCTGGTTCCTATTAACACCCACAGTCTTTTTAAAGGGCATCTGTCAGCAGTTTTGTACCTGTGACACTGGCTGTCCCGCAGTGTTGAACCCTAGCCCGTCGAGTTCCAAGAAACCTTAAGATGGAGAGAAGACCGCGGCACTCAATGTCTTCACAATATGCAGAGTTTGATTCACCAACCGTGCGACGTTCCGACTCCTCAGAGTCTCTCTCAAGCAAAGAGAAAGACTCTGAGGAGTCGAAACGTTGCACGGTTGGCGAATTAAACTGCATATTGTGAAGACATTGAGTGCCGCGGTCTTCTCTCCATCTTATGAACATGGGACCAACACAGATGCCTTCAGCTGCCAAGCGCACATGTAACAGGTCAGCCAGTGTCATAGGTAGAAAACTGCTGACAGATGCCCTCTAATGCCATTGTCAGGAAGCGCATGCCTAGGAATACAAAGCTAGGTGATGAGATCTTGGCTTCCTTTCAGCCACCACTAGGGGGAGCACACTGCATACAGATTTTTTTCTATTGGGAGTTGTATAAATCCATGCACTGGGCTCCATCTAGTGGCAGCCGCAGGATGCTAAAATTCCATAATGCAGCTCTATGTGTGAGGGGAAGGCAGGAGATATGGCGCTCAGACCCCGATACAAATAGAAATTTCCTTTAATCAGATCCGTGTCCGCTGCCTCAGTAACCACGCCCGTCTCGCCCCTTCGCATACATCACCCTCGTCACACGTCACCCCCCCCGTTCAAACATGACGCCCTCCTTAAAACGTCAACCTCATCACGCACATCATATGAATCTACTATACAAAACGTACATCCGCCCTCCGCTGTAGAAAAATATCACTGTACATGTCTCACCATCGCCAAATACACAATAAATAAATACGTTTTATTTCTTTTTTTTTTTTTTTGCGCATATATATAATAAACTTCATGTACTGTATTTAAAGTGGACCATTCACCTACAGGTACTAGAGGCAGCCAGTGAGCCCCTACTGAAGCCGATGATCTGTTCTGGAAGTCTCTGGGTGACAACTACCGGGTACTAATTAGAAAATGTTGGCTACTTTTTACCAGTTTTATCTATTAGCTATGATCAGTGACTCCAGCTCAGCTGCACTGCCCATTGGAGTCTGTGGTAGGCTGAAATCCATCTATCTCCTCTGAAACTCATGTGCTGAGGCCATAGCTATGATCAGTGACTCCAGCTCAGCTGCACTGCCCATTGGAGTCTGTGGCAGGCTGAAATCCATCTATCCCCTCTGAGGCTCCTATGCTTTTATGCATAAGGGCTCAATTTTGCAGAACGGGTGTGGACCCATTCATTTCAATGGGGCCACAAAAGATGCGTACAGCACACCGCGTGCTGTCCTCATCGGTAGTTCCGTTCTGCGGCTTTGCAAAAAGGATAGAGCATATCCTATTCTTGTCCTCAATTGCAGACAAGAATAGGCATTTCTTGTCCGTGTTTTGCGGACCGCAAATAACTACGGTCGTGTGAATGCACCCTAAGGCCTCATTCACACATACGTGGACCACGGTACGTGAAAACCCGTCCTGCTGAGTGCACAAGCGCACGGCGTCATTGGTTGCTATGACGCCGTGCACTTCGTGACGCCACCACAGTACAGTAATAAAATTATATAGATCATATGAGTGAATTACTGTACAGCGGTAGTGGCACGAAACGCACGGCGTCATATCAACCAATGACACCGTGTACTCGGCAGGACGAGTTTTCACGGATCACGGTCCGTGAAAGTCTACGTATGTGTGAATGAGTCCTACGCTTACCGGTAGGATCAGTGACTGCAGCTGAGCTGCATTATCTATTGGAGTCTCACGTAGTCTCCAATCCTTGTGTCTAATCAAAAGCCATATCCTTCCCCCATACTTTACATTGCAGCTATGACCGTAATCACAAACACAGTAAGAAATCAGTAAGTTTTTTTTTTTTTCCTGTTCCGTTTTTGCAGGTTCCGTATGCGGAACCATTCATTTCAATAGCTCCGCAAAAAAAAAAATGGAATGTACTCAGTTTCCGTATTTCCGTTCAAAGATAGAACATGTCCTATTATTGGCCACAAATCACGTTCCGTGGCTCCATTCAAGTCAATGGATCCGCCCAAAAAATGGAATGCATCCGTAGGTCTTCTGTATCCCAATTTTTTTAATGTACTTACTGTTTAAACATTATTGTATGCTTCCGTTTCCAATCCGCGAAAAACAGATCACAAACGAAACCAAACGGCAAAACGGAACAGTAACGCTACTGAAACAAAAAACGGTACAATGGATCCGTCAAAAACGGACCGCAAAAGACATCCAGTCGTGTGCAAGAGGCCTTAGGGTATCTGAAGAGATTCAATAATAAAGACAGTTGGACGAATGACCTTCCAGGGTGACACGAGGGCCACGTCCATCACAGATCCATTAGAAGTGCCACATGTTGGCATAGATCATATAACACGTTTTTGCCCCCATAATGATCACCTCTTTAGATATCCTTAATTTTAAAGGGCAGGTCCCTGTAAGTATTTCCTCCATGATACCTCTGGTATGTGCACCGTCATTATAGAAGCTCTAAGTATAAATATAAAACAATCTAATATACACAGAATTCCTTCCTGGTCCTCGCTTTATATATAAAATACCATAAAAGTATTGCAAAGATAAAATCCCAAATTCTTCCCAAGGTTTTGGCTTCTTTTTTTTTTTTGGCAACAATGAAAAAATATTTCACTGGCAGAGAACAATCAGATCCCCCCAATCAATGTCCCAACGTTCAGTCGATCCCTACAGTCCTCCCTACTAACCCCAGCAGTGCACACTACCATAGAAGTGTAAGAGTCCACAAAAGCCAATTACATGGAGCCTTTGCCCCTTGATACATTAGTATAGCGCTGTTACCTGTATATTATGCTGAGCTATGTAATAAGGTAAAACTAATCATACATAAAGGCCCTGTCCACCTCCAGATACCATGTTACTGTTCACACCAAGCAGAAATCTACATGTAGAGAAGAGTCACCATGTACATACATTACATTGATTATACTGCAGAATACTGAGTGCAGCTCTGGAGTATAATACAGGATGTAACTCAGGATCAGAACAGGATATGTAATGCATGTACACAGTGACTGCACCAGCAGAATAGTGAGTGCAGCTCTGGAGTATAATACAGGATGTAACTCAGGATCAGTACAGGATAAGTAATGTAATGTATGTACACAGTGACTGCACCAGCAGAATACTGAGTGCAGCTCTGCAGTATAATACAGGATGTAACTCAGGATCAGTACAGGATAAGTAATGTATGTACACAGTGACTGCACCAGCAGAATAGTGAGTGCAGCTCTGGAGTATAATACAGGATGTAACTCAGGATCAGTACAGGATATGTAATGCATGTACACAGTGACTGCACCAGCAGAATAGTGAGTGCAGCTCTGGAGTATAATACAGGATGTAACTCAGGATCAGTACAGGATAAGTAATGTAATGTATGTACACAGTGACTGCACCAGCAGAATACTGAGTGCAGCTCTGCAGTATAATACAGGATGTAACTCAGGATCAGTACAGGATAAGTAATGTATGTACACAGTGACTGCACCAGCAGAATAGTGAGTGCAGCTCTGGAGTATAATACAGGATGTAACTCAGGATCAGTACAGGATAAGTAATGTATGTACACAGTGACTGCACCAGCAGAATAGTGAGTGCAGCTCTGGAGTATAATACAGGATGTAACTCAGGATCAGTACAGGATAAGTAATGTATGTACACAGTGACTGCACCAGCAGAATAGTGAGTGCAGCTCTGGAGTATAATACAGGATGTAACTCAGGATCAGTACAGGATAAGTAATGTATGTACACAGTGACTGCACCAGCAGAATAGAGAGTGCAGCTCTGCAGTATAATACAGGATGTAACTCAGGATCAGTACAGGATAAGTAATGTAATGTACACAGTGACTGCACCAGCAGAATAGTGAGTGCAGCTCTGGAGTATAATACAGGATGTGACTCAGGATCAGTACAGGATAAGTAATGTATGTACACAGTGACAGCACCAGCAGAATAGTGAGTGCAGCTCTGGAGTATAATACAGGATGTAACTCAGGATCAGTACAGGATAAGTAATGTATGTACACAGTGACTGCACCAGCAGAATAGTGAGTGCAGCTCTGGAGTATAATACAGGATGTAACTCAGGATCAGTACAGGATCAGTAATGTATGTACACAGTGACTCCACCAGCAGAATAGTGAGTGCAGCTCTGGAGTATAATACAGGATGTAGCTCAGCATCAGTACAGGATAAGTAATGTATGTACACAGTGACTGCACCAGCAGAATAGTGAGTGCAGCTCTGGAGTATAATACAGGATGTAACTCAGGATCAGTACAGGATAAGTAATGTAATAGTGACTTTCTTCTGTAGATTAGTTCTATATATAAATGGTATCTGAAGGTGTACAGCACTGATAATAATATTACTATAACGCTCCTTTTGCTCTGTTGAGCTTTGCTATGTGAACCTGGTAGACAGAGTGACTTATGGTTGTCAGGACTAGAATAGCTCAGCGGAGCTTCTACAGAGGTTGTCTTTCAGAAGCTGAATACAGGGGTTTGGGAAACCCTTGTGGTCGAGGATGAGAAAGTGCCCAGTAAAAGCAGTGGTCAAGCACTGGGCACCCCATTCAAGTAGTCAGCGACTATTAAAATTCAGTAGTTTGATGAGATTATCAGGTTCATGGCAGCTGATGGAAGGACTTATAAGAGCTGCCACATACTAATAGGTTCAGCAGAGAGCCGAGGGGCTTGTTTGCTATAAAGGGCCCATGGGAAGGATGAGGGGCCACCTCAAGTTTCAGCAAAGGTGGAAATAACCATCCTGATAAGTTCTCCATCCTCTCCAATGGGGGATTGGCAGTGGAAGGGTGAACAAGATCCAGGTCCTCCTTTCTAGGGTTGGTGGTGTTGACATGAAGCAACACAAGGAGAGGACCCCATTCTATATTTTGCTATGGGCCCCGTATAACCAGCTGATCCACAGGAGGCATCTAGCTAGGCTTTCAGATCATTGATCAAGATCCACTAATTACCAGAATATAAAGGTAAAGCATTAAGAAATTACTAACATTTTTTTTTTTTACCCAAAAGGCACAAAACGACCTCCTCCTCACCCATGTATCCTTCCTGCTTATTTTTTGCATCATTATAATGAAGAAGCAGGTTGAGCTGTTATTGCTGGAGAACATGTTCAGTGCACCCATGGGCCCCCGTGAAATGACCCGACAGCACCACGGGGACAGTCTTTACTCATTCTCTACAAAAAACGCAACTTTGCTCATATCCAGCTCAGGAAGGATGAGCAGGAAGTAGAAGAGGAGCCACAGGAATATGAGCGGGTAGTAGACGTCCGGGAACTGGCCACTGGAGGAGGGACGTCTGGAGCTCATGGCAAGTCTTCCAGGAACGGTGACTTCATTCAACCCTTCTTTCCTACAAAGAACATGAGGATGAGTTAATGATATCACATTGCAATGTACAAAACATGTCCCAGTCCTGGTCACCAATATGTTCTCTAGGCATACAGAAATAATCTAATGAGGCCGGGTAGAACACTGTCCAAACCACCCATCACATAAATAACCAAAATCTCAGACCACTGTGAGCTTTATGTTCACAGCCTATATAAATATGTGTAACTGTTCAGATATAACATTACTGATCCTAAGGCCTCTTTCACACGAGCGTGTCCGGATAAGGTCCGGATGCGTTGCGGCAAACCCACGCGAGTAGGTACCCAATTGCAGTCAGTTTTGACTGCGATTGCGTTCCGTTTTTATCGTGCGGGTGCAATGCGTTTTGCACGCGCGTGATAAAAAACTGAATGTGGTACCCAGACCCGAACTTTTTCACAGAAGTTCAGGTTTGGGTTCAAGGTTGTGTAGATTATAGCTATAAGGGAAAATAATAGCATTCTGAATACAGAATGCATAGTACAATAGGGGTGGAGGGGTTAAAAAAAATAAAATAAAAAATTTAACTCACCTTAATCCACTTGTTCGCGCAGCCGGAATCTCTTCTGTCTTCATCTGTGAGGAAAAGGACCTTTGATGACGTCACTATGCTCATCACATGGTCCATCACATGACCCATCACCATGGTGATGGATCATGTGACGGACCATGTGATGAACGTAGTGACGTCATCAAAGGTCCTATCCCTCACAGAACAAGACAGAAGAGAAGTCGGGCTATGTGAACAAGTAGATTAAGGCGAGTTAAAAATTATTATTTTTTAACCCCTCCAGCGCTTATCCTGTACTGATCCTGAGTTACATACTATATATTCTGTATTCAGAATGCTATTATTTTCCCTTATAACCATGTTATAAGAGAAATAATAAAGATCCGGTACCCATCCCGATCGTCTCCTAGCAACCGTACTTGCTTGCGGATGCTTGCGATTTTCACGCAGCCCCATTCATCCCGATCGTCTCCTAGCAACCGTACTTGCTTGCGGATGCTTGCGATTTTCACGCAGCCCCATTCACTTCTATGGGGCCTGCGTTACGTGAAAAATGCACAAAATAGAGCTTGCTGCGATTTTCACGCAACGCACAAGTGATGCGTGAAAATCACCGTGCATGTACACAGCCCCATAGAAATTAATGGGTCCGTATTCAGTGCGGGTGCAATGCGTTCAACTCACGCATTGCACCCGCGCGGAAAACTCGCCCGTGTGAAAGGGGCCTAAGTTACACTCAGTATTATACTCCAGAGCTGCACTCACTATTTTGCTGGTGCAGTCACAGTGTATATACATTACTTATTTTGTACTGATCCTGAGTTACATCCTGTATTATACTCCAGAGCTCCACTCACTATTCTGCTGGTGGAGTCACTGTGTACATACATTACATTACTTATTCTGTACTGATCCTGTGTTACATCCTGTATTATACTCCAGAGCTGCACTCACTATTCTGCTGGTGGAGTCACTGTGTACATACATTACATTACTTATTCTGTACTGATCCTGTGTTACATCCTGTATTATACTCCAGAGCTGCACTCACTATTCTACTAGTGCAGTCACTGTGTACAGACATTACTTATCCTGTACTGATCCTGAGTTACATCCTGTATTATACTCCAGAGCTGCACTCACTATTCTGCTGGTGCAGTCACTGTGTACATACATTACTTATTTTGTACTGATACTGAGTTACATCCTGTATTATACTCCAGAGCTGCACTCACTATTCTGCTGGTGGAGTCACTGTGTACATACATTACATTACTTATTCTGTACTGATCCTGTGTTACATCCTGTATTATACTCCAGAGCTGCACTCACTATTCTACTAGTGCAGTCACTGTGTACATACATTACTTATCCTGTACTGATCCTGAGTTACATCCTGTATTATACTCCAGAGCTGCACTCACTATTCTGCTGGTGCAGTCACTGTGTACATACATTACTTATCCTGTACTGATCCTGAGTTACATCCTGTATTATACTCCAGAGCTGCACTCACTATTCTGCTGGTGCAGTTACTGTGTACATACATTACTTATCCTGTACTGATCCTGAGTTACATCCTGTATTATACTCCAGAGCTGCACTCACTATTCTGCTGGTGGAGTCACTGTGTACATACATTACTTATCCTGTACTGATCCTGAGTTACATCCTGTATTATACTCCAGAGCTGCACTCACTATTCTGCTGGTGCAGTCACTGTGTACATACATTACTTATCCTGTGTTACATCCTGTATTATACCCCAGAGCTGCACTCACTATTCTGCTGGTGCAGTCACTGTGTACATACATTACATTACTTATCCTGTACTAATACTGAGTTACATCCTGTATTATACTCCAGAGCTGCACTCACTATTCTGCTGGTGCAGTCGCTGTGTACATACATTACTTATCCTGTACTGATCCTGAGTTACATCCTGTATTATACTCCAGAGCTGCACTCACTATTCTGCTGGTGCAGTCGCTGTGTACATACATTACATTACTTATCCTGTACTGATCCTGAGTTACATCCTGTGTTATACTCCAGAGCTGCACTCACTATTCTGCTGGTGCAGTTACTGTGTACATACATTACTTATCCTGTACTGATCCTGAGTTACATCCTGTATTATACTCCAGAGCTGCACTCACTATTCTGCTAGTGAAGTCACTGTGTACATACATTACTTATCCTGTACTGATCCTGAGTTACATCCTGTATTATACTCCAGAGCTGCACTCACTATTCTGCTGGTGCAGTCACTGTGTACATACATTACTTATCCTGTGTTACATCCTGTATTATACTCCAGAGCTGCACCCACTATTCTGCTGGTGCAGTCACTGTGTACATACATTACATTACTTATCCTGTACTAATACTGAGTTACATCCTGTAGTATAATACAGGTGTAAATGTAAGCCTGCTGCTGCCTGCGCCTCTTCATAACTCCGGTGGATCCTCTGCCTGATTAGGGGTTTATTAAGACCGGTGACTAAATGTGCCCCTTGGTATTTAAACACTGGGGTCAGACATCTGTCTGCTTGAGATTCCATATCAGAATGACAGGGGGAGCTAGTGAGTTACTTAGGAAAATGGATAACCGGTTCTTATCAGTAATGAGGAATTAAAATCACAGGTGGATTAAAGGCCGACTCCACCTAACATCTAATATTCTCCTATTCAGACATGACCCGGAATCTGTAGAGGAGGATGGAGACACGGTGCATTTAGAAAGTCTTCAGACCCTTTCATTTTTTTACATTTTTTTATCCCGCTCCTTGCGTTAATTCTGCACTCAGTCCCTCATAATGAAAAAGTGAGAATAGAATGTTTGAAATCTTTGACAATTTATTGAAGAGGAAAAGCTAAAATCTTGCATCAACATAAGTGTTCAGCTCCTTTACTCAGTTGAAGCCCCTTTGGCAGTGATTGCAGCCTCCAGTCTTCTTGAGGATGATAAAGGTTTCCAGAGCTGGATTTGAGGATTTTCTGCCATTCTTCTCTGCAGATCCTCTCTAGCTCTGTCAGGTTGGATGGGGACCATCGGTGGACAGCCATCTTCAGGTCTCTCCAGAGATGTTCTATTGGGTTCAAGTCAGGTCTCTGGCTGGGCCACTCAAGGACATTCAGCCGCTCCTGTGTTCTCCTTGCTGTGTGCTCAGGGTCAGTGTCTTGTTGGAAGGTGACCCTTCGGCCCAGTCTGAGCTCCAGAGCGCTCTGGGTCAGGTTTTCATTAAGAATATCTCTGTACCTTGCTTTCCCTCAACCCTAGTCAGTTTGCCTGTCCCCCAGCACCAAGCTACCTCCACCATCCTTCACTGTAGAGATGGTATTGGGCAGGTAATGAGCAGCGACTGGTTTCCTCTAAATATGATGCGTAGAATTGAGGCCAAAAGTAACATTTTTGGTTTCCTCAGACCAGATAAATGTTTCTCCCAGTCTGAGTCCTTCAGGTGATTTTTATTGCATATTCCAGGCAGCTTTCATGTGTCTTTTACTGAGGAGAGGCTTCTTTCTGGCCACTCTGCCATAAAGCCCAGATTGGTGGAGGCTGCAGTGATGGTTGACCTTCTGGAAGTTCCTTCCATCTGCACACAGGATCTTTGGAGCTCAGCTAGAGTGACCATTGGGTTCTTGGTCACCTCTATCACAAGGCCCTTCTCCCCTGATTACATACCTGAGTAGGATGGCCAACTTCAGGAAGAGTCCTGGTTGTTGCAAACCTCTTCCAGAATTATGGAGGCCACTGTGCTCCTGAGAACTTTCAGTGCAGTGTCCCCTTCTGTAGATCTGAGCCTACACACAATCCAGAACTCTACAGGCAGTTCTTTCCGCCTCATGGCTTGGTTTTTGCTCTGATATGCATTATGAGACCTTATATAGACAGGGCTGCGTCTTTCCAAATCATGTCCGATCCACTGAATTTACCACAGGTGACTCCAATCAAGGTGTAGAAACATCTCAGAGATGATCAAGAGAAATAGGAGGCCCCAGATCAAAATGTCAAGTGCCATAGCAAAGGGTCTGAATACTTATGTCCATGTGAAATTTTAGTTTTTTCTTACCCCTATAAATATATACAATGACAAGGCCTCTTTCACACTACCGTTTTTCATTTCCGTTTTGCCGGCCGTTTTTTGCGTTCCGTATACGGAACCATTCATTTCAATGGTTCCGCAAAAAAAACTGAATGCACTCCGCATGAATCCCTTTTTTCCGTTCCGTTGAAAGATAGAACATGTCCTATTATTGTCCGCAAATCACGTTCCGTGGCTCCATTCAAGTCAATGGGTCCGCAAAAAAACGGAACACATACGGAAATGCATCCGTATCCGTTCCGTTTTTGCGGAACCATCTATTGAAAATATTATGCCCAGCCCAATTTTTTCTATGTAATTACTGTATATGCCATACGGAAAAACGGAACGGAAACGGAAACACAACTGAAACAAAAAAAACGGAACAACGGATCAGTGAAAAACAGACCGCAAAACACTAAAATAGCCATACGGTAGTGTGAAATAATCCTTAGGCTTCATTCACACGTCCGCAAATGGGTCCGCATCCGTTCCACAATTTTGCGAAACGGGTGCAGACCCATTCATTTTCTATGGGGACGGAATGGATGCGGACAGCACACAGTGTGCTGTCCGCATTTGCGGAGCGCGGCCCCGATCTTCCGCAAAAGATAGAACATGTCCTATTCTTGTCAGCAGCTGCGGACAAAAATAGGCATTTCTATAGGGGTGCCGGGCGGGTGTGTTGCGGATCCGCAATTTGCGGGTCCGCAACACACCACGGACGTGTGAATGGAGCCTTATCCGTACAAGAATTTGGACCTAATATGGAAGTAATATTCATACCTGGATCCTAAAAGCTGATCTCCTTCTCCGTTGACATTGTAATAAGCTGCAAAATTCTGGAAAACAAGGAGAAATTATTATTATTTTCATTTCGGGGAAAATAAGATAATGGTGGTGTGATGACAGCGAGGAGCAGAACATGGAAGAGGAGATACAAAGTAACAAGGAATGTAACAATGATACAAGAAATGACAATACCGTAGTAATGGACGACCACTGATAATACTATACAGCCCATGTCATCTAAGGCAAGTTCACATCTGTATATTATAAATAGAAGGTCTGCAAGTGTCTGTGGGAAAGCCCCCCAAACCCAGCTAGGGCCACAGTCTTCCCCCAGTACTCACTGACTGTCCGGGAGCGTTCTGTTCTCCCCTCCTGTATGCTCGGCTGTCATTCTCTGTATCCCTGCAAGAGAATTTTAACATTAAAGAAATGGTGCTTAATATATGGAACAGCCAGAGAACCTTCAAGGAGTCCTAGAAACAAAAACATGAGATGTGCGTACAGCAGGATTCCCAGCAGCACAGAGTATTTCAGGAACAAAGCGTGCAGAGCTTGTGGGAGGTGCAGGGTCTTCAGCAGCACAGAGTATTTCAGAGAAGGAATGTGCATAACTATATGGGGATGACAAAGTGGAAGGTTCAGCAGCACAGAGTATTTCAGGAACAAAGTGTGCAGAGCTTGTGGGAGGTGTCGATCTGAAAGTTACAAAGTGGAAGGTGCAGGGCACCACAGAGTATTTAGGGGAAGGAATGTGCATACCATATTGGGGGGGGGGGGGGGGGTCACTATATGGGAGTTGCAAAGTTGAAAGTGCCAAGTCTCCAGCAGCACAGAGTATTTCAGGAAATGAATGTGCATACCATATGTTGGGGGTGGGGTCACTATGTGTGTTATAAAGTGGAAAGTGCCAAGTCTCCAGCTGCACAGAGTATTTCAGGAAAGGAGAGTGAAGGATGTATGGGGGTTCACTATGAGAGTTACAGATTAAAAGGAGCACTCTCCAGAAGCACAGAGTATTTCAGGAAAGGAGTGTGCAGAGCTTGTGGGAGGTCACTATCTGAAAGTGACAGAATAGAAGAAGCAGAATGTGAGGGATGGCGTGTGCAGAAAATATGGGAGGTCACTATGAAAGTTACAAAGTGGAAGGAGCAGAGTCTCCAGCAGAACAGAGTATTTCAGGAGAGGTGCCCCAATCTTTATCACAGAAACACTATAAGCTGTAACCGGACAGGATGTTACCTTGACAGCCAGGACTCCTCGGTTTCTGCAGCTTGTTTGTCCGCTCTGTCCTCTTCCTCCGGTAAATCATCACTATCCACCAGATCTACTCGTCTACAGACAAATTCTTCTCTTCTTAACCATTCCTCCTCCCGCTCCTCCTCTGAACTATCTGTACCATCATCCTGATGAAGGAAAACCAAGCAGAACTGAAATGATCCAGTAAGATGTGATGGGATATTACAACCTAAGCTGCACAGGCTGAAGGAACCCATATTGCAGAAAGTCAATGGACTCTAAGAATATTGGACCCATTCCTACCAGGGGCATCCTCCCAGAATAGAGGGCCTTCTCAAAATCTAATTTGGCTTTCTTCCTTGTATGAAGACCCTTGAACTGCTGTCAACCCCCTTCCAAACTAAGACTAGCAGATATAAAAACCCTATGTGGAGAGGAACAGCAGAATCCCCTTCAACCATGAGCCAGTTTTGGATTGGGACTCCATAACAAAGGCAGTTGGGGTTACTTTCTGAGGCCCCAAATCCATGGCCTCAGTGGTAGTATAGCCTACAAATAGGACACCACTCAACCATATTCAGAAATATGGGTGCAGCCAAGAGACTAAATCATCAGGAACCTCAGTTATGGAATTTGCTTAGTTCATTCCTTAACATTTTGCTTTCTGACCTTGGAAACTGGTTCCTGATAATACCAAAGATCACAGAACATTCAAGAACATTAATGAAGATCGAACCTTAAATAAAATTACCTGAAATGTTCTGTTATAGCCAGGACCGAAGATGAAACCGCTGTTCGAGACATCCCTAGTACCTTGAGCTATTGATCCATTTATCACTTGTGAATTTGTTTTTACATAATTTACATCCAGAACAGAGTCCTCCAGACCTATAATCATCCCATGAGACTCTTCTAGTGAAGTATCACTTCCTGTGGACTCTGTGTCCAAGTAGACTCCACTACTGAGAGTCTCATTGTCACCTCCTTGTTCCTCGGATGAAACATCAAAAGTGAAGGACTTTTCCAGGAGGCTATCCGGACAGTTGTCAGAGAAGGCTTGCAAAACGTCTGCAATGGGGACGCTGTAATGAGGATAATAGAATAAATCATGAGGGATGATGGAAATCTTTGGTGGACGTGGGCTGTCAGTCTCATCTCCATGTGGTTCACTGTCTGAAGACTGGAGATGACCGTCGTTCCCATTTCCTTTATAGGCTTGGAAGACTGTCAGCTGCTTGGTGTGGTTGTCCACTGGACTATCTTGATGAGAGACATACTTATAGGCGTCATCGTCTTCACTCGTCTTAGGAGAAGTCACTATTTCTGAGGTCACTCTTGGCTTTAGTTGACTGTAGTCAACTTCTGTCTGATAAAATATGTCATTGGGCTCCTTATCGGAAATAGAAGAGAAGGATGAAGATGATTCGCTATTATTGGCATCCCTGAAGCTTGAATTAGAGTTTCGTTGGACATTTTTCACAGAGCCCACGTCAGGATGAGCATTTTTTCCATTCATCATGTTGAAGGAGTCAACTGGACCTTTATTCTCTCCTTCACCATTTATAGTCTTGACATCAGGTCCACCAGGAATTTTCCTGGTCACGTCAGATCTCCTTGGGGACTTTTCTAGTCTCCGTAAGACGCCATCTAACTTGAATCCACTGGCTTCCGTTTTTAGCTCTTGCCTACGCGTCTTCTCGGTTGGGATCTGGAATGGATTTTTTGCACTTTTCTCCAAACTCAGCTTATCATCCCATGAGATATCTACTTCAGCATAGTCGTGTATCTCCGGTGGTGTGAGAGGCCTTGTCTGAAGTTCTACTGTGTAGCCTTTATCTTCCTCTCTACTGACAGTAATAATTTGACCTTCCTCCTCGGTTGGCCCATCTTTATACCGCACATATGTCATCTCCAGGGGAGCTTCTTCATTTGTGAAATCATCCTGAAGTTAAGGCAGAGAAAGATCAGGAGAAAAATTCAAGTTCTGAGTGATTCTGAAGAAGTTACCTGAATGGCATCCCATGAATATTCAATAGGGATTACGCCCATGACCAGCCCTGAATACATATGTAATGCTAAAGGCTGATTGGCCTGCCAGGTGACCTCGCGGTAACGGTTGACCACCACTGAATGTGATTGGTTAGAGCACTCACTGAACATGTGTACAAGCTCCTCCCCACAGTCTCATTTAAAGGAGGGGCACACCCATAGACTCCAATACATATTTACCCTACAGGGTAAATGTTGTATTGCAGGCTGGCCACTATTCATTAGCGACTCTCCATATTGGGAGGGGGTCCTAGGAAGGGGACGTCCCTCTATGGTGTCTACTTGTCCTAATAAGGAATGCGGTTGACTTAAAGGGGTATTCCCATCTCGACCATTTATGGCATATCACTAGGATATGCCATCCATGTCAGATAGATGGAAGGAGGCCATGCATGTGCGGTTGCTTGGCGGCTGTCCCTCCACATCAGGGGCCCATTTGACACTGATGACATATATTAGCAGTATGCCATCAATACCCCAGAAGGGAATATCCTTTTAATTAAACCAATGATCAGACCGATTAAGGGCTTTTCTGGGACTGTAAGGCCTCATGCACACGACCGTTGTTTTATTCAGTGTCCGTTGTTCCGTTTTTCGTGATTTTCTGCGGACCCATTGACTTTCAATGGGTCCGTTGAAAACTCGGCTAATGCACCGTTTGTCATCCGCGTCCGTGATCCGTGGTTCCAGTCTGTCAAAAAAATATAACCTGTCCTATTTTTTTCACGGAAAACGGTTCGCAGACCCATTCAAGCCAATGGGACCGTGAAAAAACGCGGAGGCACACAAGACTGTCATCCGCGTCAGTTTTTTTCCTATCATTTGCATGGAAAACTTGACTTTTTTTTTACTTTCCTTCATGTCTGGTGATCCTCCAAAAATAAAGGAAGACACACGGAAACAAAAACGGAAACAGATCACGGAACAACGGAACCCCATTTTGCGGAACGGAACACAACAACGGTCATGTGCATGAGGCCTTATATTGATGATCTATCCTTAGGAATGATACCGCAGCGCTGCTCCTCCTCAGTGAATGGTCTCATGCACACAAAAGTATTTTTTCCTGTGTCCGTTCCGTTTTTTGTTTTTTTTTGGCCCTTATCCTGACCCATGCACTTCAATGGGTCAGTAAAAAAACATACATAACTGTGCGCATTCCGTTTCCATATGGCCGCTCTGTAAAAAAAAATAGAACATGTCCTATTCTCCTGTTTTACAGACAAGAATAAGCATTGTTACAAGGGATCCGCATAAAAAAACGGAAGCAATACGGATGTCACACGGACGTCATCCGTATTTTTAGCGGACTGCAAGATACATACGGTCGCGTGCATAAGCCCTGAACCTTTACTACCCATACTACTGCGCTGTGCTGGTTCTGTGACTTCCCAAACGTAGCCGCCTGTTCAGACAGCTGATTGGAGTCAGACCAGCAGCGGTCCGATATTAATGACCTATCCGAAGGATGCACCATCAATAATCAGCAGCCAGTGATGACATAGAGCTGGATTTGTACCCTGTGGATCTGGCACTGCAGTTAGGGTGTAGGCACACACTACAAAGTTCTGAGACTGTCCCATTCATCTAAATAGGGCTTGCAAAAGTCCATGCACCCGCTGCAGAAAGAAGCCCTTCCAGATGAATATAGCTACTAATATACTTCTATCTATAGTTACTTTTTGAAACATTTTGATACAGTAAAAAAAAAAAAAAAAAAACAAGCAAAAAAGAGATCGGTAACTCACCGGGGCAAGTTCTGGAAAGTGCTCAAGAAACTGTGTGACATAGGTCATTATCGAGTGTTCATCAGGAGAGGCCACCATGACGTCTACAAGCAAACCAAATGTGAAGGTAAGTGATGGGTCACTTAAGCCCCTTTCAGACTGGCGAGTTCCACACATCGTGAGTATGCGGCAGATCCTGTCCTGACCTCCCAGCACTGATTGGGTCTCATTGCATTATATTGATTTATGATGCTTTGTAACCCTTAGGGCTTTTTCACACGAGCGGATGCCGTGCGGATAATGCACTGCGTGAAAGAGAGCCAAGCCCCGTTCCGGACAGCAGCGACACGGAGCAGTAACATGATTGCCTCTCTTGGACCTTTTTACTACAAGATCACGGTGACAACTTTATCTCACTGAGATTTTGTAGTAAAAAGGTCACAGAGCGGCACGGAGCGTTATCAGCCATGTTACTGCTTCGTGGCTCTGCTGTCCGGAACGGGGCATGGCTCTCTTTCACGCAGCGGATTAACGGCACGGCATCCGCTCGTGTGAAAGAGCCCGTACAGTTCTGGAACGTATTGGATAACACTGACCGCATTCTCACGCTGCGAGTCCAATGCGTTGAACTTAGGCGTCAACATCAATGACTGTAGCATGAGGTGAATATAAAACTACAAACCTATGTGACAATGCAAGTGGAAACAAGTTTACATTCCCTGACAGCAAGCAGAAATCTTGAAAATAGTAAAGAATTAAAACACAAAGGGAGTGGGACAGATTTACTTTTGAAAATGTGCCAGTTTTTTTTAAAGAAATTACCGTATATTCCGGCGTATAAGACGACTTTCTAACACTAGAAATTATTTTCAAAAGTCGGGGGTCGTCTTATACGCCGGTATACTCAGATCCGATGGTATATTCTAACCCCCAGGCGTTCCCATGGTGACGGGGACGCTTGCCTGGGGGTTAGAATATACAGGGCCCCGACGCTCACAGGAGTACATTTATAAACCATAATCAGTAACTTTAACTTTAATCATCGCTCATCTCTTTACTAGGATACCTTACTCTCAGCTCCGGTAACAGCAGGCAGTGCGGGCGGCGCTCACTCACTGATGTCACGTGTCTGCTCCTCCCACTAGGCGGCGCAGGCACGTGACGTCAGTGAGTGAGCGCTGCCCGCACTGCCTGCTGTTATCGGAGCTGAGAGTAAGGTATCCTAGTAAAGAGATGAGCGATGATTAAAGTTAAAGTTACGGATTACAGTTTATAAATGTACTCCTGTGAGCGTCGGGGAGGGGGATCTGTGGATGGCACTGTTTAGGGGGGGATCTGTGGATGGCACTGTTTAGGGGGGGATCTGTGGATCATAGGCGTGCGCACGGGGTGTGCCAGGTGCGCCTGGGAACACCCTAATCAAGCATGCTGGCCGTCGAATACTAATGAGCGCTTCCATTTTGGAAGCGCTCATTAGTACCGGAGGACCAGGAAGCGGTGAACGCTATGTACTTACCGCTTTCTGGTCCTCGGCTGTCGGCTGTGCAGGGCTGCTGGGGGCATATGGGGGCTAATGAGGCATATGGGGGCTAATGAGGCATATGGGGGCTAATGAGGCATATGGGGGCTAATGAGGCATATGGGAGCTAATGAGGCATATGGGGGCTAATGAGGCATATGGGGGCTAATGAGGCATATGGGGGCTAATGAGGCATATGGGGGCTAATGAGAGGCATATGGGGCTAATGAGGCATAATGGGAACTAATGAGGCATAATGGGGGCTAATGAGGCATAAGGGCTGATAATGGTGGCTAATGGCATAAAGGCTATATATATATACACATACACACACGCGCGCAGAGTGTTTGTGCTTTAGGGTGCACACCCTAATGCAATAGGCTGCGCACGCCTATGCTGTGGATGGCACTGTTTAGGGGGGGATCTGTGGATGGCACTGTTTAGGGGGGGATCTGTGGATGGCACTGTTTAGGGGGGATCTGTGGATGGCACTGTTTAGGGGGGATCTGTGGATGGCACTGTTATGGGGAGGGGGATCTGTGGATGACACTGTCATGGGGTAGATCTGTGGATGACACATATAGCATAAGATGCTATATAGTGTCATCCATAGATCCCCGCCATATCAGTGTCATCCACTGATCCCCCTCCCATAACAGTGCCATCCACAGATCCCCCCTAAACAGTGCCATCCACAGATCCCCCCTAAACAGTGCCATCCACAGATCCCCCCTAAACAGTGCCATCCACAGATCCCCCCTAAACAGTGCCATCCACAGATCCCCCCTAAACAGTGCCATCCATAGATCCCCGCCATATCAGTGTCATCCACTGATCCCCCTCCCATAACAGTGCCATCCACAGTTCCCAGTCAGTTCCCTGGACTGGAGAAGCTCGTCTTGAAGACAGGGAGGGCTGGGCATTCAGGGGTAGTCTTATACGGCGAGTATAGCCCAAAACCTTTATTTTAAATGGAAAAGTTGGGGGTCGTCTTATACGCCGGAATATACGGTAGTGCTAAAAACTGGCAGACTGGCTTCGCCTTTGCCATTTAACAAGAGTTTTGGCCACTTTTCTAAAGAGTTTTCGCCCGACAAGACGTGGGCTAGCGGAAATAAGGTGAGGCTACACTGTCTTTTTAGAAAGTATTAGTATTCCCCAAAGTCTGTTAGAGAGTCAGTTATTTACAGGTATAATCATTTAAAGGGGTGATCCCATGATTAATGTGAAAAATGAAAATCATATAGGACATGGAGATCTCTTTCTAACAAAGCTAGAACCAGCCCTGTACCTCCCATGGATCCAGAGATCTCCCCATTCATTGTTCTGCTAGATTTACTGTATATCAAGCTGACAGCTCGGGGGGGGGGGGGGGGGGGGGTTGTCCTTTCTGCTGTAGCTGGTGGCGGTTGAAGGATTCAACTGAGCATGTGCGTCCACCTCAATGAGATGGTCAGAGAAATTTGAAAAAGAGCAAACAGCAGGTGGCGTTACACAGATAGATTTCATGAAATTGCAAAACTATTCAGATCCAGGTGCTGGTTTTTGTGAGACAACCACTCTAAGGGTTAACATTCTTCCAGACATAAGGACAGGGGCGCACCTAGCCTTTCTGCTAGGGGGGGGGGAATATTGAAATGGCAACCCCCCGCCCTACTGTTAAAGGCATACTGTCATACAGTTGACTATAGAGAGATGAGCACTTCCACAATAGAAGCTCTAATTTCCCGCGCCAACTTGTCTCTAGGTCACGCCGCCTGAGGCAATGGCCTCACCTGGCCTCATTGACGGTGCACCACTGCATTAGGATACAATATGTCACAGTCTAGACCAGGGATGCTCAATCTGCGACCCTCCAGCTGTTGCCAAACTACAATTCCTAGCATGCCTGGACAGCCTACAGCTATTAGGGCATGCTGGGAGTTGTAGTTTTGCAACAGCTAGAGGGCCACAGGTTGAGCATCCCTGTACTCTAGAGGAACCCCCATTGTCAGACTGATATGGCAGTATATGCTTGGACACGCACGGCCCATTATACTCTACGGGGCACAAGGAAAGAGACTCATTTGTATAGTTTACACTGCACTTTACCCTCTGGCTCCAGAAGCCGCGGAATGTTAAGGCTCTTCTTGGCGATGCTAAAGGCGTCTTCAAGATTTTCCCTGGTTGATCTCTCCAGTGCCTTCCTCATGTCCACCAAGCTGGAATCTATGGCTTTAATAATGGCAAGAAATGCAAGTCCGCTTTTCCAGCTGCTGGCAAAGTCCTGCACCGCGACCCCGTACCTTAGTAGAGCAGAGGGGGAGGGGGTTACATGGATTTACTAATGACCGGACATCACATTCATAGAAGGTTCCAGAAATAATTAACGGGTGTATCAGCCCGATTTAGCGTTACTTCCCATCAGTCGCCCGCTCGATGGCGGAGAAGACCTCTGCTATTACTTGCAGCGATCTCCTCCTCAGTATAGAGAGGAGCGATCGTTATAACATTGCTCTTCCCTATACTGGATCATTATTTTCCGGGAAAAGATTGTAATTAGACACCACGATCCGCCGCCTGCAAACGATGATTTTTAACCTGTCAAAAGATTTGGATTGCCCGATGATCAAACGTTTGCACGTTCATCGGGCAGTTGGTGGCGGCAACTAGGGATGAGCGAATCGACTTCGGATGAAACATCCAGCGTCGATTCACATAAAACTTTGTTTCAATACTGTACGCGAGGCTTCGCAAAGTAATAACTTCGGCTGATCGGAGCCAATACATTCTAATACTGTACGGAACGCTCGTTCCGTACAGTATTTAAACAAAGTTTTATGCAAATCGACTTCGAATGTTTCATCCCTAGTTACAACGTTACTGTGCGAACATTCATTAGCAATCATCTGCAGAAGAATCGGCAGCTGTAATACACCCTTAAGACATTCCAGGGCCACCCACCGTCAGCACTTATCTGCAGAAAATACTGAACGCTATGTTCCATGGACTCAAGGATTTAATGAACAAGGTTCTAAGTGAATATTACAAGCTCGGCTCTTTGTCTTAGGTCTCATTTGCATTCTAAGCTGGAAGCAGAACAGTCACTTCACCAGAATGGAGGTAGTTATTATGCTGCATATATTACAACTGGAGACCCCACTGATTGTGAAATCACTAATTAATACATAGATAATATTAATTCATCTGCCTCCAGAGTATTATTAACACGATTAAAGAGCAACTCCATCCACAATTCAATACTGCACTAAACCTACTGTAGTAATCGACACCTATGTACAAAAATACAGCTACTATAATACTGCCTCCTATGTACAAAAATACAGCTACTATAATACTGCCTCCTATGTACAATAATATAACTACTATAATACTGCTCCTATGTACAATAATATAACTACTATAATACTGCTCCTATGTACAAGAATATAACTACTATAATACTGCTCCTATGTACAAGAATATAACTACTATAATACTGCTCCTATGTACAAGAATATAACTACTATAATACTGCTCCTATGTACAAGAATATAACTACTATAATACTGCCTCCTATGTACAAGAATATAACTACTATAATACTGCCTCCTATGTACAAGAATATAACTACTATAATACTGCTCCTATGTACAATAATATAACTACTATAATACTGCCTCCTATGTACAATAATATAACTACTATAATACTGCTCCTATGTACAGGAATATAACTACTATAATACTGCCTCCTATGTACAAGAATATAACTACTGTAATACTGCTCCTATATACAAGGATATAACTACTATAATACTGCTCCTATGTACAAGAATATAACTACTATAATACTGCTCCTATGTACAAGAATATAACTACTATAATACTGCCTCCTATGTACAAGAATATAACTACTATAATACTGCTCCTATGTACAAGAATATAACTACTATAATACTGCCTCCTATGTATAAGAATATAACTACTATAATACTGCCTCCTATGTACAAGAATATAACTACTATAATACTGCCTCCTATGTACAAGAATATAACTACTATAATACTGCCTCCTATGTACAAGAATATAACTACTATAATACTGTCTCCTATGTACAAGAATATAACTACTATAATACTGCTCCTATGTACAATAATATAACTACTATAATACTGCTCCTATGTACAAGAATATAACTACTATAATACTGCTCCTATGTACAAGAATATAACTACTATAATACTGTCTCCTATGTACAAGAATATAACTACTATAATACTGCTCCTATGTACAATAATATAACTACTATAATACTGCTCCTATGTACAAGAATATAACTACTATAATACTGCTCCTATGTATAAGAATATAACTACTATAATAATGCTCCTATGTACAAGAATATAACTACTATAATACTGCTCCTATGTACAAGAATATAACCACTATAATACTGCCCCTATGTACAGGAATATAACTACTATAATACTGCTCCTATGTACAAGAATATAACTACTATAATACTGCTCCCTATGTACAAGAATATAACTGCTATAATACTGCTCCTATGTACAAGAATATAACTACTATAATACTGCTCCTATGTACAAGAATATAACTACTATAATACTCCTCCTATGTACAGGAATATAACTACTATAATACTGCCTCCTATGTACAAGAATATAACTACTATATTACTCCTCCTATTTACCAGAACATTACTAGCTCTACCCACTAGTGATATGACATCTGCTGATGGTCCCTGGAATAACTGGGACCAGTAAGGTGTTATCTTTGATGATTTGTCAGGAGACTCTGCGGCCATTGACACCTATAATAACAGTGCAGCCGTGGCTCAGTTCTTACTTTCGCGTCCTTTGCTGAACCCAGTTGAGAAGAGCTTTGATCGCTCTGCGTTGATCCCTAATTGAAACCGACATACTCTTCTCGGTGCTCGGCGTGCTGGGATGAGACGTGTCAGACTCGTTCCCGCTGGGCAGTGAGGACAGGCTGGAAGAGGACGACATTCTATTCAGATTCCCTGTGAGTTCTTTAATCTGCAGGAAAAAAATAAATGCAAGGACTATTACTGCATGACCGACACAAGGGAACGACACAATGTAACACCGCCAAAATGTAAGAAAATGCAGATCATTGAGAGCCTTCAAAAATGCAAGAGTCACAAGGCAGATACAGTAACTGACTGCACCCCGCCCTGGGGCAACAACCTGACCGGTGTACAACCCACCAAGGACTGAAAGGAGAGTCACGAGTGGGGAACGATGTCTGGTGTACCTTCTTGTTATAACTGAGATGGCTATCCAAAAGAGAAAGAACCTGGCCAAACCCTTTTTTACCCCCATTACCACTTGAGGGGGCATTAAGTGGGTGTCACTCTAGGATGTCATGATACAAATTGGTTTGTCCCAGTAATGGGGACTTGTACTGGACAGGATTACCGTTGTGCTGGTGTAAATCAAAGTCATTGGGAAAAATGAAGGGGAAAATCCATGACAGATGGGCGCTGCTGCGGTGGAGGGGTCACAGCTTACGTGCAAAAAAAAATTCATTAATCCGCAGTCAAGTAAAATACCAGCAAAAACGCATTTTGGTCACAGTCCTCATTTACAGACTGTTGTCTGAAATGCATCATGATAATGGGTCTAATGGTGCCATATAGGACACTCAAATTCTCCCTTTGGGTCTCGGAAGTCCTTTGTCATGCTCCGCCCCCCTTAGACTCTGCGCTAGACATGACACTTCCTTTAACATTCAGATGAAGTCATCTGTATCAGCTCCATATTTGCTAATAGGAGTCAATAGAGCCTGATCAAACTATATAGCCTCCATTTTGTTCTGTATTTGTGGCTGACCAATGGGAATAAAGCTTAAAGGAGTTGTCCAGGATTTTACAATACATGGCCTATCCCCAATATCTGATAGACAGGGGTCCGGCACCCCGCCGATTAGCCGATTCAGAGTTGTTTTGGCGATGTAACTACACAGCTGTCACGGCCTTTGGTTTGCGCTGTGACACTGCTGCCACACTTGCGGTTGCCCGCGGCAACGTGTTGCTGTGAGAGCATGCGGTGGCGGTGTCTCGGCCTTCTGGGTGATTGCCGTGACATGGTTGCCACGCATGCTGTTGCCGGTGGTTACGTGGTTTGGTATGCTTGTGTGTGCACTTCCCCTTTAAGTGGCTTCCTTCCCCTGTCTGGTGATGTTAGGGTTAACTCCCTGACTGGGTGTGGTCACTTGTGCTTCTTATACCTGTGGCTTTAGGTCAGGAGTCAGTTGTACTTCAGCCGCGGTTGGTGCTGGAGTTAAGCGCCTTGTCTGGTTATTCCACCTGTCCAGTGAGGGCCACCCTTGTGGTCATCAATGTCATCCCGGTGTCTCCTTCCCTTCCTGTCCCTATTTGTATGGAGTGGGTTATGTTCAGGGTGTTACATGTCTGGTGGTGTTTGGTGTCATGTTCACTAGCCATTCCCCTGTCTCATGTTTATTGCAGCTATGGCTGTCCTGGATTCCTGTGCGGTTTGTGGTGTGTGCTGTGTCCTTTAATGTTGGTGTGGACAGCAGCACTTGTGCACTGGTTCCAGTCAGTGTGTCTGTGGCAGGTAAGTGTGTTACTGGTCTCGCTTACCTGCCATCTCCTTATGCTGTATGTGTTCCCCTCTCCCTGCAGCCTGGCCTCAGATAGAGACTCCTGTTCCTCCATTACTGGGATGAACAGATCGTCTCTTCCCTGCTCCTTGGTGAGGGATTACCAGGGCGACTTAGGGTCTCTAGGAATCCTGAGTATGAGTCGTCCTACCATCGGGGTCCGCTCATACGGTGAGGATTAGGGACGCTGTAGGAGGTGACCTGCTCCCTTGTTACTCCTTTTGGCCAGGCTGATCCACTTTTACCCTTTGACACCCCACTCCCAGCCTTGCACCATCCATTGGGTTGTGGACAGAGCTGCTTACTGCCGCAGTGCTCCCATTAACTTTAATGGGAGCAGCGCTGCAGTTACAAGCTCTGTCCACTGCGCTGTGCAGGTCCAGAGCCAACTTCCGACACCAAAGCTACTCTGAAAGAGCTGATTGGCGGGGATGCCGTGAGTCGGACCCCTGCCCATCAGTAATTGATGGCCTGTCCTCAGGATAGATCATCAATAACAAAATGCTGAACAACCCTTTTAAAGGGTTTGTCCATTGTATGCAAATGGAGCTTAAAGGGGCTATGCCATGATTGATGTAAAAATAAAAAATCAGACATCAACAAAGCCAGGACCAGCCCTGGACCTCACATGGATCCAGAGATCTCCCCATTCAATGCTTCAATTGTTCTACTAGATTTTATTTCATGCCGGCAGCTCAGGGGGCGTGTCCTTTCTCAGGGGGCGTGTCCTTTCTGATACAGCTCTTTCCCTGTAACTCCCACAGCTTCTAACAGGAGATAGGGCTCGTGGCAGTTGAAGATTTAAACTGAGCACGTGCGACCATCTCAGTGAGGTGGACAAGGAAAACAACAAACAGCAGGTGGCGCTATACAGATAGATTTTATTGAATAACTCACTGGCTATACAAAATTTTTCATTACATGCAATTACAAAAGTATTCAGATCCAGGTGCTTCGCCGGTTTCAAGAGTTCTGGTTCCTGTCAGGGAATTGGGACATACCTATTTCCATTCAGTGGCTGAAAACCTAGCCTGGCCCAATACCTCTCACAGCTGAGGGTTTGTTATTATCGTATCCATTCTATACGATCTCCAGATTGATAACAGTTTACCTGCACTGATACATTGTAACAAACACTCAGGGCGGGGAGAAATGTGCGCAGCCGATGTGATTAGCTCACAGAGGATAGTCTAGACTTGATGCAACTGTAACAAACCCTCAGCCATAAAAGTATTAGTTCTGCACAGATTTTCAGATCCTGGACGCAAACAGAAATATTTCCTTTTTGCTGACAGCAAGCAGAGATGTTGAAAGTGGTGGAGAATTGTAACACAAAGTCTATTGTAAATCTGCAGAAGGTTTCATTATATGAGGATTACGCAGAAAACTGGATGTAATATAAAAAGGGCTAAAGTGAAGCCTGGAATCTACCTGTAGGAAGAGGATTATGTTCCAGATCAGGCCCAGAACCAGCGAGGGGTTTCCATCTGCGATTTCGGCAGCGTCAATGCTGACCAGCTTCACCTACAGGAGACATAGGAGTCTATGAGGTCATTACAAGAAACAGACAAACATTCATGGAAAATCCTGATGTCACCAAACCAAAGGTATCCTGAGACGCCAGCGCCGGCCGCAGCCTCACAATGACCCTTTATAACGAGCCGCGGGTCAAAACACAAACTACAAAGTCCAGAGCCGCCCCAACGTGCCTCCGTAATCTGGAACGCGTCCACAGCCCAGGCTCAAACATTTATTCCGAATCAAGGAGGCCGTAAACCTCATAAATCCGATTAGTGAAAAGTCAGCAGCGCTCACAGCGAGGGGTCAGTGCACAGAAAGCATGAACTCGATGAGTGATCTGCGGGGGGATACTACACGACAGACCCTCATTATAGTGCAGCCTCACCTCTGTACACTAATATCTAACAATCTACAGGAATAGCAGCTATTCAGATACATCATGTACTATACTCCAGAGCTGCACTCACTATTCTGCTTGTGGAGTCACTATGTACATACATTACTTATCCTGTACTGATCCGGAGTTACATCCTGTATTATACTCCAGAGCTGCACTCACTATTCTGCTTGTGGAGTCACTATGTACATACATTACTTATCCTGTACTGATCCGGAGTTACATCCTGTATTATACTCCAGAGCTGCACTCACTATTCTGCTGGTGCAGTCACTGTGTACATACATTACTTATCTTGTACTGATCCTGAGTTACATCCTGTATTATACTCCAGAGCTGCACTCACTATTCTGCTTGTGGAGTCACTGTGTACATACATTACTTATCCTGTACTGATCCCGAGTTACATCCTGTATTATACTCCAGAGCTGCACTCACTATTCTGCTGGTGCAGTCACTGTGTACATACATTACTTATCCTGTACTGATCCGGAGTTACATCCTGTATTATACTCCAGAGCTGCACTCACTATTCTGCTGGTGGAGTCACTATGTACATACATTACTTATCCTGTACTGATCCTGAGTTACATCTTGTATTATACTCCAGAGCTGTACTCGCTATTCTGCTGGTGCAGTCACTGTGTACATACATTACTTATCTTGTACTGATCCTGAGTTACATCCTGTATTATACTCCAGAGCTGCACTCACTATTTTGCTGTTGGAGTCACTGTGTACATACATTACATTACTTATCCTGTACTGATCCTGAGTTACATCCTGTATTATACTCCAGAGCTGTACTCACTATTCTGCTGGTGCAGTCACTGTGTACATACATTACTTATCCTGTACTGATCCTGAGTTACATCCTGTATTATACTCAAGAGCTGCAATCACTATTCTGCTGGTGCAGTCACTGTGTACATACATTACATTACTTATCCTGTACTGATTCTCAGTCACATCCTGTATTATACTCCAGAGCTGCGCTCACTATTCTGCTGGTGCAGTCACTGTGTACATACATTACATTACTTATCCTGTACTGATTCTCAGTCACATCCTGTATTATACTCCAGAGCTGCGCTCACTATTCTGCTGGTGCAGTCACTGTGTACATACATTACATTACTTTTGTACACTCAACCTGCAGGACACCATTAAAGCCAGACGTCAGAGGACCACAGAGCTGACACTCACGTTGCTGTCTTCTAAGAACTTCAGTGCTTTGGCGATGTTGTTCAGACGGAAGATCCGATGCGCCGATGACTTGTACTCGTGGAGCTGGAAACAGACAGAAAGTAGGATGAGACAGTCGACTAGAGGAGCTTCTATCAGACTGTGAGCTAAACTAGATCAGGATTAGAATTGCTATGAGTATCTCCATTCATCGACAGCAAGCAGAGTTCTTCAAAATGATGAGGAACTGATAGAGAAAGCTGCAGTACTTTTCAGTATACAAATGGACAACCCCTTCAAGCCCAGCAGGTCGGAGCACTCACCAGACTTTGCCCCGTCAGCACTTCCAGCAGCGCCATCAGGATTCTTCCGTCTTGGATATCGAGAAACAAATCTTTAACTTCCAGCGGAGGATTGCACTGTGAGGAGAAGGGAGAGCGGGTCACCACCTGACCAGAGCGCCTGGTAGAGGGCAAGCAGTTACAGCCGTCGGACCCCCACCATCAGGCGCTTAGGGCTCAAGCACACAAGCGTATTTTCTGTCCGCATCCGATCTGCATTTTTTGTGGGTCAGATGCAGACCCATTCCACGTGCTGTCCGCAGGTCCGTTCCGTGTCGTCCTCAAAAATAGGACTGTTCCATTCCACAAAATGTGGAACACACACGGCCAGTATCCGTGTTTTTCAGATCCGCAATTTGCGGACCGCCAACAGTCGTGTGAATGGGCCCTTATCCTGTGGATGTTAAGGTGGGACTACCCCTTTAAGGGTACTTTCACACTAGCGTTTTTCTTTTCCGGCATAGAGTTCCGTCCTAGGGGCTCAATACCGGAAAAGAACTGATCAGTTTCATCCCCATGCATTCTGAATGGAGAGCAATCCGATCAGGATGCATCAGTTCAGTCACTGAACGGCGTTTTGGACGGAGGAAATACCGCAGCATGCTTCAGTATCATCTCCGTCCAAAATTCTGGATCAGTTGCCCGATCCCGCATTAAAAATACTGCAAAGCCGGATCCGTCCGTCTAAAAATGTGAAATAAATAGATAACGGATCCATTTCTCCGGATGATATCCGGAGAGACGGATCCGTTCTTGCAATGCATTTGTAAGGCCTCTTTCACACGGGCGTTGCGGGAACATGTGCGGGTGCGTTGCGGGAACACCCGCGATCTTTCCGCGCGAGTGCAAAACATTGTAATGCGTTTTGCACTCGCGTGAGAAAAATCGCGCATGTTTGGTACCCAAACCTTGGGATCGGTGTTCTGTAGATTGTATTATTTTCCCTTATAACATGGTTATAAGGGAAAATAATAGCATTCTGAATACAGAATGCATAGTACAATAGCGCTGGAGGGGTTAAAAAAATAAAAAATAATTTAACTCACCTTAGTCCAATTGATCGCGTAGCCGTCATCTCTTCTGTCTCCTTTGTTGAACAGGACCTGTGGTGAGCATTAATTACAGGAACAGGACCTTTGATGACGTCACTCCGGTCATCACATGATCTTTTACCATTGTGATGGATCATGTGATGACCGGAGTGACGTCATCAAAGGTCCTGTTCCTGTAATTAATGCTCACCACAGGTCCTGTTCAACAAAGGAGACAGAAGAGATGACGGCTACGCGATCAAGTGGACTAAGGTGAGTTAAATTTATATATATTTTTTTTTAACCCCTCCAGCGCTATTGTACTATGTATTCTGTATTCAGAATGCTATTATTTTCCCTTATAACCATGTTATAAGGGAAAATAAAAATGATCGGGTTTCCATCCCGATCGTCTCCTAGCAACCGTGCGTGAAAATCGCACCGCATCCGCACTTGCTTGCGGATGCTTGCGATTTTCACGCAACCCCATTCACTTCTATGGGGCCTGAGTTGCGTGGAAAACGCACAATATAGAGCTTGCTGCGATTTTCACGCAACGCACAAGTGATGCGTGAAAATCACCGCTCATGTGAACAGCCCCATAGAAATGAATGGGTCGGGATTCAGTGCGGGTGCAATGCGTTCACCTCACCCATCGCATCCGCGCGGAATACTCGCCCGTGTGAAAGGGGCCTAAGACGGATCCGTCTACAAATGCTGTCCTTTTGTCTGCAGATCGCCGGATCCGGCAGGCAGTTCCGGCGACGGAACTGCCTGCCGGATTACTCTGCCACAAGTGTGAAAGTAGCCTAAGGGGGACACAGTTAGAAGTCCATACAGAAGCATCCATATGGTTTCCCTTCTAGGCGTAGTCGCGGATTTAAGACAGTGGGAGGCAGACACCACGTGGCCGCCAGCAGTATTTCGGCACTGTGTACCGCTCCAAAATTCCGCCGTGTGAACTGCCCCTCATTGTTTATAGCACAGATGAAATGTATCAACTTGGAGTCCATTGTTACAGGAGATTCTCTAGACTGGATACAAATGTAACAGGTCTCCAGAAGAATATTCCTATTCACTGACAACAAACAGAGATCTTCAAAAAATAGATTCAGCGTTGAAACATTAAGGGGGTCATTCATTAATACTGTCATTTTCTTGGCATTCTCTTTTGTTTCTTTTATGGGGGCGTTGTTGGCGGAAGATGCACGAAGAATAGGCGTTTTCTGTGGCGGTGGCGGCCATGTGCGGTCTGCAGATTGCGGAACGCACACGGGCCGGTATCCGGCCCTATGAATGTAGTTGCTCGGGGGTCATTCATCAGGGTACAGTGGCGGATAATTACACCCTTCCCCCCCGCTAATATTTTCCTTACATTTGGCGTCAATTCCGGGATTTACCTGCGCGCCTGTGATGTAAACAGTTCTAACATATGGCGGTGGCGATGTCAGTGCTCTCACATATCCCAGAGCTCGCCTGACATGGTCGGTCTATCACGTTAAATACCGCAGCTCTAAATGTGATCAATCACTGTCCGCGAGGGCGGAGAGCGCGGCCTCCGATAACGTCCTGTGACAGTCGTGTAAACACGGGGTAAATGAGCCTCAGTGCGGAGTCCCCGCAGGTGACACAGTCCAGGAGGCCGGGGTATGAATACTTGTGCAGGGGAGAAAGCTATTAGCGAATGTGAGACTCCGCAGATCACCGGCTCCATTCGCAGGAACCGTGGAAAAGCTGTCAGGACTTCAAAGTCACCCGGGGGCGCGTGGTGCCCTTTAAGAAACGCTTTTCTGGGAAAGCTGGGTGTCAACCCGTTTTCCTGCTAGTTACTGCCCTCCTCCACCCATCCCAGGCTCATGAATGGCGTCTCTGCCAAGATACTCAATGATAAAACCACTGCTTGCTGTAACCAGGCAGAGTTGCCTTTCAGTAGTCTGGGAAAGTTGGATGACAAGCCCTGCATTGGACCTTCCCACTAAATAAGAAAAGAGTCATTTGCGGAGATTTTTGGGATATAAAGCTCATATCTTTAATTATTCATCCAAAACCTCTGCTTGCTGTCAGTGACTGGAAACATTATTTTCTTATCAAGTGGCAGGAATTCTGTCCTGACTTAATACTGAGAGTTTAGAAACTTCTCCGTTCAGTCTGGAAAGCTGGGTGACAACCGATAAGTCCGCCACTGCATGTCATCACCCAACTTTCCTAGAGTCCGGAATGGGAAATCTGCCTTGCTGTGTAGCAATACGGAAGCAGAAGGGGGTAATACAGTCAACCTAGACCAGGGGTCAGCAACCTGCCGTTGCAAAACTACAACTCCCAGCATGCACATTTGCTTGGCTCATCTTGGAACCCCCATAGAAGTGAATGGAGCATGCTGGGACTTGTAGTCTCACAGCAGCTGGAGTGAGACATCCAGGACTGCAGGAACAACCTTGGCAGAAGCAAGTCAGCAGCCATAGTGGATGTCACCCAACTTTCCCAGAAACAGATAATGACTTAAGAAGATGGATTGCTGCCAATGACTGGAAATGAGAAATGGAGATTAAGCATCATCTGTCTTGATCCAGGTTTTCACACACAGCTGAAGTGCTTGTTACAATGTATCAGTGTAGGTAATCCTCTGCACCGATCCCTCTCCTGTCCTAGAGTCCAGGCCGATGTACACAGGCACGAATCCCCAGCAACGCACAACCTCCGGGCTCTGCTGCACAGGCTCCACCAGGAGAATACGGGCTCATGCGCACGACCGTATGGATTTTGAGGTCCGCAAAAAATGGATCCGCAAAAAATACAGATGATGTCCGCGTGTCCGTAATGCGGACAATAATAGGACACGTTCTATTTTTTTTGTGGAATGTCCATACCTAAATGCACACGGAGTGACTTCCTTTTTTTTTGAAATAAATGATTCTGCATACGGTCCGCAAAAAAAAAAAGGGACACAGAAAGAAAATACGTTCATGTGCATGAGCCCTACCTTTCTATATATAAGGTCCGATGGAGCCCGATTTTTGCAGAAAACCCCTCTGAATGCCTCCACGTGAAATGGATGATGTATGAAGGTGCAGTGAAAGCCCCATGTGCCTGGAGAGCCCTTAGGCCTCATGCACACGACCGTTGTTGTGTTCCGTTGCGCAAAATGAGGTTCCATTTTTGGAGGATCACCAGACATGAAGGAAAGTAAAAAAAAAATCTAAGTCAAGTTTGCTTTCCAAATGATAGGAAAAAAACGGACGCGGACGACAATCTTGTGTGCCTCCGCGTTTTTTCGCAGACCCTTTGACTTGAATGGGTCCGCGAACCGTTATCCGCGAAAAAAATAGGACAGGTCATATTTTTTTGACGGACTGAAACCACGAATCACGGACGCGGATGACAAACGGTGCTTTAGCCGAGTTTTCAACGGACCCATTGAAAGTCAATGGGTCCGCAGAAAATCACGGAAAACGGAAACACTGGCACGGAACACAACAACGGTCGTGTGCATGAGGCCTAACACTGATACACTGTAACAAATCCATCAGCTGTGGGGTCAGGACTAGGTCATGGTGACGTTATCAGCCTCTACATAGTTAGAAGAATGTTCCATTCACTCAGAGCAAGCAGAGATTTAGAAAAGGACGAGGGATCGAAACACAAAGTGTGCATCAGCCATCGCACCGATACAATGTGACAAATCCATAGCTGTGTGATCAGGTCAAGGCAAGCATAGCATGAAAAATGTTTCCATTCACTCACAGCAAACAGAGATCTTGAAAAGGGAGACAGGTCAAAACACAAAGTAAAATCTGCATGTAGGCCTCTTTCACATGACCGTATGGTTTTGGGCTCGTTCACACAAACTTATTTTGCGTTCCGCACACGGGGCGTTTTCTGCGTTCCGCATACGGTCCGTCTACGGAACCATTCATTTCAATGGGTCCGCAAAAGATGCGGACAGCACAGTCCGCATCCGTTGCTCCGTCCCGCGGCCCCGTTTTGCGGACAAGAATAGGCATTTCTATAACGAGCCTCCTGTTCCGTCCCGCAAATTGCGGAAAGGCACACGGGCGGCATCCGTTTTTTTGCGGATCGACCACAATCGGACCGCGCTTTGTGACTATAGTCTAGGGGGGAACTCAAGGACCCGCGCACCTCCAGCTGCTGCGTCTCTTCCTGCGCAGGTCCCGAGCAGTATTAACTCCTTCAGCCGCTCCGGACGGAATTCTCGGCGGACGCTCAATGCTCCTTTATGTTCCATTTCATCGCCGCGGCCAAGAGAAGCAAAAGACGTTTTTTGGCTCCGGCCGATCCCCAGCCTCGAAGTTCCAATAAATGATTTCACTTGACAGCTGAAGGGTACCAGAGGTGATGGGGGAGGGGGTGCCAGGCCAGGCACTGGGTAAAAAAAAAAAAAAAGAATAAAAAATTTGGTATCCAAACAAAACAAGTCTTGTGCCGGGAACGTTCCTGAGGCGTCCCGGGCCGGGTATGGAGAAGGGGGCCGAGCGTTCCTGCATGATCTAATTATCATCCCCTCACTAATGGCTTTCACAGAAGCCAAATACTTCATAAAACCTCTGACAGCCGTCAGCGACAGGTAGACACCGACCTCAGACCTGCCCGCCGTAAGGCCTCAAACCGCCGAGCACCAGGAGGCGGGGCAGCCCATGCATCTCCTCCAGGAGATTATTTTTTTTTTTTATGACCTAATTATGCACAGTCCGTAGAATGAGTGGACAAAAATGATGTCTTATACTCCAGTCACATCCAAAGCTGATCATGTCTTATACTCTGGTGGCATCCAAGGCTGCATTTAAAATCCTGCTTGGAGTCCATGCCATATAGAAATAAGGCCTCCTGCACACGACCGTTGTGTGTTTTGCGGTCCGCAAACCGCAAAACACGGATGGCGTCAGTGTACGTTCCGCAATTTGCGGAACGGCGCGGACAGCCGTTAATATAACTGCCTATTCTTGTCCGCCAAACGCGGACAAGAATAGGACGGGTTATATATATATTTTTTTGCGGACCACGGAACGGAGCAACGGATGCGGACAGCAAGTGGATGCGGCCCCATTGAAGTGAAAGGGTCCGCATCCGAGCCGCCAAAACTGCGGCTCAGATGCGGACCACAACAACGGCCGCGTGCGTGAGGCCTGACACCTAGTCTAGGAATGAGTTCATTTTTTAAAAGATTAGATGAAACAGCGCCATCTAGTGGCCCACAGTGATCATGTCTTATACTCTGGTTACCTCCAGAGCAGCATTCAGAATTCTGCTTGGAATCCATTCTATATTGAAATACTATATAGTCTAGGAATGAACTTTGTTTTTATAAAGGGCAGATGAAACAGCACCTCCTAGTGGCCAATAATGATCATGTCTTACACTCTGGTTACATCCAAAGCAGCATTCGACATTCTGCTTGGAATCGGCAAGACATCTCTGGAGATTTTTCTTTATGATTATATCAACCAAAGGCCTCGTTGGCATTTGTATTCTGGGATAGGATGGGATGGGGGGGGGGGGGGGGGAGATTTTTGTTGCAGACACTCCATCCCTCAGCTCTGAAGTCAGAGGCGTAGCAAAGTTCCTGGGCCCCAATGCAAAAACAGGGCTCCCGTCTATCTTGCGCAATTTCTAATACTGTTGTCTTATAGAGCAGAGGGGTTTGGGGGCCCCTCAGGCACCGGGGCCCGGGTGTGATTCTTACCTTCTCTAGGTGCAGGTTCATCCATCGGGTGAACGTTCTCTTCTGCACATTCTCTCGTTCAACTAGTAAAAAATAAAAGAGACATAATAAATATAAATTTTACATACGGGATTTTATATTTGACCAGTCATGTATTAAATCTGCCTCAGGACTCTGGGAAAGCTGGGTACCACCTGCGCGGTTTCTATAAAGGCAGGCGGCAATCGGTTGTCACCCAGCTTTCCCAGAAGCAGATAAAAAGTTTCATAAAACTTCTAGTAACTTAAGTAACTGGTTTGAACTGTCTGCAGAGCATCGCAGATGAGGGGTGACGCTCTGCAGAGCCTGGCGCTCTGGTCTCAGTCACACAGAAGTGATGAGCACAGTTAAAAGCCGGTTCCCGGTACATCCGCAGCGTTCATTACGCAATGATGTCATCGCCTCTGTTAAGTGCGGGTGTCGGCGGCGCAGCTGGGATCACGCCGTCTGGTCGCCGCTGCGGAAAACCTCCTTCCTTCCTATAAATCACATTATAGTCCAGGATGTAGATACAGGCTCCACTGGGCGCCGTAAACTGCACACGGCCGGCCGTAGGATCCGTCTCGCCCAGCTCGTCATCACCTTATGCGGAATTTACATTTAAAAAAATTTAAAAAGTGACATTTGTGTGAAGGATACAATGTATCAAGCGGAGGCGGAGCCTACAATGTAATGTATCACCGGACTCCGAGATACAGGAAGGCCTGGGAAGATCTGTAGGGCTGCATTCACACAAGGCAGATTTGGTACAGGAATTACTGTGACTGTCCCGCACATCTGTGTGGGATGTACAGGAATCTGCTCCGTGGATGGAAGAGATTTAGGTGGGAATCACACATGCCGTGTCTGGCGCAGTTTTTGATGTGCCGTAGTTTTTTTTGAGCCAGAAGGAACGGGAAATCTAAAAGGAAGGATCCTTCCCGCCTGATCCACCTTGGCTGAAAAAAAAACTATATAAAAAACTGCAACAAAATAGTATCAATAAAAACTACCGACCGCCCTGCAAAAAATGAGCCCTCACTCAGGTCCGTACACGCAACTAAAAAAAAGTTATAGGGGTCAGAATATGGCGCCGAAAAGAGAAAAAACTTTTTTTTCAAGGTTTTACTTTTTTTTTTTCAGTATTAAAATGCAAGAAAAACTATACATGTGTAGTATTGCCGTAATCACACTAAGGCCTCATGCACACGACAGTATTTTTTCGAGGTCCGCAAAACGGGGTTCCGTTGTTCCGTGATCCGTGTCCGTTTTTTCTTCCGTGGGTCTTCCTTGATTTTTGGAGGATCCACGGACATGAAAAGTGAAAAAAAATTCTAAGTCAAGTTTGCCTTTAAAAACGGACACGGATCACGGATGCGGATGACAATCTTGTGTGCATCCATGGTTTTTCACGGACCCATTGACTTGAATGGGTCCGCGAACCGTTGACCGTGAAAAAAATAGGACAGGTCCTATTTTTTTCACGGACAGGAAACACAGATCACGGACGCGGATGAAAAACGGTGCATTTTCCGATTTTTCCACGGACCCATTGAAAGTCAATGGGTCCGCAGAAAAACACGGAAAACTGAACAACGGCCGCGGATGCACACAACGGTCGTGTGCATGAGGCCTAATCCAGAGAATAAAAGTAGCAGGTCCGTTTTAACGTATAGGGAATGCCGTAAAGAAGAAAAACTCATAAAACTGTTTGCGTCCCCCCCCCAATTTCACCCCATTTGGAATTTTTTTTTTCCAGCTCCTCACTACATTGTACACAATATTAAATGGTGGATTTAGATCTCAAAAAATAAGCCCTCGTACAGCTATGTGAAAAGGAAAAATAAAAAAGTTATGGCCCCCAGTTTTTGAAAATCGAAAAAAATTAAAATTTTGGGAGGAGGTGTAAGCAGCGCAGGGCATGAGAATGTTCGGGCAGCCCCGATACCTGCTCAGCACCAGTCATCACGGCGGACTCCCCAGGCAAGAAGGGGTTAAACACAATTAAAGCAGTAGAAGACATGGCCTGAGGGATTTCCTCGGCAGCTTCTCACGCATTTCTCTTCTTGACCCCGTGTTATGAGCGTCTCCAAGGAAATCAAGGCAGCGAAAATCTCCTCCCCCCCCCCCCCCCGAAGATGAACTAACTGATAATTTGTCTTCATCGGAAACTAAACTGGTTCACGTCGTGCACGGAAACTGAATATATAGACATAAAGGGATGCACACGTGTCCACCTTTATTCCAAAGGTTGAGAATGGACCATGTGGATGACCCCCAAATGTTAAAAAGGTTATGCTATGAAAAATAGTCTACATTTTTCAAACACAGCTCCTGGATCTGAATACGTTTGTAATTGCATATATGTGTAAAGAAAGCCTTAAAGGGGTTCTCCAGTTTCATAATATAAATTTTTTTTATCTGCTCCTAGTACCACAAACACAGTATATTTTTGTTCCATATAACCGTTTTTCACGACAGCCGCTTTCCTTCCCCTGTTCTAGGCATTGTTGTATGCTGGCAGGATGTTAACATGCAGCACTTCCTGTTTACATCTGCAGATGAGAAGAGGAAGTTATGATTGTATACATCCAGTCAGGGTTCAGTGACGCTCAGAACAAGGGAAGGAAAGCGCTGACATGAAACATATGCAGTCTTTGGGCTACTAAAATTTGGAAACTGGAGAGTCCCTTTAAGCTTTTATTACTTAGCACGAAAGTACCCCCAATATGTTAGTAGGTCGTCTTCCAATATACTGCCTCCAACCAAAATTACATAAAATGCAGAAGAGGACCAAAGAGTAAAAGGTTCATCCACCAGTTTGGGAAAAGTGCACCCTGTTCCTAAATAGTCTCTGTGCAACAAAGGTATGCAGGACCAACAATGACCACCAGGTGTCAGTGCATTAATACCTCCATACAAATACCATGGAGGATAGATGCCACCCAGAATCTGAATGTGTACTGCCCCTAGTGGTCAGAGTTATTAATAAAATTTGGATCCAGAAAATGACAATATATGACAGTTCTACAGTCCAAAAAATAAATAAAAAACAGCTCCCTATATCACAGCTTCCTAGACTTATCAAAAAAACACATGCCAATGTAGCAGAGCTAAGTTTGTCATTGAGTTTTCAGTGGTTTTACACAGGACTGCAGCCACAGAGAGTTATAGGACAAGTTCGGCTCTGCTATACCTGTGCGTGCCCCACCATAGCTGTAGGACTGGGTCATTGGTAACCTAGGAGCGGTTACCTGTAAATACAGTTATCTGATCTGTAGGGGGCGAGATACATGAGGGCGATAGGGGAGACGGTTCTGCATGACCGCAGAGATGGCATGAGGATGTCGCGTGACGATTTCATTAGATATGGACTAGAAGTCGCCCACGCGATCCACTGACACATTTTTCACAGATTCTGAGCTTTGTGAGGTTCTCTTCTCCAATCAGGTCTAAAGCTAAATTCGGCATAGTGCATGATGGGAGCTCTGATGACACCGACGCGGTAGGAGCTCAGCCGTTAGGTCACAGTGGGGGGGGGGGGGGGGTTGAGCGAAACCGCTGTCTGCTTTCAAGAGCAGCCAGCCGCTTTGGATGTGAATGGAGAAGAAGTCATGAAAGCAGAAAGAAGCAGCCCAGTAGGTTTCATCATCACCACCTATTATTCCAACCCCACTCCAAATTCTTTGGATTGTCCATTGATCACTTGATGATATCTGGAGTGCCCCTTAAAATATTTCAGTGAGACGACTGCCAGGCAAGACTGGGTGTGCCCTGTGCGACACGCGTTACAGACCGGGAAGTGTTTGCACCCACAATACCGGCCCATGTTGACACTAGACAACTCCTGACAATGGAAGCTTTCATTCCTCACACAAAGGCGCTGTGTTAATGTCACCGATCACCTATGACTGCCGCGCGCCCGCTGACCCTGCCCGCCTGGCGACACTGGCACGCCAGCCTGGCACAGGGTGCAGCCCTTTGATGTTGTGACTCGACTCGTCAGACTGCTTCTACAGGAAATATGCATAATGTACCTGCACCTAGGGGCCCGCCTATCCCATGTGCCAGGGCCCTGTGGGGGAGGGGGGGGGGGTCCGCCAGCACCTTAAAGGAATTTTTTCAATTTCTGTAAATCGTTTACGTAAATCATCATCTTATTTCGTTGCACAATAAAAACTTGTGAACCTTTCTAATAGAATTTTTGGTCTTTCACTCATTATCAAGATCTCTGCTTGCTGCCAACGACTTTTGCGGTTCGCAGCACGGCCACAGGGGACACGCGTTCGTGTGAAAGAGGCCTTTTCAGTGTGTTGCGGGGCGTTTCTAACGGATCAGTTTTTCCGTTTTTTGTTTCAGTAGTGTTTCCGGTTCCGTTCCGTTTTTCCATATGCCATATACAGTAATTACATAGAAAAAATTGGGCTGGGCGTAAAATTTTCAATAGATGGTTCCGCAAAAACGGAACGGATACAGAAGACATACAAAGTACATTCCGTATGTGCTCCGTTTTTTTTTTTGCGGCCCCATTGACTTTAATGGAGCCACGGAACGTGATTTGCGGGCAAATATGACATGTTCTATCTTTCAAAGGAACGGAAAAACGGAAATACGGAAACCGAATGCATACGGAGTACATTCTGTTTTTTTTGCGGAACCATTGAAATGAATGTTCCGTATACGGAACGCAGAAACCTTACCCTGTAGAAAACCAATATTTCTTTTTTTTTAAATTAAGTAATTTTTTATTAGCATTTTTTAATAATACAAACATAAGGCCCCAACCCCCACATACCCTCCCCCCACAAACCAAAAACCAATATTTCTCACAGCTGAGGGTTTGCAACAATTGTATCCAATCCTCTGTAAGCTAAACAGATCAGCAGCACAAAACTCTCTCCTGTCCTAGTCTGTTACAATGTGTCAGTGCAGGTAAAATGTATCCGTCTGGAGATCAGCCTCACAGAGGATCGTCTATACAGGATACAACTGTAACAAACCTCAGCTGTGAAAAGTATTAGGTCTCTACAGGTTTTCAGATACCTCTCCCCCGTATAACAGAGATGTATTTATTAATGTCCTTGAAAGCAAGCAGAGATCTTGAAAAGGTCAACAATTATATTTATAATTAGTGAATGAGAATATTTTCGTTTTTTTCCATCTAGAACCTGTATAATCCTAATGCTTCTCATAGCTGAGGGTCTGTTACAGTTGTATATAGTCCAGACAATCCTCTGAGGGTTAAACAGCTTGGACTGGAAAAGTTGGGTGACAAACAATATGGCGGCAAGTACAATCGTCACCCAGCTGCCCTGGATTCCTGAATGCAAAGCTGCTTAGATACGCTCCAGTCTACAATATGGCATCAATAATGGCAGCCCCACTGGTTGTCACCCAGATTACCCAGAAACAAAAATAAATTTTTTTTTTTTACTTAAAGGGGTTGTCTCCTGAAAAAAATTCTACTTTTTTAAAACCAGCTCCTGGATTTAAATACTTTTGTAACTGCATGTAATTATTAAAGAATATGTGTCTATATAGCGCCACCTGCTGTTTGTTGTTGTCCTGATTTTTCGGTCCACCTCACTAAGGTGTCACGGTCCTTCAGGTGACTGATGTCAGGAATTTGAGGAGATTGGCTGAGCGTAATTTCATCTTGATTCAGTGTTGATAGGGTTAATGACCACTTCCCTTTTCCCAGCTGTTGCTCAGTGGTCATCACTTCTACCCTTTATAGTCTAACCCCGCCCTTCTGACTATGCGGTTGATAGCTTCATTTGGGTTTGGCTGAGCTGGTGTGAGGTCGTCTCTGGTGTTCCTGTTCTTCCATCTCCACAGAAGTTTAAGGGAGTCTGTCAGCACATTTACCCCTTTTTAACTGTTCCCATAGCGCTGTAGCCGCAACACAGATGATTAAAACAGTACCTTTATATGCTTTTGTGGACTTGTAAAACTGCCAAAAATGAACTTTGATGCATATGTAAATGAGGGCTCGCAAGTGCCCAGGGGCGACGTCCACCGCGTTGGTGCCCAGGCAGCTCTGCCTCTTCGGCTCTTATCCCCGCCCAGTCTCTTCCTCTGCCCGCCCATCTGTTTTCTCTCCCCCTCAGCGAGATCCCGCGCCAGCGAGATCCTTGGCACGGGCATGCGCACGGCGATGCCCATTGCTGACACGGCATCGCAGTAGCTTATGCGCATGTGCCGGCTGACGGCGCGAAAACTGCAGAAAGGAGGCGGTCCATCGGCGCAGGAGAAGAGGAGGAAAGCCGAGCGAGCAGCTGTCACTGCAGACACAGAGCGCCAAGAGAGGTAAGTTTATCTGTTTGATCCGTTAGCCGGCGCATGCGCATAAGCTACTGCGATGCCGTGCCAGCAATGGGCATCGCAGAGCGCATGCCCCTGTCAAGGAAGTCAGCGCGCAGGCGTGGGATCTCGCTGAGCGGGAGAGAAAACAGATAGGCGGGCAGAGGAAGAGGCTGGGCGGGGATAAGAGCCGAAGAGGCAGAGCTGCATGGGCACCAACGCGGTGGACGCCGCCCCTGGGCACTTGCGAGCCCTCATTTACATATGCATCAAAGTTCGTTTTTGGCAGTTTTACAAGTCCACGAAAGCATATAAAGGTACCGTTTTAATCATCTGTGTTGCGGCTACAGCGCTATGGGAACAGTTAAAAAGCGGTAAATGTGCTGACAGACTCCCTTTAAGTGTCACGTTTGTTTGTATTTGTTATATTCCCAGTTGTTTGTATCGTCCATCTGGGGAGGAATGGGTTGTCTCTGGCCCTAACCTTTTTCCAGGACCTTATAGGGATATAAGGGCCTAGGTATCCTGCATATGAATATTCCTACCTTCAAGGTCTATTCATATTGATAGGTAGTCAGGGCCCGGATTAGGGTTATCTAGAAGGTGACCTGTTTCTTCCCTAGTTTCCAGGCCCAGTTACTGTTCCCCTTCCCTCCTGTGTTCAGTGTGGAGTTTTCCCCCCACACTGCTCAGGTGGACGCACATGCTCAGTTCCATCCTTCATGTGATAGGGAAAGAGCTGCTGCAGAAAGGACTCGCCCCCCTGAGTTACCAGCTTGCTATAAATCAATGAACAAAGAATAGGGAGATCTTTGGACCCATGTGAGGTACAGGGCTGGTTCTAGGTTTGTTAAAGGGGTTCTCCGGGCTGATGACCTATCCTCAAGACACCCGTCACCCCTGCCAATCATCTGTATGAAGGGAAGGCACACGCCGTGTGCTAGTGCCGTCTCCCTTCTCTCTTCCTGCTTGCTTCATCCAGCTGATCGGTAGGGGGGGGGGGGGGGGGGCTGGGTGTTGGACCCCCGCCGATCTGTTATTCTGGACCTATCCTGAGGATAGGTCATCAATACGAAAAGCCCGGAGTACCCCTTTCACAAACCTAGAACCAGCCCTGTACTTCACATGGGTCCAAAGATCTCCCTATTCATTGTTCATTCATTGGGTCCATTCAGACGCCTGTAGTGTTTTGCGGTCCGCAAATTTCGAACCGCAAAATACTGACGACGCACATCGCCGGCACTTGATAGAGGATTTATATTCTTGTCCGCAGCTGCAGACAAGAGTAGGACATGCTCTATTTTTTTGCGGAGCCGCGGACCGGAAATGCGGATGCGGACAGCACACTGTGTGCTGTCTGCATCTTTTCCGGCCCCATTGAAAATGAATGGGTCTGCACCCATTCCGCATAATTGCGCAACGGATCCGGACCCATTCTACGGACGCTTATGGCAAGCTGGCAGCTCGGGGGGGCATGTCCTTTCTGCAGTGCTGTCTCTCGTCTATCTGCAGGAGGAGAGAAGGGAGACGCACCTGCGCACAGAGTGCGTCTTCCCTTCATGCAGCTGATCCGGGTGTCGGACCTACGCCGATCTGATATTTAAAGCCCGGAAAACCCCTTTAAAAAGAGATTTTCATGCACTATATGATGATATCTGATTTTTAGTTTTTAGATTCATCATGGATCACCCCTTTAAGGTGGAAAATACTCTGTCATTAGAAGTCCAGGATGTGATGGAGTCTCTCCTCACATCCATCCCCCAGTCCACCTGGTGTAGAGCAGTCTGGCGGTACGGGGCGTTGCATGGCCTTCAACCTCCCATATTACGGTAACATTAGTAACATGAACTTCCCCCAAATGTGTTTCCATTTCATGGACGGAGTATTAAAGGCCAAGAGGGAATATCAGGCTGTAATATTTTATGTCCCACACATTGCACAGTACATGGCAGCGCCATACCGGAGGACCTGCACTCCGAGATGGCAGTAAAGTTAATGGCAAGATAAATCTCATAAAGTAGGAAAAATGTGCACAGACGACGATGCCTTAAGTGCCCGCCGGTGCCCGCAGACCACACACTGTTATTATGGTTCTCATCAATGGCTCATAGGAAGAGCGTTCGTCCGAAGCTGCCAACCATTCACCGGGTGGTGTTTATGATGGCGGACCCTGTAGAGAGCGAGGCTGGAGCAATATCAACTTCCATAATCCGCCACTACATAAAAACTGGGCGATGCCAGCCGTGAACCATTAATAACCACCATCCAGGACCACTGACTCCTCCAGGACTAATTCTCCATAAAAACCAAAGAATCTGCCCTGAAAAACCCCAGGAAATAGAAATATAGAACCAACTGTGAGAGTACACAGAGGAGCAACTCCCATCATTCTCCTGTGTGTGATAATCCATAGTTATAGGAACATAGGTGCAGTATTATAGTAGTTATATTCTTGTATATAGGAGCAGTATTATAGTAGTTATATTCTTGTACATAGGAGGCAGTATTATAGTAGTTATATTCCTGTACATAGGAGCAGTATTATATTAGTTATATTCTTGTACATAGGAGCAGTATTATAGTAGTTATATTCTTGTACATAGGAGCAGTATTATAGTAGTTATATTCTTGTACATAGGAGGCAGTATTATAGTAGTTATATTCTTGTACATAGGAGCAGTATTATAGTAGTTATATTCTTGTACATAGGAGGCAGTATTATAGTAGTTATATTCTTGTACATAGGAGCAGTATTATAGTAGTTATATTCTTGTACATAGAGGCAGTATTATAGTAGTTATATTGTTGTACATAGGAGCAGTATTATAGTAGTTATATTGTTGTACATAGGAGGCAGTATTATAGTAGTTATATTCTTGTACATAGGATCAGTATTATAGTAGTTATATTCTTGTACATAGGAGGCAGTATTATAGTAGTTATATTCTTGTACATAGGAGCAGTATTATAGTAGTTATATTCTTGTACATAGGAGGCAGTATTATAGTAGTTATATTCTTGTACATAGGAGGCAGTATTATAGTAGTTATATTCTTGTACATAGGAGCAGTATTATAGTAGTTATATTCTTGTACATAGGAGCAGTATTATAGTAGTTATATTCTTGTACATAGGAGCAGTATTATAGTAGTTATATTCTTGTACATAGGAGCAGTATTATAGTAGTTATATTCTTGTACATAGGAGCAGTATTATAGTAGTTATATTCTTGTACATAGGAGCAGTATTATAGTAGTTATATTCTTGTACATAGGAGCAGTATTATAGTAGTTATATTCTTGTACATAGGAGCAGTATTATAGTAGTTATATTCTTGTACATAGGTGCAGTATTATAGTAGTTATATTCTTGTACATAGGAGCAGTATTATAGTAGTTATATTCTTGTACATAGAGGCAGTATTATAGTAGTTATATTCTTGTACATAGGAGCAGTATTATAGTAGTTATATTCTTGTACATAGAGGCAGTATTATAGTAGTTATATTCTTGTACATAGGAGCAGTATTATAGTAGTTATATTCTTGTACATAGGAGCAGTATTATAGTAGTTATATTCTTGTACATAGGAGGCAGTATTATAGTAGTTATATTCTTGTACATAGGAGCAGTATTATAGTAGTTATATTCTTGTACATAGGAGCAGTATTATAGTAGTTATATTCTTGTACATAGGAGGCAGTATTATAGTAGTTATATTCTTGTACATAGGAGGCAGTATTATAGTAGTTATATTCTTGTACATAGGAGGCAGTATTATAGTAGTTATATTCTTGTACATAGGAGGCAGTATTATAGTAGTTATATTCTTGTACATAGGAGCAGTATTATAGTAGTTATATTCTTGTACATAGGAGCAGTATTATAGTAGTTATATTCTTGTACATAGGAGGCAGTATTATAGTAGTTATATTCTTGTACATAGGAGCAGTATTATAGTAGTTATATTCTTGTACATAGGAGCAGTATTATAGTAGTTATATTCTTGTACATAGGAGGCAGTATTATAGTAGTTATATTATTGTACATAGGAGCAGTATTATAGTACTTATAATGTTGTACATAGGAGCAGTGTTATAGTAGTTATATTCTTGTACATAGGAGCAGTATTATAGTAGTTATATTCTTGTACATAGGAGGCAGTATTATAGTAGTTATATTCTTGTACATAGGAGCAGTATTATAGTAGTTATATTCTTGTACATAGGAGGCAGTATTATAGTAGTTATATTCTTGTACATAGAAGCAGTATTATAGTAGTTATATTCTTGTACATAGGAGCAGTATTATAGTAGTTATATTCTTGTACATAGGAGCAGTATTATAGTAGTTATATTCTTATACATAGGAGGCAGTATTATAGTAGTTATATTCTTGTACATAGGAGGCAGTATTATAGTAGTTATATTCTTGTACATAGTAGCAGTATTATAGTAGTTATATTCTTGTACATAGGAAGCAGTATTATAGTAGTTATATTCTTGTACATAGGAAGCAGTATTATAGTAGTTATATTCTTGTACATAGGAGTAGTATTATAGTATTTATATTCTTGTACAGTGGAGCAGTATTATAGTAGTTATATTCTTGTACATAGGAGCAGTATTATAGCAGTTATATTCTTGTACATAGGAGGCAGTATTATAGTAGTTATATTCTTACTGTATTATATCTTAGTTACATACATACCATTAGTATCTATTTTATGAGATGTTGTGACCAGGTGATACTTTATACTATTGTCAGTTGGTCACCAATATAATGGGATCCTTATCTTCCCTAGTTTTCCATCACCCAAACAAATGCCCATTTACAATTTGTCTCTGTCATCTGAGGGGACACAATGAGCCATCTCTACATGGAACACAGTCTCCTTCTGACCACGAGTCCCAGCTGCGTGTGATGACATCATGGCGCTGACATCCCTCCCCGATGTAATTGTCTGGTTTCCTCCCTATGAGATAATTGTCCTACAGATCTGTCACATTTTCAAACCCTTCCCTCTCTTTCAAACGTCTACATCTTAACCACCCGGATGACTGCACTTGAATCTGAAACTGCGCTATTGCGTCATTTTACAAGATTTCCTGAAATTACCTTACATGACTAATCGCTGCCCTATGACGAACAATGGGGAAACAACGTACCACACATATCAGCTGAAGACACTTGGCTGCGCCATCAACATTATCTTGACTTGTACTGTGGTCACTCCCAGAGCTGCTGTCACGGTGCGGAGTTCCTGGAGGCGGGGACGGCCGGGGCACGCTCGCGTCATCAGCGCGCCCGGCGTCGCCCCGTTCCCGTGGAAACCGCATGAGGGCTGAGCGCCGAGCTGATCACTCGGCGCTCGGCTGTATTGGAACTCAGGAGTCATGTGACGCTGGCCACGTCACATGACTCCACCAGCGCCCTATTTAAACAGGCAATCTGCTGGCCACAGATTGCCTGTTATTGAGGTCCTTCCTGCGATATTACTCACCTGGTTTGTTGGTCCTGCTTGTCTTCTGATTACCCGTCCGTCTCATCCCTTGGTCTTGGCGTTTTCTCCTGGTTCTGACTTCGGCTTCTCCTGACGATCCTCCGCTTGCTCCTCTGGTACCGTGCTGCTCTCTTGGTTTCTGACTCGGCTTGCTTGACTACTCTGTTGCTTGTGTTGTTAGTCTTCCCCGCACTTATCCTAGCTGAGGGTTTGTCGTCCAGTTGTCCCTTGTCGCTAGGACTAACGAGGCAAGTAGGCAGGGACAGGGGCGCGGGTTGAGCTCAGTGGTCACTTCCCCACCCCCCGTGTGTGTGACAGAATAACAGGCCATAATTACCACTGTTACCAGGAATCCTTTGGTTATCCTGACGGAGCATGTTTCTAATTTGACTCACATGCCTCCACTCCGCATTCATCTAGTCATCATATGGAGCCCCAGATTAAGCTTCCAGAACCATTCTCAGGTGACCGTAAAAAGTTTTTCCCTTCAAAGAAAACTGTAAACTTCAGATTACGCCCCTTGTCATCCGGTTCTGAGAGCCAGCGCGTGGGCATAGTAATCCCCCGTCTCCAAGGAGATCCCCCGGATTGGGCTTTTTCCTTGCCTTCCGACGCTGGTTGTCTCAGCTCTGTCGAGGGGTTCTTCCAGGCCCTGGGAACCTTGTATGATGAACCTGACAGAGTATTGCACCCAGTTCAGAAGATGGTGTGTTCCCTCTTCTGTTCAGGTCAGGTTTGTCCAAAAATCTTAAAGACCCATTAGTGAACTACCACCCCTTCCTGAGACATTGGAAGAGACTATGACACTCGTGGTTCGACTTGACAGACGTGTTAGGGAGAGACGGCAGGAACGTTTGCTTTTTCCCCAGGAGGTGGTCCAGCCAAAGGTCTGTCCTATATGAGCAGAGCCGATATCTCTTCTGAGGAACCCATGCAGGTCAGGATGATTCGTAGAGATCAGCGTCGCCGACATGGGGCTTGTTTCTATTGTGGAGACTCAGACCATTGGATTAACCAGTGCTCCAAGAAGCCTTCCTCCGGTAAATCGACCAAGACGGGGGAGCTTAAGAACCAGGTATTTCCTAACGTGGTCAAGAGTAAGTTACTAGTACCTATTACTGTCTCCATGGGAAATAACAAATGTTCTGGTAATGCTTTTATCGACTCTGGTTCTGCTGCCACTTTTATTGATCAGAAATTTTCACTAGGGTTGGGTATTCCGATTTTGACACTACCCAGTCCCATCCACATCATGGCTATCGATTCCACCCCCCTGGTGGGTGGTACCGTGAAGTATATCCTTGACTGTGGGGGGGTGTCACTCCGAAATATGCTCCCTGTTGGTTCTTGAAAACTTACCAGTAGAGGTAGTACTGGAGTTGCCTTGGCTCCAGTTCCATAATCCCATTATTGACTGGACCAAGTGTCACGGATGATGTTGCAGATAGCTGGAAGTTATGGATAAACATCCGACTGGCTTGATCGCAAACTAAGGAGCATAAAGGTGAGCCCTATTAAACCCTAAGAGCTCGCACTGACTGCTAAGCACATACAAGGGTCTCAGAGGTAGACGATTGCATGCCCTCGTACCTAGACTGTGTGACACCTGAATACCCTATAATAGTGAGGGGACATGACCACCGGCTCCCTGCACTTTATACGGAGGGAGTCAGGGTCACCTAGAATCAAGCCAGCAAGGAAACACAATACATGAAAGGACTTATCTGAACAAGCAGCAGCAGAAGCCTCCAGCAGTGAACACTTCAATCCAGGAAGTAGTATAAACCGCAAAGTGAGGCAGTATGGGAGGGAATATAAAGGAAAGAGGATTAGTCTAAATAGGTGACACCTGGGAGAAGGAAATGAGATGACAAAGTGAAACCAAAACAAAGAACATCATGCAAGAGGTAGAAAAGGACATCTGTCAGACCTTCTCACAGAAGTGGCAGTGACACCAAGGGGGAACTGGTGAAATGGGGGTTTGGATGCAGCTCATGCTTGTCTGTGGTGCAAGCGGGGATCTCAGCAGAATCCGATACATTGCCTTTAGTCATAAAGGAATATATGGATGTGTTCTTCTCATCTGACTACCGCCCCATAGGTCTTACAATTGCGCCATTGAATTGGTAGAGGGTGCCAGGTTTCCCAAGGGACGCATCTATCATCTTTCTAGACCTGAACGCAAGGCCATGGAAGATTATGTTAAAGAGAGTCTCAGTAAGGGGCACATTAGGCTTTCGGTATCTCCTATGGGGGGCCTCAGACCTTGTATAGATTATCGGGAGTTAAATAAGATTACGATTAAGAATCAATACTCCCTCCCGTTGAGTCTTGATCTGTTTAATCAAGTAATGGGGGCTTCCTGGTTCTCTAAAATTGATTTCAAGGTGGCATATAACTTAATTCGAATTAAGGAGGGAGAGGAGTGGAAGACGGCATTCAATACTCCAGATGGACACTTCGAATATCTTGTAATGCCTTTTGGACTCAGCAATGCGCCAGCGGTGTTCCAAAATTTTATGAATGATATTTTCAGAGAATTCTTGGGTAAATTCGTGATTGTTGTGTTGATTTTTTACCCTGATTTTGAGAGTCATGTGACTCATGTGAAACAAGTGTTGGAGGTTTTGAGGAAGAATCAATTGGCTGCCAAACAGGAGAAATGTGTTCAGAAATCCTGCACATTCCACATTATTCACGGGGTAAATTGATAACACAGCGCCATGAAGAGAAACAGTAAAACACATATTTATCTATTGGCGCAGCACTACCACCAAACGCTGACTTTCAGCTTGGTTCATCCTGAGTTCCTGATGACTGAACAGAATGCCAGAACCACAGTGAAGACCGACACGTAAACGGAAGCTGCTCCCATGAAAATACAGTGCAGTCAAGCGATTTAGAAGAAAAATATTCAACAGTTTTCAAACCAGCACCTGGATCAAATACTTATGTAATAAAATTTTTTAGTTCGGCCTCTTGTCTAAGAACGTAAGGGCTCCGTGCCCGTGTACCAACCGCGGGGAAGCCGCAGGCGGATCGCAGACCCATTCACTTGAATGGGGTCTGCGATCCGTCCGTTCCGCAAAAAGACAGAGCAAGTTCTATCTTTTTGCGGAACAGAAGCACGGAACGGAACCCCACAGAAGCACTCCGTAGTGGTTCCGTGCTTCCGTTCCGCACCGCACCTCCGGATTTGCGGACCCAAGTGAACGGGTCCGCATCCGTGATGCGGAATGCACACGGCTGGCGACCCGTGTATTGTGGAACCGCCGTATGCGGCCCGCAGCATGGGCACTGAGCCCTTACGTTCGTGTGAAAGTGGCCTTATTCAATGAAATCTATCAGTATAGCGCCACCTGCTGTCTGCCCTTTTTCTAACCCCTCTGTCCTGCTCATTGAGATGGAAGCAGATGCTCAGTTCTATCCATCAACTGCCACCAGCTGCAGCGGAAAGGACACCCCCTAAACTGACAGCTAGAAATGCATTTTGCAGAACAATTGAAGCAATGAATGGGGAGATCTCTGGATCCATGGGGGGTGCAGGGTTGGGCTTTGTTAGGAAGAGGTCGTCATGTACTAGATTATGTATGATTTTCACTTTTTGCATTAATCATGGGATAACCCCTTTAAAACACAAGGTTCGATGCCCAGGGCCCCGAATGTAGTGGCTGCCACACATATAACTGTATTGCTGTCCTCAGGATGGCGATAGTGTCAAATACTGCAGCAGGGCATGGAAGACAATGGAAGACAATGGAAGACAAGGCCTCTCATTCCCATCGTTTACGCTCATAGACCACAGGCCTCAAGCAGAGGAGGCATTTGGGGGGCTCAGGAGGTCGTGAAGCAATGACATCATCATGACCTTCTGTGCCGGGTCTCAGGCAACACAATGACACCATCACGATGGGCTGCGCCAAGATGCAGTGTGATGACATCATTGAGACCACCTGCTCCGGGACGCAGACAACCCAGGCATCAGGCTGGAAGAGGCCTGCGACATACAATGCAGGTGGTGGCATGGCGTCAGGGGAGTATATTAATTTTGTTTGCTTTGTCCCTTTAGGGGGGGGACATACTACTGGGGTTCTATAGGGGGTATTATAACTACTGGAGCACTATAGAGAGGCACTATAGGGGACACTATTACTCACTATAGGAGGATTATTACTACTGGGGCCACTATAGGGGGCATTATTACTACTGGGGCCACTATAGGGGGCATTATTACTACTGGGGCCACTATAGGGGGCATTATTACTACTGGGACCACTATAGGGGGCATTATTACTACTGGGACCATTGTAGTGAGCATTATTACTACTAGAGTCACTATAGGGGACATTATTACTACTGGGGCCACTATAGGGGGCATTATTACTACTGTGACCACTATAGGGGGCATTATTACTACTGGGACCACTATAGGGGGCATTATTACTACTGGGACCATTATAGTGGGCATTATTACTACTAGAGTCACTAAAGGGGACATTATTACTACTGGGGCCACTATAGGGGGAATTATTACTACTGGGACCACTACAGGGGGCATTATTACTACTGGGACCACTATAGGGGGCATTATTACTACTGGGACCATTATAGTGGGCATTATTACTACTAGAGTCACTAAAGGGGACATTATTACTACTAGGGCCACTATAGGGGGCATTATTACTACTGGGCCACTATAGGGGGCATTATTACTACTGGGCCACTATAGGGGACATTATTACTACTGGGACCACTACAGGGGGCATTATTACTACTGGGACCACCATAGGGGGCATTATTACTATTTGAGTCACTTTAGGGGACATTATTACTATTGGGGCCACTATAGGGGGCATTATTACTACTAGGACCATTATAGTGGGCATTATTACTACTTGAGTCACTAAAGAGGACATTAATACTACTGGGGCCACTATAGGGGGCATTATTACTACTGGGACCACTATAGTAGGGGTAGAGGGCAAATATTACTACTTGGGCCGTATAGAGGGCCTTATTACTACTGGTGGCACTGTGGGGGTATTATTACTACTGGGGTTATTGTGGGGGCATAATTTTTATTAGGAACAATTTGGAGGGCACTACTACTAATGCCGGCAGTCTCAGGGAGCACTATCAGTATTGGGGGCACTCTGGGAGAGAATTAGTACTATTGGTGGGACTGTTGGGAGCACTATTACTATAGGTGAATATCTGTGTGGCACCATTATTTCTGCAGTACAATAATTGGGGGCATTGGGGAGCACAGGGGGCACAGTATTGGGGATAGCAGCCGGATAACACTGTTGGGGGACCAGGAGGGATGATGGAAAAGTGATGAATCTAAGATGTCTGAGAAGAGACGTGTCTGAAAAAATTTGTCATGGCGGTCTGGGCTGAATGGAGAAGATGAGGAAAGAGAACTGGGTATAAGAGGCACGTAGTGCTGTATACTTCTATAGTGGCACTGAATGTAATGCTCATCTGAGGCGCTTTCAGATCAGCGCTATTTATTTCCATTCTTTTGCTCCGTTATAGGAGCAGAAGAACGGGAAAAAAAGGATCCGTTAGGTTTCCATTCGGGAGATCCTGGCAATAAAATAAATACATAAAATCTGAATGATAAAAATCACGTAAAAATTCAAACACCTGATTTGAGGCTAATTTGAACCCTGCGGTGACCACCATTAATGCTCGGCACGCCCTTACACCTGCCACATGGCCGCTGACAGACACAGTCCGGTTTAGGAGTCCCTCGTGTCCAGTTTTTGCCACTGTAAATCTTTAACGCAGAATGTTTATTTTACCAAAATTCCTCCTCTTACTACACCTGGAATAACAGAATTAGTGGAAATAGGATCCTATAACGGTTTTATAGACCTTGGCACCTACAAGAACTCATGGGGGGGGATTAAACTTTGTGAGAATTTTATGTCACATGTGTGGTTTTGGAATGACGGCCGAGCAAAGAATGCTGAGCGTTGTAGTGGAACAAATTGCTACTTTTTACGGCTCCGAGTCAATGCACTCAAGTCGCTCATACACTAAACTTACTGGAAGTGAACTGATGTGAATAAAAACATCCCCAAATTCTCTATAGTTAGAGGGCAAGGCGCAATACTCGGATGGAAGGGCGTATAAAGGCTCTCCGGTTTTATGTAAATTAATTACTTTTTTTTTTTTATGCACCTTTCCAATATACCGTATTTTGTGTTTGAATTGCTCATTATTTTCAACATCTCTGCTTGCTGGCAGTGAAACCTAATATTTCTCACACTTGAGGATTTGTTATAATTGGATCCAGTCTACACAACACATCAGCAGTAAAAATCCCCATCCTAGGTTGGCAGTTTGTTACAATGTATCAGAATAGGTAAAATGTATCAGTCTGAAGTCCAAACTGTCAGGGCTCATGCACACGACCGTATGTATTTTGCAGTTTGCAAAAAAACGGATCTGCAAAAAATACGGATGTCCGTGTGCATTCCGTATTTTGCAGAACGGAACAGCCGGCCTCTAATAGAACAGTCCTATCCTTGCCCGTAATGCGGACAATAATAGGACATGTTCGATTCTTTTGAGGAACAGACATACGGATACGGAATGCACACAGAGGAACTTCCTTTTTTTTTTTTTTGCGGACCCATTGAAATGAATGGTTCCACATACGGTCCGCATAAAAAATGGAACGGACACGGAAAGAAGATATGTTCGCATGCATGAGCCCTAAGGGCAAGGGGGCCACGTAGGGCAAACCTCTAGATCGAGAGTCACTCCACCCCAGCTTAAGGGCTCGTTCACACGACCATGGTTTGGTTCCGCATCCGAGCCGCATTTTTTGCGGCTCAGGTGCGGACCCGTTCACTTCAATGGGGCCGCAAAAGATGCGGACAACATTCCATGTGCTGTTCGCATCCGTTGCTTCAGTCCGTGGCCCCGCAAAAATTACGAGTCCTGTCCTATTCTTGTTCGTTTTGAGGACAAGAATAAGCCTTTCTAAAGGGCCGTCCGTTCCGCCAATTGCAGAAGGCACACGGGCGACATCCTTGTTTTGCGGATCCGCAAAACACGGCACGGTCACTTGAACAAGCCCTAATAAAAAGGGATAGCCCTTTAAAGGCCTCATGCACACAGCCGTTGGTTCACCGTTCCGTGCATTGGGGACCACAATTTTGCGGTCCCCAATGCACGGGAAACATCCGTGCGGATTCCGCAGACGGATCCAGACCCATTCAACTGGAATGGGTCCGTGATCCATCCGCACCGCAAAAAAAATACAACAAGTTCTATTTTTTGCGGTGCGGAGGCACAGAGAGAAACCCCATGGAAGCGCTCCGTAGTGCTTCCGGACCCATTCAAATGAATGGGTCCGCATCCGTGATGCGGGGTGCCAATGGCCTGTGCCCGTGTACTGCGGACCTGCTGTTGGCAGGCCGCAATACGGGCACGGCCGGCACACGTTTGCATGCATGCCCTATAGAATATTACACCCTCACATACGTCTGTACATGGTAAACCCAGCTGACAACCTATATGGTCGCCGCAGCAGCAGTTGCCACAAGAGTTGTCACCCAGCGTCCCTTTATAACTGGACAGGAGACTGGAAAGCTGGGTGACAACTCAACTATGGTGGCTGCCATACTGGTGGTCGCCCAGCTTTCCCAGAAACAACCTGAACCTGACAGAAGAGGGCGCGTCTAGGAATTCTAAGGGGAAAGAAAATTATATAGAATTATTTCCATAATAAAACACGAGAGACACAATAAAACTCTAATAACCATGGAAACGAGGATATTATTTCAGGTGTCGGCTCAGCTCTGCTCAACGTGTTCATGCAAATCAAATTGAGGCAACGCGTCCAGAAAGCCGGAAGGTGACGGCGTGATGGAGCGTTCAGGTGACTGGGCGGTCGGCGGTGGCTTTTTATAATGGAATATCCAGTCGCCGCCGCCGCTGCAGCTGTGAAGATTCTATTTATTTATTTATTTATTGTATTTTGCTAATCTTTACCCATCTGCTTCAATTCCCCACAATCCAGGATTTGTACCGTACGCCTCGCTTGACCCTCATTTCGCTTCGCCTGTCTGTCATGGCGCCTGCACAATCCCAGAGATTAGAGGCTGAGCTCTTCTCAGACGAAGGCTGCGCTCATTAAAGAGGCACCAAATACCTTCTAGGAAGCTCCGTCTGACCAAACGGGAGGATAAATCCGCGTAAAACAAGGCCCAGGGTCGGCTCTGCCACTCATTGGGGGTCAGTATCAACCAGCGTCATTGGCACGACGCCTTCACTTCTGGTAGCTGGGGAAAAAAATGATGCTTTCTTTGACGTACACAGGGGCAACTTTTGGCACATGTACCTTTTGTAATGAGCCCTAAGTTTTGGGGGAACAGTCCTCATAGTGAGATAAGAAAAAAACATGGCAGCCAATAAATCCCCCCCCCCCCCCCCCCCCAACCGCCACATGTGGTGATTTCTGGGTAATTTAGTATTTCCAGATTAGCAGGAATTCTGGACTATTGGGTTCTGGACTAACAGACGTTCACTGTGTGTAGATATTCTCCTACTACATACACACTACACTGCGTGCAGAATTATTAGGCAAATGAGTATTTTGACCACATCATCCTCTTTATGCATGTTGTCTTACTCCAAGCTGTATAGGCTCGAAAGCCTACTACCAATTAAGCATATTAGGTGATGTGCATCTCTGTAATGAGAAGGGGTGTGGTCTAATGACATCAACACCCTATATTAGGTGTGCATAATTATTAGGCAACTTCCTTTCCTTTGGCAAAATGGGTCAAAAGAAGGACTTGACAGGCTCAGAAAAGTCAAAAATAGTGAGATATCTTGCAGAGGGATGCAGCACTCTTAAAATTGCAAAGCTTCTGAAGCGTGATCATCGAACAATCAAGCGTTTCATTCAAAATAGTCAACAGGGTCGCAAGAAGCGTGTGAAAAAACCAAGGAGCAAAATAACTGCCCATGAACTGAGAAAAGTCAAGCGTGCAGCTGCCAAGATGCCACTTGCCACCAGTTTGGCCATATTTCAGAGCTGCAACATCACTGGAGTGCCCAAAAGCACAAGGTGTGCAATACTCAGAAACATGGCCAAGGTAAGAAAGGCTGAAAGACGACCACCACTGAACAAGACACACAAGCTGAAACGTCAAGACTGGCCCAAGAAATATCTCAAGACTGATTTTTCTAAGGTTTTATGGACTGATGAAATGAGAGTGAGTCTTGATGGGCCAGATGGATGGGCCCGTGGCTGGATTGGTAAAGGGCAGAGAGCTCCAGTCCGACTCAGACGCCAGCAAGGTGGAGGTGGAGTACTGGTTTGGGCTGGTATCATCAAAGATGAGCTTGTGGGGCCTTTTCGGGTTGAGGATGGAGTCAAGCTCAACTCCCAGTCCTACTGCCAGTTTCTGGAAGACACCTTCTTCAAGCAGTGGTACAGGAAGAAGTCTGCATCCTTCAAGAAAAACATGATTTTCATGCAGGACAATGCTCCATCACACGCGTCCAAGTACTCCACAGCGTGGCTGGCAAGAAAGGGTATAAAAGAAGAAAATCTAATGACATGGCCTCCTTGTTCACCTGATCTGAACCCCATTGAGAACCTGTGGTCCATCATCAAATGTGAGATTTACAAGGAGGGAAAACAGTACACCTCTCTGAACAGTGTCTGGGAGGCTGTGGTTGCTGCTGCACGCAATGTTGATGGCGAACAGATCAAAACACTGACAGAATCCATGGACGGCAGGCTTTTGAGTGTCCTTGCAAAGAAAGGTGGCTATATTGGTCACTGATTTGTTTTTGTTTTGTTTTTGAATGTCAGAAATGTATATTTGTGAATGTTGAGATGTTATATTGGTTTCACTGGTAAAAATAAATAATTGAAATGGGTATATATTTGTTTTTTAGGCTACTTTCACACTAGCGCTTGATCGGATCCGTTCTGAACGGATCCGATCATATTAATGCAGACGGAGGCTCCGTTCAGTACGGATCCGTCTGCATTAATAACTTAGAAAAATTTCTAAGTGCGAAAGTAGCCTGAGCGGATCCGTTCAGACTTTCAATGTAAAGTCAATGGGGGACGGATCCGCTTGAAGATTGAGCCATATGGTGTCCTCTTCAAGCGGATCCGTTCCCATTGACTTACATTGTAAGTCTGGACGGATCCGCACGCCTCCGCACGGCCAGGCGGACACCCGAACGCTGCAAGCAGCGTTCAGCTGTCCGCCTGGCCGTGCGGAGGCGAGCGGAGCGGAGGCTGAACGCCGCCAGACTGATGCAGTCTGAGCGGATCCGCATCCATTCAGACTGCATCAGGGCTGGACGGAAGCGTTCTGCTCCGCTCGTGAGCCCCTTCAAACGGAGCTCTCGAGCGGACAGCAGAACGCTAGTGTGAAAGTAGCCTAAAGTTGCCTAATAATTATGCACAGTAATAGTCACCTGCACACACAGATATCCCCCTAAAATAGCTAAAACTAAAAACAAACTAAAAACTACTTCCAAAAATATTCAGCTTTGATATTAATGAGTTTTTTGGGTTCATTGAGAACATGGTTGTTGTTCAACAATAAAATTAATCCTCAAAAATACAACTTGCCTAATAATTCTGCACTCCCTGTATAAGGGCTCGTTCACACGACCGTATGGCTTTTTCAGTGTTTTGCGGGGCGTTTTTAAGGATTCCGTTATTCAGTTTTTTGTTTCCGTTCCGTTTTTCCGTATGGCGTATACAGTAATTACATAGAAAAAATTGGGCTGGGCATAACATTTTCAATAGATGGTTCCACAAAAGCCGAACGAATGCGGAAGACATACGGAGTACATTCTGCATGTGTACAGTTTTTTTTGCGGACCCCTTGACTTGAATGGAGCCACGGAACGTGATTTGCGGGCAATAATAGGAACCATTGAAATGAATGGTTCTGTATACAGACCGTGTACGGAACGCAAAAAAACTTTCGTGTGAACAAGCCCTAAGGCCTCATGCACACGAACGTATTTTCTTTCCGCGTCCATTCCGTTTTTTCTTGTGAACCGTACACAGAACCATTAATTTCAATAGGTCCTCAAAAAAACTGAAGTTAAAAACTCTGTGTGCATTCCGTTTCCGTATGTCCGTATGTCCGTTCCGCTAAAAAATAGAACATGTCCTATTATTGTCCGCATTACAGACACGGATAGGACCGTTCTATCAGGGGCCGGCGTTGCTCCGTTCCGTTTTGCGGACAAGAATAGGCATTTCTACAATAGGCCACCTGTTTCCGTTCCACAAATTGCGGAAGGCACACGGGCGGCTTCAGTGTTTTGCAGACCACAAAAAAACGGAACGGTCGTGTGCATGAGGCCTAACACAGTACCAGCAAAGTGAATGAGATTAAACAAATTTCATGTTTCATTTTAAAATCCGCAGCACGTCAATTATTTTTGCATGCACATTCCACCCTTTGCCATGCATGGGAGGAAATCTGCGACAAAACCGCATCAAATCCGCACCAAAAACCGTGAGTAACACGGAAACTCTGTGTCTATTTTCTGTTTGTAAACCTGCAGTAGCCTAAGGCCCCTCTGGTATATATGGCACAGATCGGGGGGGGAAGGGGGTCGGTTACAGATTTTGCATTTAGCCCAGAAGCTTTATGCCTGAGCCCCTTTAATCACCTAAATGCGGGCGGGTGGGTGAGGGGCAGGGGCTCGCTCTCTGTCACCGGTCACCTTCCTCGGCTGCAGCTGCTTATGTTGTTATTCTCGATGATATCGCCAAACACACAACAGGACAGACGCCGGGCGCTCGCTAATCTCATACAATATTGATTCCTGCATGTCATTAGCCGTAGTTTACAGCCGCAGCAACGCGCAGAAGATGGGACTGCTGGGAGGCGACCTGGGAAAATGGAAAAAAAAAACGGGAAAAAACAAAAAGAATGTCAAAGAAATAAAAAATGGAGAGGTCAGGAAGGGTCACTGGTTTTACCCACTTCTGTCCTTTACAGTGCCCTCTCCAATAATGCCACCCACAGTGCCCGCACACATTATTTATTTATTTTACGCACTTATATAGCGCTATTATATTCTGCAGCGCTTTCATTAGCAACCAACAGTCCCCAATGGGGCTCACAATCTAAAGGCCTCTTTCACACGACCGTTTGTTTTGTTTTTTTCATTTTTGCGGGCCGTTTTTTGCATTCTGTATACGGTTTGTATACGGAACCATTCATTTCAATGGGTCCGCAAAAAAACCTGAATGTACTCCGTATGCAGCTGATGGGCTGTTACAGTGTATCCAGTTTAGACAATCCTCCCTGAGCTAAACCCATCAGCAGCACAAATCTCTCCCCGTCTTCATAGCTTGTTACAATGTATCAATCTGGAGTCCTGGCTGTTATACATCAACAGAGGATTGTCCAGACTGGATACAACTGTAACAAACTCTCAGCTGTGAGACGTACTGCTGGCGTACAAGTTGTCAGCCAGTAAGGGTCCACATTCACTGACCATAAGCAGAGATCTTGGAAATGGCAACACAAACTCGCAGAACTTCTTCTTGCACAACGATTAAGGCCTCATGCACATGACGGTCTGTATTTTGCGGTCCGAAAAACACGGATCCGCAAAAAATACGGATGACGTCCGTGTGCATTCCGTATATTTTGCGGAACGGAAAGGCCGGCCCCTGATAGAACAGTCTTATCCTTGTATCGTAATGCGGACAATAATAGGACATGTTCTATCTTTTTTCGAGGAACGGAAATACGGAAACTAAATGCACGCGGAGTAACTTCTGTTTTTTTTTTTTTTTTGCAGACCCATTTAAATGAATGGTTCCGCATACGGTCCTCAAAAAAAACAAACGTAATGGACACGGAAAGAAAATACGTTTGTGTGCATGAGCCCTTAGTCCTAGGACCGTATGGATGTTCCGGTCTGACGTCCGTGTGATATCCGTATTGCATCCGTTTTTTGTTTTTTTTTGCGGATGCATTGTAACAATGCCTATCCTTGTCCGCAAAAGGGCATCTTTTTTGTGGACATACGGAAATGGAATGCACACATTTCCCTTTTTTTTTTTTGCGGACCCATTGAAGTGAATGGTTCCGCATAGGGGCAGCAAAAAAAAAACCAAAAAAAACCTGAACGTTCGTGTGCATGAGCCCTTACTTACATAAAACTAGAACGTCCAGGATAAGCGGTGCAGGAGGCATTTAACGCTTATCCCCATTGTTTTGCACAGACATGGAATGCGACGCGTATACGAGATACGCATCACCCCGGGTACATTGCGCGGAGTCGGTTTTCAGGGTCTTGTGACTTAGCACAATAAACACGAGGGGGGCGTTTATTTCTCCTCCATCTCACAAGTGCCAGGGAGGACTGCAGATTTAAACAACTAAATTGAAGAGAAAATAAACCCCCGTCTGCCGCGCCGCTCACAATTGATGGTTTTAATAGGGCGCCTGAACAATTCGCTCCCGCTGGCACGCAGGCGGCGTGTTTTATTTAAAGGTACAGTACTGTATAATGTCATCTTTAGGAGGTGAGCGAGGCCCGGGCTGACGGGCATATTTTGACAGCAAAGGGTTCGTGTTTGCCAAGTTCTTAAGTACTAGACGGTGAAAAAAAATGACCCCTGTCGCCCCCGACCCGAATAATGAATGACACTGTTTAACTCTAAGGTCTCCACGTCTGAGGCAGCGCCTCGTCAGAAGGGAGAGGAGCAATCTGCTGAGGCCGATGGACGGGGAGGACATCCAGGTGCTACTTTCACCCTCGCTGTTTTTACGGATCCGTCGCGGATCTGCACAAACTCTTCCGTTACAATAATACAACCAAAAGTCAGTTTAGCGGCATTTATCTAATGTGTATGACCAGCTTAACCCCTTAACTACCATCCGCGTCGCTGCCTATGAATGAGGTTAAATGGTTTCCAGAATGCTCCAGCGCTAACAACCGGCTATCGCCAACAAACATTGGGGGCACAGGTGGGAGCCGCACCTACCGTATCTTTAGAACAGACCCCGCAAAGTCAAGCATGCGTGTCCGCTCTCCATTTATTACTAAGGGAGCGCCGAAAATAGCAGAACGGTGCCATTTTTGGAAGTCCCATTGAAATGAATGGGAAGTGCACTGTGCAAGCGCGGGCACAGCTCCATTCACTTCTATGGGCGAGCACACTACTCAGCTATTTTCGGCGCTCCCATAGGAAAGAATGGAGGGCGGCCGCGCTTTCCCAATGCGCCCAAGGCTCCCATGTAGAGACAGGTGCGGGTCTCACAGATGTGGGGGTGTATCCTAGTGCAGGCATCAGCAACCTCCGGCACTCCAGCTGCTCTGAAACTACAACTCCCAGAATCCTCCTTTCACTTCTATAGGAGTTACAAAAACCACCAAGTAAGGCTACATGAACACGAACATTGTTTGTTTCCGTTCCGTTTTTTTTTTTTTTGCAGATAGGATGCGGCCCATTCATTTCAATGGGTCCGCAAAAAATGCGGACAGCACACCGTGTGCTGTCCTCATCCGTATGTCCGTTACGTAGCCCCAGAAAAAAAAATAGAACATGGCCTATTCTTGTCCGTTTTGTTGGAGCCGCAGTCTTAGGCCTCTTGCACACGAACGTGTGCGCCCCGTGGCCGTGCTGCGGCCTGCAAGTTGCGGGCCGCAATGCACGAACACCCACCGTGGGGCAGCCGCAGCGGATTGCGGACCCATTCACTTTAATGGGTCCGCGATCTGGCCGTTCTGCAAAAAGATAGGACCTGTTCTATCTTTTTGCGGAACGGAAGTACGGGACGAAACCCCAAAGGAAGCACTCCGTAGCGCTTCCGTAGGGTTCCGTTCAGCACCATTCCGCATCTCCGGATTTGCGGACCCATTAAAGTGAATGCGTCCACATCCGTGATGCGGAATGCACACGGAACGGTGCCCGTGTATTGTGGATCCGCAAATGCGGTCCGCAATACGGCCACGGAGCGCACACGTTCGTGTGAAAGAGGCCATGGCATTGTTACAATGGATCCGCAAAAAAACAAAACTGATGGCAAACGTTTTTTGTTTTTTTTGCTGATCCGCAATCTGCGGACTGCAAAACACATATGGTCGTGTGCATGTAGCCCAAGGGCTCGTTCACACGAACGTGTGATGCCCGTTGCCGTATTGCGGACCGCATTTGCGGATCCGCAATACACGGGTGCCGTTCCGTGGCCATTCCACATCACGGATGCGGACCCATTCACCTCAATGGGTCCGCAAATCCGGAGGTGCGGAACGGATCACTATGGAAGCCTACGGAGTGCTTTCTGGGGTTCCGTTCCGTGCTTCCGCACCGCAAAAAGATATGGATTTTTGGCGACTGTCGCATGTCGCAGTGCGACACCATAGACTATCATTATAAAAATGGGTCGCGCGACAAATGTCGTCGTGTAGACGTAGCCTAATGGGGACAGGAGGTCTATTGGGGCGAGCGGGTCACCGGGTCACAGCCCACACAAGTGAAGATCTCATAGTCCATGTGAAAATGGCGGAATGTATGTACAGCGGACGGCTGAAGGAGCAGGAATGTAAATGTTGTATATACAGTCAGTGTCCCCCCGGGCGACATGAAAGCCGAGCCTTGTGCTTCTATGGCTGGGGGCCACAGCAGCGCAGAGGATCTGTCACTATCAGGATGTCCAACTGAGACACGAGGTGGATGCGGCAGCGAGGTTGTCAGTCATTACAGTGACCCTGCGGCCCCGTCCACATCTGATGCACTGGAGATAGAGGGCACACACATGTATGGGGTGGGGTGACTGACAACCAATAGAGCCGTCATCACAGCTTCCAGAAAGGTTGTCAGCCGGCTTCCAGTCCTGAATGTATGTCCCAGCAGATTTGCCTTTCAGTATAGGGTGCAGCTATCCGTTCTGCGGTCCCCAAATCACGGATACGCACAACATGGGTCCCAGCCGTGTGCATGCTGCCATTTTCAATAGAAATGTCCTATCCTTGTCTGCAAAATGGACATGTTCTATCTTTTTCGCGGGGCCGCGGAAGGAATGGGTCCGCATCCGATCCGCAAGCGACGCAGACCAAACCTACGGTGCGTGAGTCCCCGCGGTCAGCCTTGCACCAGCCTGAAATGACAGAACAGATTGTATTCACCTGTCCTACAGCGAGCCCCCCTCCCGGCCTGTCATGGCGGAAAATAGCGAGCCCCCCTCCCGGCCTGTCATGGCGGAAAATAGCGAGCCCCCCTCCTGGCCTGTCATGGCGGAAAATAGCGAGCCCCCCTCCTGGCCTGTCATGGCGGAAAATAGCGAGCCCCCCTCCCGGCCTGTCATGGCGGAAAATAGCGAGCCCCCCTCCTGGCCTGTCATGGCGGATAATAGCGAGCCGCCTCCCAGACTCTCATGGCGGATAACACGGATAAGGCCTCATGCACACGACCGTGCCGTTTTTTGTGGTACGCAAACTGCGGATCCGCAAAAAATGGAAGCCGCCCGTGTGCCTTCCGCAATTTGCGGAACGGGCGGCCCATTGTAGAAATGTCTATTCTTGTCTGCAAATAGAATAGGACATGCTATATATTTTTTGCGGGGCCACGGAACGGAGCAACGGATGCGGACAGCACGCAGAGTGCTGTCCGCATCTTTTGCGGCCCCATTGAAGTGAATGGGTCCGCACCCGAGCCGCAAAAAATGTGGCTCTGATGCGGACCCGAATAACGGTCATGTGCATGAGGCCTAATAGTGACCCCCCCTCCCGGCCTGTCATGGCGGATAATAGCGAGCAATAGAGCAAAATAACAAAGAAGCTAAATAGTAACGACACCTTGCGAGCCACGGACTGAACCCCGGATAATTGGCGGCGCTGTTCCGGCTTGTTGTGTAACAGTTGTTTTTATAGACGAGTTAAGTTTAGAAATCATTAGATATTCCGGATACACCCACATTTCCACACCCCGAGTATTTCCACTCCTGTGATCTGTGCTGAGCGGTGTGACTCACATACTAGGAGGGATGTCATGCAGTATGGGACACGCCAGTCAGATACCCACAGCGATAGAAGTATAGGATATAGACTGTATGGGAGCTGCCAGGCTAGGAGGTATCGATCTAAAGAAGTTGTGTTTTATAATGAAAAGGAAACTGTCAGCATGCTGGATATACACTCACCTAAAGAATTATTAGTGCCCCCATACTAATACGGTGTTGGACCCCCTTTTGCCTTCAGAACTGCCTTAATTCTACGTGGCATTGATTCCACAAGGTGCTGATAGCATTCTTTAGAAATGTTGGCCCATATTGATAGGATAGCATCTTGCAGTTGATGGAGATTTGAGGGATGCACATCCAGGGCACGAAGCTCCTGTTCCACCACATCCCAAAGATGCTCTATTGGGTTGAGATCTGGTGACTGTGGGGCCATTTTAGTCCAGTGAACTCATTGTCATGTTCAAGAAACCAATGTGAAATGATTGGAGCTTTGTGACATGGTGCATTATCCTGCTGGAAGTAGCCATCAGAGGATGGATACATGTTCTCATTCTGTTTACACCAAATTCGGACTCTTCCATTTGAATGTCTCAACAGAAATCAAGACTCATCAGACCAGGCAACATTTTTCCAGTCTTCAACAGTCCAATTTTGGTGAGCTTGTGCAAACTGTAGCCTCTTTTTCCTATTTGTAGTGGAGATGAGTGGTACCCGGTGGGGTCTTCTGCTGTTGTAGCCCATCCGCCTCAAGGTTGTGCGTGTTGTGGCTTCACAAATGCTTTGCTGCAGACCTCGGTTGTAACGAGGGGTTATTTCAGTCAACGTTGCTCTTCTATCAGCTTGAATCAGTCGGCCCATTCTCCTCTGACCTCCAGCATCCACAAGGCATTTTTGCCCACAGGACTGCCGCATACTGGATGTTTTTCCCTTTTCACACCATTCTTTGTAAACCCTAGAAATGGTTGTGCGTGAAAATCCCAGTAACTGAGCAGATTGTGAAATACTCAGACCGGCCCGTCTGGCACCAACAACCATGCCACGCTCAAAATTGCTTAAATCACCTTTCTTCCCATTCTGACATTCAGTTTGGAGTTCAGGAGATTGTCTTGACCAGGAGCACCCCCCTAAATGCATTGAAGCAACTGCCATATGATTGGTTGACTAGATAATTGCATTAATGAGAAATAGAACAGGTGTTCCTAATAATTCTTTAGGTGAGTGTATATATAAACACGTGCGAGTCCTATTATTCTGACCATGTCCTAGGCGCAGCTCTGTCCCGTTCAAACGAATAGACCTGGGCTGCAATATCATGCGCAGCCGCTATCCAATTGATGGCACCGTGCGTGTGCTCATGGCACCATTCCTATAGGGCTGCTGCCCAGTTTAGACCCAGCACCGACCAGGGCCATTTTGGTTCCTCCACCCTATCTGCTGCTGGTTGTGGGTAATTCTCTACACGCTGCGGCTCTTTCAGTGTTCTGAAGAAGGCTAGACGCCGATAACGTTCAGTACATTTCATTGGAACTGGAAATCCGCTTGTTAAATAAAATACAACACTGGAAGCAATCTGGTGGAGTAGAGGAGTTTTAATTTCTCCAGTAATAAACACTTTAATATTTGTGGATATTTATTCGTTTTTCCAGCTTATAAGCTCTTCATTAATGTAGATAAATATTTACTGCTTTCTCCAGTTTTTAGGCTTTTCACTCTTTCTTTAATATTTATGAATTTTATTTACAACTTTTTCCAGTTTTTAGGCTTTTTAATTTGTCGGTAATATTTATAAATATTTACAACTGTTTCCAGATTTTAGGCTCCTCTATAATTTTCCTGAATTTTCCAAGAAGATGAGGCCTCCACTCGAAGCTGGATTCCAAGGCCGAGTTCACACAAACGTGTGTGACCCGTGCTGCGGCCCACAAATTGCGGGCCGCAATGCACGATCGCCGGCCGTAGGTCAGCCGCATCGGCTCGCGGACCCATTCACTTTAATGGGTCCGCGATCCGGCCGTTCCGCAAAAGGATAGGACATGTTCTATCTTTTTGCGGAACGGAAGTACGGGACGCAACCCCACGGAAGCACTCCGTAGTGCTTCCGAGGGGTCCCGTTCCGTGCCTGCCGTTCCGCAATTCCGGATTTGCGGACCCATTGAAGTGAATGGGTCCGCATCCGTGATGCGGAATGCACACGGAACTGTGGCCGTGTATTGCAGCCCGCAATACGGCCATGGATCACACACAGTTGGTGTGAACTAGGCCTAAGAAGCTGACTATGGATGAAACAATGTAGCGCGGAGAACATGTGACCTACATTCTTCTGTTTACAATTCTATCTAAACATCATTATGGTTCACGAAAAACAGAAAGGGCTGATCCTGCGGATCCCATGAAAAGTAATGGTTCTGATGCAGCATAATATAAAAACAACATTTTTCTATAACTATATGGTGCAGCTCTCCCACTGAGCGTTACTCTATACACTTCATTACTCATTTACGCCATTCTGTCCATGAATAGAAGCCTTACACAAATACTATGCAGACATTTCTCATTGATCAACAGCCGTCATACATACAATGCTCTATGTGCCCGGGCTACCGCGCCCATGGTGTTTGGACAAGGCGTTTAGCTATTACATGGGCCAGACTACAACTCCTACGATACGTAGAGCAGCCATGTATCTACTAATACATGTGTCAGAACTACAACTCCTATGATGTTTAGAGCAGCCATGGATCTACTAATAGATGTGTCCGAACTACAACTCCTATGATGATTAGAGCAGCCATGTATCTACTAATACATGTGTCAGAACTACAACTCCTATGATGTTTAGAGCAGCCATGTATCTAATAATACATGTGTCAGAACTACAACTCCTATGATGTTTAGAGCAGCCATGTATCTACTAATACATGTGTCAGAACTACAACTCCTATGATGTTTAGAGCAGCCATGTATCTAATAATACATGTGTCAGAACTACAACTCCTATGATGTTTAGAGCAGCCATGTATCTACTAATACATGTGTCAGAACTACAACTCCTATGATACATAGAGCAGCCATGTATCTACTAATACATGTGTCCGAACTACAACTCCTATGATACATAGAGCAGCCATGGATCTACTAATACATGTGTCAGAACTACAACTCCTATGATGATTAGAGCAGCCATGTATCTACTATTACATGTGTCAGAACTACAACTCCTAGGATGTTTAGAGCTGCCATGTATCTACTAATACATGTGTCAGAACTACAACTCCTATGATGTTTAGAGCTGCCATGTATCTACTAATACATGTGTCAGAACTACAACTCCTATGATGTTTACAGCAGCCATGTATCTACTAATACATGTGTCAGAACTACAACTCCTATGATGTTTACAGCAGCCATGTATCTACTAATACATGTGTCAGAACTACAACTCCTATGATGTTTAGAGCAGCCATGTATCTACTAATACATGTGTCAGAACTACAACTCCTATGATGTTTACAGCAGCCATGTATCTACTAATACATGTGTCAGAACTACAACTCCTATGATACGTAGAGCAGCCATGTATCTACTAATACATGTGTCAGAACTACAACTCCTATGATACGTAGAGCAGCCATGTATCTACTAATACAGGTGTCCGAACTACAACTCCTAGGATGTTTAGAGCAGCCATGTATCTACTAATACATGTGTCAGAACTACAACTCCTAGGATGTTTACAGCAGCCATGTATCTATTAGATATATCAGAACTACAACTCCTATGATGTTTACAGCAGCCATGTATCTACTAATACATGTGTCAGAACTACAACTCCTATGATGTTTACAGCAGCCATGTATCTACTAATACATGTGTCAGAACTACAACTCCTATGATGTTTAGAGCAGCCATGGATCTACTAATACATGTGTCAGAACTACAACTCCTATGATGTTTACAGCAGCCATGTATCTACTAATACATGTGTCAGAACTACAACTCCTATGATACGTAGAGCAGCCATGTATCTACTAATACATGTGTCAGAACTACAACTCCTATGATACGTAGAGCAGCCATGTATCTACTAATACATGTGTCCGAACTACAACTCCTAGGATGTTTAGAGCAGCCATGTATCTACTAATACATGTGTCAGAACTACAACTCCTAGGATGTTTACAGCAGCCATGTATCTATTAGATATATCAGAACTACAACTCCGATGATGATTAAACAAGCAATACACCTACTCTGTCATATATCCATACTACAACTCCTATCATGTTTACATAGGCCATGTAACTACTATTACATGTGCAAAAACTAGGACTCACGTGACTCTCACATGATACATCTGACTACAACCCCTACCGTGATCAGCTTATGGTGGCAGCTACTTCTGTAGAGATTAGAACTACAATTCCAAAAATTCTCAGCTAAGAGGTATGTGTCGGAACTACAACTCTCATGCTTAGCGAGGTGTCCTAACCACAACTCCTATGCTGGGAAGCTATGCCTTCAAGTTCCAAGAATAACCCTCAAGATGCTGAGCAGAACAACACCTCCACGTTTATAGCTGACCTGCAGTACAACCCCCATGGTGTTCAAGCAGGCCTGGAAGGTAACAGAGCTTTCCTACCCCAGTAAGTTTTCCCGAGCTCCATGGCAGGCAGCAGATCCGAGAGGTGCAGTCACAGTGCACAGGTAATGTGCCTGGAATGAAGGTGTTGTCAGCCTGGTGAATACCATACATTAATGTACACCTGCAGTAACCCTGCCCATAGAGATGTGTGTTTAATCAAGGCACCCACACCCTATGATACACCATAGGTGTGCGACACCAGTTACCGGAACTGGCCCCACTGCTTACCCATAAGGGTTAATGAGCAGAGACACAATTACTACTGCACATTAATAAAGTGGAGCAGCTCCCAGGATCCTCTTCTCTATAAACAGCGCAGGAACTTGTCACTTATATAATAGTAATTAGTGCAATGGGGACAAAGTGAGTGACAGTAGCTGCCAGACTGCTGCAGGAAACAAGTGGCTGCTACACAGATAACACAGCAGAGCTGAACCGGCTATTAGAGGGCATCAACAGTGCAGAGATCATTCCCGAGCAGACGCTATCATAAAAACTTCTAAATGACCCTCACATCATGCCTCAGGATACTGCACATAATTTATATTCACTTCACCCAGGGAGGGGCCTTCTACTGTGCACCTCCTGCTCCTTATGTACAAGGATATAACTACTATAATACTGCTCCTTATGTACAAGGATATAACTACTATAATACTGCCTCCTATGTACAAGGATATAACTACTATAATACTGCTCCTATGTACAAGAATATAACTACTATAATACTGCCTCCTATGTACAAGAATATAACTACTATAATACTGCCTCCTATGTACAAGGATATAACTACTATAATACTGCTCCTATGTACAAGAATATAACTACTATAATAGTGTCTCCTATGTACAGGAATATAACTACTATAATACTGCCTCCTATGTACAAGGATATAACTACTATAATACTGCTCCTATGTACAAGAATATACCTACTATAATAGTGTCTCCTATGTACAGGAATATAACTACTATAATACTGCCACCTATGTACAAGAATATAACTACTATAATAGTGTCTCCTATGTACAGGAATATAACTACTATAATACTGCCTCCTATGTACAAGAATATAACTACTATAATACTGCTCCTATGTACAAGAATATAACTACTATAATACTGCCTCCTATGTACAAGAATATAACTACTATAATACTGCTCCTATGTACAAGAATATAACTACTATAATACTGCCTCCTATGTACAAGAATATAACTACTATAATACTGCTCCTATGTGCAAGAATATAACTACTATAATACTGCTCCAATGTACAAGAATATAACTACTATAATACTGCTCCTATGTACAATATAACTACTATAATACTGCTCCTATCTACAAGAATATAACTACTATAATACTGCCTCCTATGTACAAGAATATAACTACTATAATACTGCTCCTATGTACAAGAATATAACTACTATAATACTGCTCCTATGTACAAGAATATAACTACTATAATACTGCTCCTATGTACAAGAATATAACTACTATAATACTGCTCCTATGTACAAGAATATAACTACTATAATACTGCTCCTATGTACTAGAATATATCTACTATAATACTGCCTCCTATGTACAAGAATATAACTACTATAATACTGCCTCCTAGGTACAAGAATATAACTACTATAATACTGCCTCCTATGTACAAGAATATAACTACTATAATACTGCTCCTATGTACAAGAATATAACTGCTATAATACTTGCTCCTATGTACAAGAATATAACTACTATAATACTGCTCCTATGTACAAGAATATAACTACTATAATACTGCCTCCTATGTACAAGAATATAACTACTATAATACTGCCTCCTATGTACAAGAATATAACTACTATAATATTGCCTCCTATGTACAAGAATATAACTACTATAATACTGCTCTTATGTACAAGAATATAACTACTATAATACTGCTCCTATGTACAAGAATATAACTACTATAATACTGCTCCTATGTACAAGAATATAACTACTATAATACTGCTCATATGTACAAGAATATAACTACTATAATACTGCTCCTATGTACAAGAATATAACTACTATAATACTGCTCCTATGTACAAGAATATAACTACTATAATACTGCTCCTATGTACTAGAATATAACTACTATAATACTGCCTCCTATGTACAAGAATATAACTACTATAATACTACCTCCTATGTACAAGGATATAACTACTATAATACTGCCTCCTATGTACAGGAATATAACTACTATAATACTGCTCCTATGTACAATATAACTACTATAATACTGCCATCTATGTACACGAATATAACTACTATAATACTGCTCATATGTACAAAGATATAACTACTATAATACTGCCTCCTATGTACAAGAATATAACTACTATAATACTGCTCCTATGTACAAGAATATAACTACTATAATACTGCTCCTATGTACAAGAATATAACTACTATAATACTGCTCCTATGTACAAAAATATAACTACTATAATACTGCCTCCTATGTACAAGAATATAACTACTATAATACTGCTCCTATGTACAAGAATATAACTACTATAATACTGCTCCTATGTACAAGAATATAACTACTATAATACTGCTCCTATGTACAAGAATATAACTACTAAAATACTGCTCCTATGTACAAGAATATTACTACTATAATACTGCCTCCTATGTACAAGAATATAACTACTATAATACTGCTCCTATGTACAAGAATATAACTACTATAATACTGCCCCCTATGTACAAGAATATAACTACTATAATACTGCTCCTATGTACAAGAATATAACTACTATAATACTGCTCCTATGTACAAGAATATAACTACTATAAAACTGCCTCCTATGTACAAGAATATAACTACTATAATACTGCTCCTATGTACAAGAATATAACTACTATAATACTGCTCCTATGTACAAGAATATAACTACTATAATACTGCCTCCTATGTACAAGAATATAACCACTATAATACTGCTCCTATGTACAAGAATATAACTACTATAATACTGCCTCCTATGTACAGGAATATAACTGCTATAATACTGCCCCCTATGTACAAGAATATAACTACTATAATACTGCTCCTATGTACAAGAATATAACTACTATAATACTGCTCCTATGTACAAGAATATAACTACTATAATACTGCTCCTATGTACAAGAATATAACTACTATAATATCGCCTCCTATGTACAAGAATATAACTACTATAATACTGCTCCTATGTACAAGAATATAACTACTATAATACTGCTTCTATGTACAAGAATTTAACTACTATAATACTGCCTCCTATGTACAAGAATATAACTACTATAATACTGCTCCTATGTACAAGAATATAACTACTATAATACTGCTCCTATGTACAAGAATATAACTACTATAATATTGCCTCCTATGTACAAGAATATAACTACTATAATACTGCTCCTATGTAAAAGAATATAACCACTATAATACTGCTTCTATGTACAAGAATTTAACTACTATAATACTGCCTCCTATGTACAGGAATATAACTACTATAATACTGCCCCCTATGTACAAGAATATAACTACTATAATACTGCTCCTATGTACAAGAATATAACTACTATAATACTGCTCCTATGTACAAGAATATAACTACTATAATACTGCCTCCTATGTACAAGAATATAACTACTATAATACTGCTCCTATGTACAAGAATATAACTACTATAATATCGCCTCCTATGTACAAGAATAAACCTACTATAATACTGCCCCATATGTACAAGAATATAACTACTATAATACTGTCTCCTATGTACAAGAATATAACTGCTATTATACTGTCACGTTCGGGTGTGGGAGGGAAACACAACACCGAACATAGGAGGGAAAGGGGTGAGGGAATAAGGCCTGGAAACTAGGGAAAGGTGATGGACACCTCCTAGTAAAATCCTAATCAAAGTCCTGACTAACAACCAGTATGAACTGACCCGAGAAGTAGGCGAGTTCATACGCAGGAATACTTAGAATCCTATCTAGCCCTATAAGACCCTGGTACTAATGGCAGGGATGAGACTACCTGTTCCTCCAAAAGGAAGGAAGAACAGGAGTCTACTTCAGGCCTAATACAAACAATAGGGAAATGCAACACACAGAACCCAAACTAAATACAAAAGGGAAAGGAAAGACTTAACCGCAAGTGGCTATGGCAGCACCAGGAACTCAGCCGAGATCCACACACCAGCTATACACAACTCAAACTGAAGCTATAAACCGCATAGCATAGTGGGAGAAGCAACAATAAATAGAGAGGGTTAAATGACCATAATAGTCACACCTGGGAAAAGAAGGTGTGGCAAGTAGTGTTGCTTGCGAATATTCTAATCGCGAATATCGGCACTTTGAGAATTCGCAAAGATGTAGAATATAGTGTTATATGTTCGTAATCACGAACATTCTAGATTTTTTTTTCCATCAGTAACCTCCCTTCTTGCTTGTGGTCCAATGAGAAGGCTGCAATGTCTTTGTCTGAGCTTAGCAACATCCCTAGCAACCAATAGGAAATTGCCTACCCCTTACTATATAAGAACCTCCCCAGCAGCCATTTTCTGCTGTTTTTTTGCAGTTCTGAGAGAGAGCAGTGTTATTGCTGTGCTCTGTGCTTCCATCTGGATCCTAATCCTTAGGCTGAGTTCACATCATCGTTCAGCCTTTCCGTCATAGGAGCAGTAGAACGGAAAGGACGGATTCGGCACATAACTGAGCTGAATTGAGCCTACGGACCCCATAGACTGTAATGGGTTTCCACTCAGAAGATGATTTTGGAGCTTTCCTGTCCTTGGCCTGGCTCATCCACTTCAGAGGGGAGAGATCAGTCACCAGGCGGAACTTTCTCCCCAACAAATAATAGCGGAGAGACTCGAGTGCCCACTTGATAGCCAGGCACTCTCTCCCCTATACTGTACCGGGTCTCGGCTGAGGTGAGCTTGCGGCTGAGGAAGACAACAGGATGCTCCTCTCCATTGACCTCCTGAGACAGTACAGCACCGAGACCTACTTCGGAGACATCCGTTTGTACTACGAACTCCATCTTGAAGTCGGGAGTCACCAAAACCGGTGACCCACACAGGGCCAACTTCAAAGCAGCAAAAGCCTCTTCCGCCCGATCATCCCAGCGAACCATCACTAATTTTCGTTCCTTCAAGAGCCCTGTCAAGGGCGCGGCTAGAGTAGCAAAGTGGGGAACAATCCTCCTGTAATAGCCCACCATTCCCAGGAATGACTTTATTTGCCTAGTGGTGACAGGTCGGGGCCACTTCCGTATCGCCTCTATTTTGTTCACTTGGGGTTTGATGACTCCGCGCCCAATTACATACCCCAGGTACTTAGTCTCTTCTAACCCTATCGCACATTTTTTGGGGTTAGCGGTTAGGCCAGCTTTCCGAAGGGAGTCCACTACAGCCTGCACTTTGGGTAGGTGACTTTCCCAGTCGGTACTGTGGATGACAATATCGTCCAGGGAAGCCAACGCGTACCGACAATGTATGGTTTTAATCAGACTTTTGCCTGAGGCTCAGTGACAATGTCATGCTGGATTATGGAAGTGCGTCCAGGGAGGTCCGAGAACACATCCGTGTTCCGACTAACGAACTCCCTGGCCTCCTGAGTCTGTTTAGAGGAGAGGCTGCCGCCTCTCTTGCATCAGACAGAGGGGCCGTTACCTCTTCTCCTAGAAAACCCGGCCACGGGCTGCCTTCTGTACAGGTTTTCCTATCTTTCCACAATTTGAGTAAATTCACATGGTAAACCTGCTCCGGCTTTCGCCGCCCTGGCTGGTGTACCTTGTAGTTTACATCTCCAATTTTCTCGAGTACCTCGTAGGGCCCCTGCCACCTAGCCAGGAACTTACCGTCCACGGTCGGCACCAGAACCAAAACCCGATCACCCGGGTTAAAGATCTGGACCCGAGCCTGCCGATTATATACTCGACTCTGGGCTCGCTGAGCGGCCTCCACAGCTCCCTAACAAGAGGCAACACTGTCTCTATCTGATTTTGCATCTGGGTAACGTACTCAATGACATTTTTATGTGGAGTGGATTGTTGTTCCCACGCGTCTTTGGCCACGTCCAAGAGATCGCGAGGGTGTCTGCCATTTTGCAGTTCGAAGGGCGAGAACCCAGTACAGGCCTGGGGTACCTCTCGTACTGCGAACATGAGATAGATCAGAAGGAGGTCCCAGTCCTTCCCATCTTTAGACACTACCTTTTTCAACATATTTTTTAATGTTTGGTTAAACCATTCTTCACAGACCATGTACCCGCTGGGCCCGGACCAACGCATTCATCCCCAGTCTTGCCAAAATCTCACCCTTTACTTTTTGGTACTCGGCCGCTTGATCTTCCGGCAAGTCGAAATACACCCGCTGGAAATCGGATGCCAGGAATGGAGCGACGACCTCAGCCCACTGGTCACGGGGTAGCTTTTCCCTGATCGCCACTTTCTCGTACATCGTCAGGTAGGTTTCGATGTCGTCTGCGGGGTTCATCTTATGAATCACGGCACAGACTGCTTTCCGGGCATCGTGGACGCTCGGGGTTGCTCCTGCTGTCTGCAAAGCAATTACAAGTTGTAGCAGCAACTGGTTAGTCTCCTGCTGCTGCTTATTAGCCTCGCATTGCTGCAGGTTTGTCTCTCGCTGCTGCAGATTAGCCTCCATGAGGGCCTTCACAACAGCCTCCATTTTGTCGTGGGGCACTGGTTGTAATACATCTAGTTTATTGTACGACATACAACAGTGTCTGAAAAATGCAGAAACCAAAAATATAGGCGTTCACTCCAGCCTCACTGCTCTTTCCCGCATCCTCCGCCAATTGTGGGGTTGCGCTCTGGTAGACAGAATTAGCGGACGCAGTACAGAGGCAAAATAGAAGTTCTTAACTCAAAACGTCAGAATTTATTCACACTTGAGGCAATTGCACAAAACAGCACGTAACTTTGCAGTCTTGGTGTTAATTCACACACAATGGAAAGTTCATATAACACAAGTCACCTTGCTGGCAGTTCTGCGTCCAGTAGTCCACAGCAGGCTTTAGGGGGCCTGTTTCCCCAGCGTGCGGCTCTCAGCCCTACAGCACGGTACAAAGCCTCAGATCCTAAAAACAGAGACATCTCTGCTGAGCCCAGCTGCCTATTTAAGGACAGCCAAATGCTGCCAAAACCCGGATCGGCACTTAAACTCCGGTCCGGTATTTGACCTCACCTGGCTGGAAATCAGCCCAGCCGCACATGCTGGGAGGAAAATAACTGCCTTGCCAGACACAACCCCTCACTGTGTCACACTACTGAGACCTGATAAAATGTGAAGTTGCATGTATTGCACAAAAATTAGGTGCATCACTAGTGCCGATTTGTGCAATCGCGAAAATAATGACAGGAGATCATGAATTCTAGAAATCGTGAATTTATTACAAATATTATGCAATAAATTCGCAAAAAATTGCAAAAAACTAATATTGTCTATGCCGCTCATCAATAGTGGCAACCACCAGAAACAACACAGAGGTCATTTGATCCAAACAGAAAACATGTCAGATCAAACCACGTGTTGCCAGTCTCACCAATCTCCTGCCACCTGTTGCGGAAGGGTCCATGATAAATACTGCCTCCTATGTACAAGAATAAAACTAATATAATACTGCCTCCTATGTACAAGAATATAACTACTATAATACTGCTCCTATGTACAAGAATATAACTATTATAATACTGCTCCTATATACAAGAATATAACTACTATAATACTGTCTGCTGTGTACAAGAATATAACTACTATAATACTGCTCCTATGTACAAGAATATAACTACTATAATATTGCTTGCTATGTACAAGAATATAACTACTATAATACTACTCCTATGTACAAGAATATAACTACTATAATACTGCTCCTATGTACAAGAATAAAACTAATATAAAACTGCTCCTATGTACAAGAATATAACTACTATAATACTGCTCCTATGTACAAGAATATAACTACTATAATACTGCTCCTATGTACAAGAATATAACTACTATAATACTGCCTCCTATGTACAAAAATATAACTATTATAATACTGCTCCTATGTACAAGAATATAACTACTATAATACTGCCTCCTATGTACAAGAATATAACTACTATAATACTGCTCCTATGTACAAGAATAAAACTAATATAAAACTGCTCCTATGTACAAGAATATAACTACTATAATACTGCCTCATATGTACAAGAATATAAATACTATAATACTGCCTCATATGTACAATAATATAACTACTATAATACTGCCCCTATGTACAAGAATATAACCACTATAATACTGCTCCTATGTACAAGAATATAACTACTATAATACTGCCTCCTATGTACAAGAATATAACTACTATAATACTGCTCCTATGTACAAGAATATAACTACTATAATACTGCTCCTATGTACAAGAATATAACTACTATAATACTGCCTCCTATGTACAAGAATATAACTACTATAATACTGCCTCCTATGTACAAGAATATAACTACTATAATACTGCTCCTATGTACAATAATATAACTACTATAATACTGCCTCCTATGTACAAGAATATAACTACTATAATACTGCTCCTATGTACAAGAATATAACTACTATAATACTGCTCCTATGTACAAGAATATAACTACTATAATACTGCTCCTATGTACAAGAATATAACTACTATAATACTGCTCCTATGTATAAGAATATAACTACTATAATACTGCTCCTATGTACAAGAATATAACTACTATAATACTGCCTGCTATGTACAAGAATATAACTACTATAATACTGCTCCAATGTACAAGAATATAACTACTATAATACTGTCTCCTATGTACAAGAATATAACTACTATAGTCAGTGGTGTATCTTGGTTTTGTGCTGCCCTAGGCGAGACTAAACTCGGGCACCCCCTTAATATAAATTTGACCCACCCCTTCCTGTCAAGGCCAAATCCCTTCCTCTCTAAACCCCACCCCTTCCTATGTGCCATCCACAGATCCCCCCCTCCCCTAAACAGTGCCATCCACAGATCCCCCTCCCCTAAACAGTGCCATCCACAGATCCCCCTCCCCTAAACAGTGCCATCCACAGATCCCCCTCCCCTAAACAGAGCCATCCACAGATCTCCCCCCTAAACAGTGACATCCACAGATCCCCCTCCCCGACACTCACAGACGCGACTAGGCGGAGCAGGCGCGTGAAGTCAGTGAGTGAGCGCCACCCGCACTGCCTGCTGTTACCGGAGCTAAGAGTAAGGTATCCAAGTAAAGAGATCAGCGATGATTAAAGTTAAAGTTACTGATTACAGTTTATAAATGTACTCCTGTGAGCGGCGTGGCCCTGTATATTCTAACCCCCAGGCAAGCGTCCCTGTCACCATGGGAACGCCTGGGGGTTAGAATATATCATCGGATCTGAGTATACCGGCGTATAAGATGGATGGGACAAGGGGCAAACAAGGCATTTTGCCGCCCCATTGGCAAGTGCCGCCCTAGGCAAATGCCTTGTTTGCCTCGTGATAGATACGCCACTGACTATAATACTGCCTCCTATGTACAAGAATATAACTACTATAATACTGCTCCTATGTACAAGAATATAGCTACTATAATACTGCTCCTATGTACAAGAATATAACTACTATAATACTGCACCTATGTACAAGAATATAACTACTATAATACTGCACCTATGTAAAAGAATATAACTACTATAATACTGCCTCCTATGTACAAGAATATAACTACTATAATACTGCACCTATGTACAAGAATATAACTACTATAATACTGCCTCCTATGTACTAGAATATAACTACTATAATACTGCTCCTATGTACAAGAGTATAACTACTATAATACTGCCCCTATGTACAAGAATATAACTACTATAATACTGCTCCTATGTACAAGAATATAACTACTATAATACTGCTCCTATGTACAAGAATATAACTACTATAATACTGCTCCTATGTACAAGAATATAACTGCTATAATACTGCTCCTATGTACAAGAATATAACTACTATAATACTGCTCCTATGTACAAGAATATAACTACTATAATACTGCCTCCTATGTACAAGAATATAACTACTATAATACTTCTCCTATGTACAAGAATATAACTACTATAATACTGCTCCTATGTACAAGAATATAACTACTATAATACTGCTCCTATGTACAAGAATATAACTACTATAATACTGCTCCTACGTATAAGAATATAACTACTATAATACTGCTCCTACGTATAAGAATATAACTACTATAATACTGCTCCTATGTACAAGGATATATCTACTATAATACTGCTCCTATGTACAAGGATATATCTACTATAATACTGCTCCTACGTACAAGAATATAACTACTATAATACTGCTCCTACGTATAAGAATATAACTACTATAATACTGCTCCTATGTACAAGAATATAGCTACTATAATACTGCCTCCTATGTACAAGAATATAACTACTATAATACTGCTCCTATGTACAAGAATATAACTACTATAATACTGCTCCTATGTACAAGAATATAACTACTATAATACTGCTCCTATGTACAAGAATATAACTACTATAATACTGCTCCTATGTACAAGAATATAACTACTATAATACTGCTCCTATGTACAAGAATATAACTACTATAATACTGCTCCTATGTACAAGAATATAACTACTATAATACTGCCTCCTATGTACAAGAATATAACTACTATAATACTGCCTCCTATGCACAAGAATATAACTACTATAATACTGCTCCTATGTACAAGAATATAACTACTGTAATACTGCTCTCTTCTAAGCTTCCAGTTAATATAGGTCAGGGGTCAGTAGCCTTTGGTATACTAGCTGTTGTGAAACTACAACTCCCAGCATGCACTGTTCACTTCTATGGGAGTTCTGAAAACAGCCAAGCAAATGTGCACTCTTGGGAGTTGTAGTTCCCCCACAGCTGGAGCACCAGAGGTCGTTGATCCCTGATATTGGTTGAGTGTTAACAACTAAAAAAACGTTCACACTAGTAATAACACTAATCGCCACCTGTCTGTATTTTATGTGCGTGTCCCCTTTAAATTAGTAAACATCAGGCACTTGGACGCTACATAACCGATATCCCGCTGTTTACATTGCTCTCCCAGAATCCTTTGCTGTGGCCCATATTTGCAAACCGTAGCCGGATGTTTTACTAGAACTGAGGCGCTATTTGCTCTAAAAGGACAACATGGTCGGGCGTATTTAGTTTTAACCCTTCATGGGTCTCTTAAAGTCACAGTAGCACCATTTTAGTCTCCCTTATAAGAGGATTTTATAGTGATCAGTGTTCGACAGACCCTCGAACGCTTCCGCTGTGTAAGTCTGTGCTGCTATATCAGGCGCGCCAAATTAGCACTCGTGGGAACTGAGTCCTAATGGATTCCAGGGCCGTAGAGGCTGGCGGACGATGAGGACAGGGGAAGGGGGGGTTTAGGAGGCTCTTGCCATTTATAAGCGCTTAGAAGGAAAAATTTACGGACAGATGTCCCTAGAAGGCTGGCACTGTCGCTTTTTGCGCTCAGAAGGCATGTGTTGCCATGGAAACAGTCAGAATGAAGGTCCTGACCCAGCCTGGGAAGGAAAATAATACACATATCCTGGAATTATTGTGAAGAAGCGGAGTTTGCGGCCGTGGGCTGCATCCCTTTAAAAGTTTTGCAATTTCTGACGTCAGAGGGGAAAAAAACGGAGAATTTTATGGCAGATTCTGGCAGGAGATTGGCTGTGCTGCCTCCGTACCTTTAAAGGGGTACTCCGATAGGTAAAAGTTATTCCTTAGGCCTCATGCACACAAACGTATTTTCTTTCTGTGTGCGTTCCGTTTTTTTTGCGGACCGCATACAGAACCATCCATTTCAATGGGTCCGCAAAAAAAAAAACTGAAGTTACTTCGTGTGCATTCCATTTCCGTAAGGGCTCATGCACACAATCGTGTGTATTTGGCGGTCTGTAAAAAAAACAGATTCGCCCAAAAAAATACGGATGATGTATTTTGCGGAACGGAACAGCTGGAGCCTAATAGAGCAGTACTATCCTGGTCCGTAATGCGGACAATAATAGGACATGTTCTATTTTTTTCCGGAACGGAAATACGGACATCCGAAAAATGGAATGCACGTACCTTCTGTTTTTTTTTTTGCGGAACCATTAAGATGAATCGTTGCGCATACAGTCTGCAAAAAAAACAGCATCACCCGTATTTTTTGCGGATCCGTTTTTATGCGTACGGTTGTGTGCATGAGGCCTTATCCACAGTACAGCGATTACAGAGCTCAGCTATCTTCAGAACTCCCATAGAAATCAATGGAGAGGACGCGCATGTGCAACCAGCCGCTCCGGTCATCTCAGGGGAGCAGCAGTGGGCTTGCAGGGGGTACGGGGACCCCATTCTCGTAGTAGGATCCCCCCGCCGATCTGATAGTTACCCCCTATACTGTGGACAGGGGATAATGTTTACCTACCGGAATACCCCTTTAAGTCAGCTACCTGATTATCTCTATAGTAATAAACTGGGTGTTTTTTTAAATAATCTACATGAACATAGGCTGTGAGCTGCCTGTCTAGGGACTAGGGCCCCACCTTGCTCAGGGGCCCAGTGGGGGATTCACCTCTACCCGAGCCTGGGTATATATATGTTATGGCAAACGTATTGTCACCCAGCTTTTCCCGAATTAGCACGCTGCTTCCAGACGTCATTAAAAAGATACATCTTTATTATTCCTCGGCAGTTGCAGAGAGAGCAGAGCCTCTAGGTGCAATGGCAACGCCCCCGTTGCTCTTAGAGCCTCATTTGCATATATTATAACATCATATTTCTCAGCAGTGCGGGCACATATGAACATGGGACCAACACAGATGCCTTCAGCTGCCAAGCGCACATGTAACAGGTCAGCCAGTGTCATAGGTACAAAACTGCTGACAGATGCCCTTTAAATGGCTGATAACAGGGAGCAATAGATCCAATCCCCTGACCTACAGTCAGTTCTCCATAGCCTGAAATGGTTCGACTCTCAGCCTCTCCCCTGCATAGCCCAAGACATCGTCAGCGTCCACCTGCTAATCTGCAATATTGAGTAATCCGGAAAGATTTCATCGCTTCTACCCTGTATCCATCATAACTTCTTGCACTCAAAAATTCTCACTTTTTTTTTTTTTTAAAGGTTTGTGTCTCTTTAAAAATGAAACGAAATGAACGGGAAATGAAACCATCTGTGGGGGATGGGGTACGTCCAAGACGAAATATCTGAAAATAACATAATAATACTTAATCTGATTTTACGCTTTGCAAACTAATCCTGTTTTTGTTCATGTCCGCTGAGCGCTGACACAAGGTCACGTGACATCGCAACATTGTAACGAATCTTGGTAGTAAAAATCCAATTCTGCAGATTCCAAACATCAAAATAAAACAAGTGCAAATAACAAAGGAACAGCAACAGGTGCAGAAAATGTATTCCTAAGGCCTCATGCACACGACCGTTGTGTGTTTTCCGCAAAGTGCGGATCCGCAAAACACGGGTGGCGTCCGTGTGCGTTCCGCAATTTGTGGAACGGCACGGACAGCCTTTAATATGACTGCCTATTCTTGTCCGCAAAGCGCGGACAAGAATAGGACAGGTTATATTTATTTTTGCGGTCCACGGAACGGAGCCACGGATGCAGACAGCACACGGAGTGCTGTCCGCATCTTTTGCGGCCCCATTAAAGTGAATAGGTCCGCATCCGAGCCGCCAAAACTGCGGCTCGGATGCGGACCCGAACTACGGTCGGGTGCATGAGGCCTAAGGCTATATGCACACGACCGTTGTGTGTTTTGCGGTCTGCAAATTGCGGATACGCAAAACACGGGTGGCGTCCGTGTGCGTTCCGCAATTTGCGGACAGGCACCGACAGCCTTTAATATAACTGCCTATTCTTGTCCGCAAAGCGCGGACAAGAATAGGACATGTTATATTTCTTTTTGCGGTCCACGGAACGGAGCCACGGAGTGCTGTCCGCATCTTTTGCGGCCCCATTAAAGTGAATGGGTCCGCATCCGAGCCGCCAAAACTGCGGCTCGGATGCGGACCAAAACAACGGCCGTGTGCATGAGGCCTAATCCTAGGACGTCTGATGTTACAGATCTTATGCGTAAAGACCACGGGTGTAGTACCGCACATCACCTGCAGGTGTCACTGTTAGCTGCAGCCATTGAGATACAAGGTTCTCTATAGCAGTGCTGAAGTCATGTACTTACTGTAGGAGCCCTGAAAACGGGCAGAGACACAGACACAAGGGCAAAACGGGCGTTTAAAGGAATATTCCACCAAATTGCTATTTCTCAGCATATGCTAATCCTTGCTGATAGCTGGGGGTCCCCCACTAATCATGGCAACAGAGGGTCTGCAGCCCCATTTTCTCTACACAGCGGCGCTCCCTTTCGGGTCTATTGCAGAAAACTGAAATTCAGCCCCATTTCGGCAGGGAGGGTGTGGTGTTCCTCCAATCTCCCAGATACCCAGCATATAAACCTGTCTTACACCGCCACCTTGCTGCACCTTCTCCCAGACCGCTATGCCAGTGTGTCAGTCTTCACTGCAGTTCTGGCATTCTATTCATGCTCCAATAAGCTCAGGATGCACAATATATCTAAATATATATTGCTCTTAAAGGGGTCGTCGTCTCACTTTATCAAATCACATTTATCATGTAGAGAAAGTTAATACAAGGCACTTACTAATGTATTGTGATTCTCCATATTGCCTCCTTTGCTGGCTTGGTTCATTTTTCCCAGTGGTTACGACCACCCTGCTAATCCAGCAGCGGTGGTCGTGCTTGCACATTATAGGAAAAAGCGCCAGGAGCGTGGGAGCGCCCATAGGCCAGTGCTTTTTCCTATAGTGTGCAATCGCGACCACTGCTGCTGGATTGGAGGGCGGTCGTAACCATGGAAACGAGCAGCGATGAAAAAAAGAATCCAGCCAGCGAAGGAACTAATATGGAGAATAACAATACATTAGCACGTGTCTGGTATTAACTTTCTCTACATGATAAATGCCACTTGCTGGAGTGAGACGACCTTAACCCTTAAAGGGCCTCTACAGAGTGGACTTTGGAGGCGCCCTGATCATTTTCTGCTTGGCTGAACCACTAACCAGGAATGTGCCTCCTTTCTTCCAGCGACTTTTCAGTAGTTTATTGTTCGCCGCTGGTCTTTGGCGTCAGATTTTAAAAAAAAAGAAACAAGGCCAAATTCATTGTCCAGTCTCAGAGCATGCTGAGAGTTATAGTCTCCACACAGCCAGCACGACCCCCCCAAGCCGTCAAGATTTTATTTCTTGCAGAAAAATCTGGGTGAAAACCAATATGGCCAGGGGTCACCATCCATCGGCTTCCGAATATCTGCGTGGTTCTACAGTGATGGATCCATGACTAGGCAAGCTAGCCATTCAGGGTCCTGGGAAAGCTGGGTGACAACCGATAGGATGACAATTATAGCTCCTCCTCAGGCCGTAGTTATACAGTGATACATGACTAGGTAGATGTCCCATGCGGGAGTCTGGGAAAGCTGGGTGACAACCACTACAGCTGCCATTACAGCAGGGGGGGTTTATCCTGGCTTAGGCCTCATGCACACGATCGGGTTTTTTTCCCCGTTTCCGTTCCGTTTTTTTGCATTCTGTATAGGCCTCATGCACATGACCGTATTTTGTTTCCGTGTCCGATCCGTTTTTTTTTTGCGGATATGATGCGGAGCCATTAATTTCAATGGGTCCGCAAAAAATGCGGACAGCACATCGTGTGTTGTCCGCATCGGTATGTCCGTTCTGTTGCTCGGCAAAAAAAAATAGTGCATGTAGCCTTACGGTCCGTATACGGAACCATTCATTTAAATGGGTCAGCAAAAAAAAAAAACGGAATGTAGGCTACATGCACACGAACGTTGTTTGTTTCCGTGTCCGTTCCGTTTTTTTTTTTGCGGATAGGATGCGGACCCATTCATTTTAATGGCTCCGCAAAAAACTGCTGACACGGAATATGCCCGCTCTCTGGGTGTAGAAGGGTTATTTCCACTCCGTGCCAGCTTCTATTTTTGGCATCGCAAGGGACAAGGTGCCACTAGTACTTACTATAAGGGAAAGGAGCCAAGTGGCACGAGAGCGGAGGAAACTGCACAAGATACACTAATGCCTAAAGAAACATAGTAACAAATATAATCTGCTGTCACTGATAGGAGTAATAGTGTCGGCTGTAGAGCATTATGTAACCAGCCTTTTATAGCATACCGGCAATTAGTATTGATTAAAAATCTGCTACCGTTTTGTGTATGCAGCTCCTGTGCGGACCTAGGTGTCTCCATGGTGACAGACTACGAATAAACCCTGTGTCGTCTGTGTTGTCCCCTCACTGCTCTACTATGTGGAGAATATGAAGAAGAGGAGGCAGAGGGGAGGGAAGTAACCCAGGACTGCAGGATCCGACTACACACTGGGTCTGTTTGTAGTCTGTAACCATGGAGACAAATAGGTCTGCACTGGAGCTGCTTGTGTTCTACAGAAAACATTTACTGAAGGCTTTGCTTTAACGCCCAGCCAGGCAAAAAGACAATATATAAAATATATGGGGGGGGGGGGGACCCTGTGAGACCCGCAGGCTAGAGATCAATGATTTTTTTTGGGGGGTGCCCAAGGCAGTGATATCTTGTTTTGTTAGTTTACCCTAAGGCAGGGAACAGCAGCCTCCAGGACTCCAGCAGCTATGAAACTACAACTCCCAGCATGCACATTTACTCAGCTGTTCTTGTAACCCCCACAGAAGTGACAGAAGGATTCTGGGAGTTGTAGTTTCTGGAGTGATGGAGGCTGCTGATCCCTGCCTTAGGACTGCCCAGGTAAAAAGGGTAAAATAATAATAATAATAATAATAATAATAATAATAATAATAATAATAATAATAATAATAATAAAACAATAGAGGCATTTCCCCCAATGCTCCATGATCCGGGGCTTCCACCACCCTGCACCCAGCATGGCCCAAACCACCCTAGAACCGAGCAAAATCTGCATTCAGCTCAGCAGCCGCAGATACAGCAACTGAATGGCAGACTGACGGAGGATACCCTGCGCACCGACCCTGCGATCCGACCCTGCGCACCCGGGTGGGCTCTGCCTCTCAGCTCATCGTTTCTCTGCGGTTTTTAAAGGTCGCTCAGCCTCTAATTATCGGTGTCCGCCCGGCTGTCAGATCTGCCTGCGCTGCCTCCAGCCTCCGAACCTGTCTCTCCCCAGGATCCCCCCAGCGATGGCGGAGAGAGCAGAGCGGCGCCGGGCGATAGCGACTGATCCAAAGGCAGACTAAAAATAAACCGCTCCCCGAAGGACTGCGCTCGCTTCCACATCGCTGAGCAGAACTCACTCTGCAGGAAACGTGCATCGTACATAATAATAATAATAATAACAATCCACATATTCCGCAGCGCGGTACAATCAGGATCATAAATAGCGTAGCGACAAACATGTCAACTAGAGGAGAGAGGTCCCTGCTCGCAAGAGCTTACAATCTATGAGGACATACTATACACATGTCAAAAACATGTACAAACACTACTCACATATACACACACTAAACACATGAACATAACATATATACACTACAAACACATACACTATACATGTACATAACATATATATACAGATCCTACACACATATACACACAATAAACACATGTGCACAACATATACAGAAACTACTCACATATACATACACTATACATGTACAATAACATATACATACAGTACAGACCAAAAGTTTGGACACACCTTCTCATTCAAAGAGTTTTCTTTATTTTCATGACTATGAAGGCATCAAAACTATGAATTAACACATGTGGAATTATATACATAACAAACAAGTGTGAAACAACTGAAAATATGTCATATTCTAGGTTCTTCAAAGTAGCCACCTTTTGCTTTGATTACTGCTTTGTACACTCTTGGTATTCTCTTGATGAGCTTCAAGAGGTAGTCCCCTCAAATGGTTTTCACTTCACAGGTGTGCCCTGTCAGGTTTAATAAGTGGGATTTCTTACCTTATAAATGGGGTTGGGACCATCAGTTGCGTTGAGGAGAAGTCAGGTGGATACACAGCTGATAGTCCTAATGAATAGACTGTTAGAATTTGTATTATGGCAAGAAAAAAGCAGCTAAGTAAAGAAAAACGAGTGGCCATCATTACTTTAAGAAATGAAGGTCAGTCAGCCGAAAAATTGGGAAAACTTTGAAAGTAAGGGCTATTTGACCATGAAGGAGAGTGATGGGGTGCTGCGCCAGATGACCTGGCCTCCACAGTCACCGGACCTGAACCCAATCGAGATGGTTTGGGGTGAGCTGGACCGCAGAGTGAAGGCAAAAGGGCCAACAAGTGCTAAGCTTCTCTGGGAACTCCTTCAAGACTGTTGGAAGACCATTTCAGAGGACTACCTCTTGAAGCTAATCAAGAGAGAATGCCAAGAGTGTGCAAAGCAGTAATCAAAGCAAAAGGTGGCTACTTTGAAGAACCTAGAATATGACATATTTTCAGTTGTTTCACACTTGTTTGTTATGTATATAATTCCACATGTGTTAATTCATAGTTTTGATGCCTTCATAGTCATGAAAATAAAGAAAACTCTTTGAATGAGAAGGTGTGTCCAAACTTTTGGTCTGTACTGTATACTATGTACAAATGTACTACACACATGTAGTTAACATATACATACACTACACAAGTACATTACACACATGTACTGTATATAACATACATACACTGCACGCTAGTACATAATATACACAGTTATAAACACATATTGTACACAATGTACATACACACATACATAATATATACTGTACACACGCGTAACATAAATACATCACACACATGTATATAGCATTTACAAAATATGTGATATACAGTAATATACATAGACACTATAAAACATGCACCGTACATAATATGCACGCACTATACACACATACATAGTAACAGCAGTATACACATAATATACTGTACATATACAATATAAACATACATTCACACGTACGCTGCATGCCACGAACATAGGGGCTCAGGCTGCCCGTCCGTGCACGTATTGTTGCCCGCAAACAGCGGGTCTGCAATATATACGGGCACCGGCCGCGTGCACACCATATCCCGGATGCAGACCCGGTGCAAAACTAAGGCACAGAACAGCATGGAAGCACTGCGGAGCGCTTCATGGTGTTTCTTTCCGTGCCTCCGCACCGCAAAATAAATATTTTTGGGCGGCGCGGACAGGTCACGGACCCATTCAAGTTGAATGGGGGGTCTGGATCCGCCTGCCGTTCATGTGCATAAGCCCTAATACACATAGCACAAATGTGCACATACACACTGTAACACAGGTTCATACACTACATGTATATAACATAAAGAGCAACAGTCACATAATATACAACACATACACAAAGTGCGCCTCTACTACGATACACACATAGGGGGTCATTTATCAAGCTCAAATACGGCAAAATTAGGCGTATTTCAGATGGTTAGTTGCGCCACAATCTGCGACTTCTCCCCGATCACGGCAGGTCTAAAAAAGTGGCCGTGGTGTGGGGGCGGGGAAGGGGACGGCCGGCAGGAAACTGTCTTACATTTAGAAGTCAATTAAGAAAGACTCCCAGCAGCTGTGTCTTGATGCAGATAAACTGTTTATTCCATAGATAGAAATGGTCCTACAACCAGGACGCGTTTCGGCAATGTGCCTTCATCAACAGGTATCATCAACTGTTGATGAAGGCACATTGCCGAAACGCGTCCTGGTTGTAGGACCATTTCTATCTATGGAATAAACAGTTTATCTGCATCAAGACACAGCGGCTGGGAGTCTTTCTTAATTGATTATTGTGGAGTGGGCTCTTCTTCCGGGCAGCGAGTGCTGGCTTCTTCATACTTTACATTCAGAAGTGGCTGAGGATCCGCCAAAGATATGGAGAGTCCGACGCCTCCTCATAACTCCGGCAGATCCACCGCCAGCTTAGGGGATTCTAAAACTCAGGATCAGTACAGGATAAGTAATGTATGTACACAGTGACTCCACCAGCAGAATAGTGAGTGCAGCTCTGCAGTATAATACAGGATGTAACTCAGGGTCAGTACAAGATAAGTAATGTATGTACACAGTGACTGCACCAGCAGAATAGTGAGTGCAGCTCTGGAGTATAATACAGGGTGTAACGCAGGATCAGTACAGGATAAGTAATGTATGTACACAGTGACTGCACCAGCAGAATAGTGAGTGCAGCTCTGGAGTATAATACAGGATGTAACTCAGGATCAGTACAGGATAAGTAATGTATGTACACAGTGACTGCACCAGCAGAATAGTGAGTGCAGCTCTGGAGTATAATACAGGATGTAACTCAGGATCTGTACAGGATAAGTAATGTAATGTATGTACACAGTGACTGCACCAGCAGAATAGTGAGTGCAGCTCTGGAGTATAATACAGGATGTAACTCAGGATCAGTACAGGATAAGTAATGTATGTACACAGTGACTGCACCAGCAGAATAGTGAGTGCAGCTCTGGAGTATAATACAGGATGTAACTCAGGATCAGTACAGGATAAGTAATGTATGTACACAGTGACTGCACCAGCAGAATAGTGAGTGCAGCTCTGGAGTATAATACAGGATATAACTCAGGATCAGTACAGGATAAGTAATGTATGTAAACAGTGACTGCACCAGCAGAATAGTGAGTGCAGCTCTGGAGTATAATACAGGATGTAACTCAGGATCAGTACAGGATAAGTAATGTATGTATACAGTGACTGCACCAGCAGAATAGTGAGTGCAGCTCTGGAGTATAATACAGGATGTAACTCAGGATCAGTACAGGATAAGTAATGTATGTACACAGTGACTGCACCAGCAGAATAGTGAGTGCAGCTCTGGGGTATAATACAGGATGTAACTCAGGATCAGTACAGGATAAGTAATGTAATGTATGTACACAGTGACTGCACCAGCAGAATAGTGAGTGCAGCTCTGGAGTATAATGTAGGATGTAACTCAGGATCAGTACAGGATAAGTAATGTATGTACACAGTGACTGCACCAGCAGAATAGTGAGTGCAGCTCTGGAGTATAATGTAGGATGTAACTCAGGATCAGTACAGGATAAGTAATGTATGTACACAGTGACTGCACCAGCAGAATAGTGAGCGCAGCTCTGAAGTATAATTCTTGTTAATCAGGATTAGTAATGGATAAATTGAATAATGTTTAGCCCCCCCCCCCCCCCCCACACACACTTTATTGTGCATTGGTCATATTGTGTTAGCCCTTTGTGGCTTGTCCGCTCATGAAGCAGCCTTTACGGATCCCTGTATTACCTGCAAACTTTTAATACATTTTGGATTAGGACTTCTTCACATCAGCAATAATGATTTTCATTGTTTGGCTCCGATATAAGAACAGAACAAAGAAAATAATAAAAAAGTGCCAAATCCGGCAAAACCTGACATGTATGGTGCCCATTGACTATAATGGGGTCCGTCAAGTGTCCGTTCAGTAGTCTGGCAGCATGCTACCCTTTTTTGTCCTGTACTTTTGGTGGAATCTGTCCCCTAACTAAGGCTCCGATGCAGATGTGAACTCAGTCTTATGGATACGACAAGATTTCCCTTCCTGGGGGGTCACCGTGTTACATGGCAGCCATGATGCCTGGAACAATGTGAACTATTTAGGACCAGCTCCTCCTCATCACAGACAGACTCCATTGTTACTGGGACATTCCTACCCCTACTCTCATTCTTCCCTCCCCCATAGATGCTGGTGTCACAGGTCACTGATTTCATCAAAAGGCCCCTAGCCTTGGGGTAACACAGGGGGCTACAGGTGCCTGTTGACTGCTCGGTGACCTCCAGGCCCAGACTCATGACAACTCCGTCTTGTACAAACATTCCCTCTAACCACCCAGGAAACAACACAGGCTGGAATAACAACATGATGCAAGCAGAAACTGCTGCACAGTCACATACAGCAAGCAGTGGTCCTGACTGCCACTTGGTTTCTATCGGAGACAGCACAAGTATCAGCTTCTAAATAATTACATTTATGGGGATCATGGTATAATGAAAAGATTTGCAGACTTCTAACTGAAATGCTTTACCATTTACAACATCTGTGCTTGCTGTCACTGAACGGGGACATTTTTGCTTGCATCTTGAGGTTGAAAATCCATACCAACCTAACTATTTTCATATCTCTGGCTTTCCTACAATTATATCAGGTCTACATAATCTTCTGTAAACAGCCTGGACTCCAGAATGATACATTGTACCTTCTCTGATACATTGTACCTGCTCTGATACATTGTACCTGCTCCGATACATTGTACCTGCTCCGATACATTGTACCTGCTCTGATACATTGTACCTGCTCCGATACATTGTACCTGCTCCGATACATTGTACCTGCTCTGATACATTGTACCTGCTCCGATACATTGTACCTGCGCTTATATATTGTACCTGCACTGATACATTGTACCTTCACTGATACATTGTACCTGCCCTGATACATTGTACCTGCGCTGATACATTGTACCTGCACTGATACATTGTACCTGCTCTGATACATTGTACCTGTGCTGACAATGTAGAGGAGTCTGGAGGTACAATGTATCAGAGCAGAGTACAATGTATCAGGGCAGGTAGACTCCTCTACATTGTACCTGCGCTGATACATTGTACCTGCCCTGATACATTGTACCTGCTCTGATACATTGTACCTGCCCTGATACATTGTACCTGCGCTGATACATTGTACCTCTGCTCCCTCCAGACTCCTCTACCCGCTCAACTCCTCTGCCCCCTCCAGACACCTCTGCCCCCTCCAGACTCTTCTATCCCCTCCAGACTCCTCTACCCCCTCCAGACACCTCTACCCCCTTCAGACTCCTCTGCCCCCTCCAGACTCCTCTGCCCCCTCGACATCTCTACCCCCTCCAGACTCCTCTACCCCCTCCAGACACCTCTACCCCCTCCAGACTCCTCTACCCCCTCCAGACACCTCTGCCCCCTCCAGACTCCTCTGCCCCCTCCAGACACCTCTACCCCCTTCAGACTCCTCTGCCCCCTCCAGATACCTCTACCCCCTCCAGACACCTCTACCCCCTTCAGACTCCTCTGCCCCCTTCAGACTCCTCTGCCCCCTCCAGACATCTCTACCCCCTCCAGACTCCTCTACCCCCTCCAGACACCTCTACCCCCTCCAGACTCCTCTACCCCCTCCAGACTCCTCTGCCCCCTCCAGACACCTCTACCCCCTTCAGACTCCTCTGCCCCCTCCAGACTCCTCTGCCCCCTCAACATCTCTACCCCCTCCAGACTCCTCTACCCCCTCCAGACACCTCTACCCCCCTCCAGACTCCTCTACCCCCTCCAGACACCTCTACCCCCTCCAGACACCTCTACCCCCTCCAGACACCTCTACCCCCTCCAGACCTCTTTGTCCCCTCCAGACTCCTCTACCCCCTCCAGACTCCTCTACGCCCTCCAGACACCTCTACCCCCTCCAGACTCCTCTACCCCTCCAGACACCTCTACCCCCTCCAGACACCTCTACCCCCTCCAGACTCCTCTACCCCCTCCAGACTCCTCTACCCCCTCCAGACACCTCTACCCCCTTCAGACTCCTCTGCCCCCTTCAGACTCCTCTGCCCCCTCCAGACATCTCTACCCCCTCCAGACTCCTCTACCCCCTCCAGACACCTCTACCCCCTCCAGACTCCTCTACCCCCTCCAGACTCCTCTGCCCCCTCCAGACACCTCTACCCCCTTCAGACTCCTCTGCCCCCTCCAGACTCCTCTGCCCCCTCAACATCTCTACCCCCTCCAGACTCCTCTACCCCCTCCAGACACCTCTACCCCCCTCCAGACTCCTCTACCCCCTCCAGACACCTCTACCCCCTCCAGACACCTCTACCCCCTCCAGACCTCTTTGTCCCCTCCAGACTCCTCTACCCCCTCCAGACTCCTCTACGCCCTCCAGACTCCTCTATGCCCTCCAGTCCTCTTTGTGCTGCCCAGACCCCTATGTCCCCTCCTGAATTTTCTGTCCCCTCCAGACTCCTCTGTCTCCTCCACTTTGCCCCCCCCCCCCCCCCCCAGATCCCTTCATGCATGGTCTAGATTCCATCTCTGACAAGTATATGTTGAGAAAAGTTGCTACCTCCTATCCCACATTCCTCTTTACAATTTGTACTATGCTCAGCAGGGGGTGACAGTAGTCTGACTATGAAATCTTTACTGTAGGCCTCTTGCACACAAACTTTTTTTTCCGTTTACGTTCCGTTTTTTGCGTTCTGTATACGAACCGTAGTATACAGAAGGTACTCTGTATTTCCGTTTTTCCGTTCCGTTCAAAGATAGAACATGTCCTAATATTGTCCGCATAACGGACAAGCATAGAACTGTTCTATCAGGGGCCAGCTGTTCCGTTCTGCAAAAAACGGAATACACACAGACGTCATCCGTATTTTTTGCGGATCCGTTTTTTGCAGACCGCCAACTACTGAAAAAGCCATACGGTCATGTGCAAGAGGCCTTATCCTGCGCATGATCCAGGAGGTAACTAAGTTATAGCAGCCATTTCTATGAGCTGTGGAGCTATGCTGTAGTCACAGAGTCACCCAGGCCTCACAGAACTGCACAGCCCCTGCCCTCTCCTCCCTTTCCACTCTGATTATCTGCCCCCTCCAGACACCTCTACCCCCTTCAGACTCCTCTGCCCCCTCCAGACACCTCTACCCCCTCCAGACATCTCTACCCCCTCCAGACATCTCTACCCCCTCCAGACTCCTCTGCCCCCTCCAGACTCCTCTACCCCCTCCAGACTCCTCTACCCCCTCCAGACTCCTCTACCCCTCCAGACTCCTCTACCCCCTCCAGACTCCTCTGCCCCCTCCAGACTCCTCTGCCCCCTCCAGACATCTCTACCCCCTCCAGACTCCTCTGCCCCCTCCAGACTCCTCTACCCCCTCCAGACTCCTCTACCCCCTCCAGACTCCTCTACCCCTCCAGACTCCTCTACCCCCTCCAGACTCCTCTACCCCTCCAGACTCCTCTACCCCCTCCAGACACCTTTGCCCCCTCCAGACTCCTCTACCCCCTCCAGACACCTTTGCCCCCTCCAGACTCCTCTACCCCCTCCAGACCTCTTTGTCCCCTCCAGACTCCTCTACCCCTCCAGACTCCTCTACCCCCTCCAGACTCCTCTACCCCTCCAGACTCCTCTGCCCCCTCCAGACACCTCTACCCCTCCAGACTCCTCTACCCCCTCCAGACTCCTCTACCCCTCCAGACTCCTCTACCCCCTCCAGACACCTTTGTCCCCTCCAGACTCCTCTACCCCTCCAGACTCCTCTACCCCCTCCAGACCTCTTTGTCCCCTCCAGACTCCTCTACCCCCTCCAGACTCCTCTACCCCTCCAGACTCCTCTATGGCCTCCAGTCCTCTTTGTGCTGCCCAGACCCCTATGTCCCCTCCAGACTCCTCTGTCTCCTCCACTTTGCCCCCCCCCCCCCAGATCCCTTCATGCATGGTCTAGATTCCATCTCTGACAAGTATATGTTCAGAAAAGTTGCTACCTCCTATCCCACATTCCTCTTTACAATTTGTACTATGCTCAGCAGGGGGTGACAGTAGTCTGACTATAAAATCTTTACTGTAGGCCTCTTGCACACAAACGTTTTTTTTCCGTTTACGTTCCGTTTTTTGCGTTCTGTATACGAACCGTAGTATACAGAAGGTACTCTGTATTTCCGTTTTTCCGTTCCGTTCAAAGATAGAACATGTCCTAATATTGTCCGCATAACGGACAAGCATAGAACTGTTCTATCAGGGGCCAGCTGTTCCGTTCTGCAAAAAACGGAATACACACAGACGTCATCCGTATTTTTTGCGGATCCGTTTTTTGCAGACCGCCAACTACTGAAAAAGCCATACGGTCATGTGCAAGAGGCCTTATCCTGCGCATGATCCAGGAGGTAACTAAGTTATAGCAGCCATTTCTATGAGCTGTGGAGCTATGCTGTAGTCACAGAGTCACCCAGGCCTCACAGAACTGCACAGCCCCTGCCCTCTCCTCCCTTTCCACTCTGATTATCTGCCCCCTCCAGACACCTCTACCCCCTTCAGACTCCTCTGCCCCCTCCAGACACCTCTACCCCCTCCAGACATCTCTACCCCCTCCAGACATCTCTACCCCCTCCAGACTCCTCTGCCCCCTCCAGACTCCTCTACCCCCTCCAGACTCCTCTACCCCCTCCAGACTCCTCTACCCCTCCAGACTCCTCTACCCCCTCCAGACACCTCTACCCCCTCCAGACCTCTTTGTCCCCTCCAGACTCCTCTGCCCCCTCCAGACTCCTCTACCCCCTCCAGACTCCTCTACCCCCTCCAGACTCCTCTACCCCTCCAGACACCTCTAGCCCCTCCAGACACCTCTACCCCCTCCAGACCTCTTTGTCCCCTCCAGACTCCTCTGCCCCCTCCAGACTCCTCTGCCCCCTCCAGACATCTCTACCCCCTCCAGACTCCTCTGCCCCCTCCAGACTCCTCTACCCCCTCCAGACTCCTCTACCCCCTCCAGACTCCTCTACCCCTCCAGACTCCTCTACCCCCTCCAGACTCCTCTACCCCTCCAGACTCCTCTACCCCCTCCAGACACCTTTGCCCCCTCCAGACTCCTCTACCCCCTCCAGACCTCTTTGTCCCCTCCAGACTCCTCTACCCCTCCAGACTCCTCTACCCCCTCCAGACTCCTCTACCCCTCCAGACTCCTCTGCCCCCTCCAGACACCTCTACCCCTCCAGACACCTCTACCCCTCCAGACTCCTCTACCCCTCCAGACTCCTCTACCCCCTCCAGACTCCTCTACCCCCTCCAGACTCCTCTACCCCTCCAGACTCCTCTACCCCCTCCAGACACCTTTGTCCCCTCCAGACTCCTCTACCCCTCCAGACTCCTCTACCCCCTCCAGACCTCTTTGTCCCCTCCAGACTCCTCTACCCCCTCCAGACCTCTTTGTCCCCTCCAGACTCCTCTACCCCTCCAGACTCCTCTATGGCCTCCAGTCCTCTTTGTGCTGCCCAGACCCCTATGTCCCCTCCAGACTCCTCTGTCTCCTCCACTTTGCCCCCCCCCCCCCCCCAGATCCCTTCATGCATGGTCTAGATTCCATCTCTGACAAGTATATGTTCAGAAAAGTTGCTACCTCCTATCCCACATTCCTCTTTACAATTTGTACTATGCTCAGCAGGGGGTGACAGTAGTCTGACTATAAAATCTTTACTGTAGGCCTCTTGCACACAAACGTTTTTTTTCCGTTTACGTTCCGTTTTTTGCGTTCTGTATACGAACCGTAGTATACAGAAGGTACTCTGTATTTCCGTTTTTCCGTTCCGTTCAAAGATAGAACATGTCCTAATATTGTCCGCATAACGGACAAGCATAGTACTGTTCTATCAGGGGCCAGCTGTTCCGTTCTGCAAAAAACGGAATACACACAGACGTCATCCGTATTTTTTGCGGATCCGTTTTTTGCAGACCGCCAACTATTGAAAAAGCCATACGGTCATGTGCAAGAGGCCTTATCCTGCGCATGGTCCAGGAGGTAACTAAGTTATAGCAGCCATTTCTATGAGCTGTGGAGCTTTGCTGTAGTCACAGAGTCACCCAGGCCTCACAGAACTGCACAGCCCCTGCCCTCTCCTCCCTTTCCACTCTGATTATCTGCCCCCTTCTGCAGAACCTAAACTATGGCAGCCCAGGAGGGACAAACCACAGTGATCAGGTTACACATCTCAACAGAAGGAGTTATAGCAGTGCATGGCTACCCAGATAACTACAAGCCCCAGTCTGCAGCCTGCTGGGAGGTGTAGTCTGGAAATCACACCAAACTTTATCAGATCTCAAGGAGCTTCCTGTAGAAAACTCTGCCCAGGTGAAGATAAAATAGCAAGGACATCAAGTGACGTCACTAGAAAACACTGACCTTTGCCAGGAACCGATCCCACGTGACCATAGCCAGGAGAAGTCACCGCACGCCAGCTGACACATTCACAGAGGGAGGGGAAAACCAACTCTTAAAGGGGTTGTACAGGATTAGAAACCCTACTAAACGTGGCTGCTTTCCTTCAGAAACAGCGCCACACTTGTTCACAGGTTGTTTCTGGTATTGCAGCTCCACTCCATTGAAGTGAATGGAGCCGAGCTGCAACACCGCCCATAACCTGTGGAGAGAGGTGGCGCTGTTTTTGGAAGAAAGTGGCCCTGATTTCCTAATCTACCTGTACAATCGCTTTTATATTAGGGATTTGCTGCTATATTGCTTCTTATGAAGGCTTATGGCTGCTTCTCCACACACGTGCATGTAGATGCTTTGGGGACCATAAAAAACGGAGACGCTCGTCCTAGCGCCCCTTTCTCTTTTCCTATAGAAATGCGCACAGGCCCCCCCCCCTGCAAAATGACGTCAATGTCACCAAGTATGAGAGGACGAAACAGTCAGTGGCTCCTGCCACCAAAAACTTCCCGGGCTGTCCTGACCTTGGGTGTGAAAGCATGGCATCTGTCAGTAGGATCGCTGCCTGATAGGGTTGATCCTGCTGCTTAAACTCTTGTGAAAACCAATTGCCATATTCCCATGAAAAAAAAGAAAGACTTTTATTCTTTATGCGAATGAGGGCTTCAGTGCATGAGGGGCGTAGCCTAGTGCACTTCAGCTTTGGTACCACTTTAAGCAGCAGGATCACCCCTACCAGGCAGTATGCTTACAGGTGCTTTTTAACTCCAGCAGGAGTGTCCCCAGTGTCTCATTGAATCACCCTTCCATCCTGCGTCCCTTAGTACATAAGGGGACTAATACTTATGCAACTTAATAAAACGCGGTTTACGATGTTCCCGCCGCGGCTAGGTGTGGGTTGTCGGCCCCTATACACCCAAGCCTGCGACGCTCTCACCCACAAACGGCCGCCCTTTGATGTTTCCAGGAACAACCCGTACAAGACAGATGGTGCAGGTCACCGGCTGATTAACCCTTCGCAGCCGGGTGCGGAGCACAGTGCAACAATGTATCCGTCCTTTACCTGTTACTACGCGGCAGATTTGTTGCGGTAATCCCTGCAATTACGAATCCGTTCCACGCACGAAGACGGGGACGTTTCTGCAGCGGGTGCTTGGATTTTTGCAAGCTCCATTCATGAATAGGTCAATCGTCGCAGAATTTCCTGCAACAAAGCTGCTATAAGTGTGAACATAGCCGTAGGAAGCGACCGGTACGAGTAGGCACAGTTTATACAAACTCCGTTCAGGTTGTTTAGCTGTTTCTGGGAAAGCTGGGTCACCGGTACAACTTCCGTAGGGGTGGTCAGTGTCACCCGTTTGTCCAGGGAAGGCTTGGGGTGGGCAGATTGGTAGCATACATGGGAAGGGGGGTAGTCAGGGCCACCAATAACACTTATATGGGAGTTGTCACCCAACTTTCCCAGGTATGTGAACAGCAAGGCTGCCTGGTGATATAGAATAGGGTGTATTATTTCATAGCTAAGAAAATGGTGTCTGGGAAAGCTGGGTGACAACCTATTAGTGAGTTCTAAGGGAGGTTAGTGGTTGTCACCCAGCTTTTCCATGGGAACTGAAAGGCTCCTCATATAGAATAGTCTGTATGCCTTTATATCCAGATAAATTGGCTCTTCGGTGTCTGGGAAAGCTGGGTGACAACCTCTTATAAAGCTCTGATGGGGGTTAGTGGTTGTCAATCCACATATGAGACTCCTATAGGGGGTATTATTTCATATGTAGGTGCTGTTCTGGTGTCTGGGCAAGCTGGGTGACGACCTCTTATGGAGCTCTGATGGGGGTTAGTGGTTGTCACCCAGCTTTTCCATGGGAACTGAAAGTCTCCTCATATAGAATAGGGAGTATGCCTTCATATCTAGAGAGATGGGCTCTTTGGTGTCTGGGAAAGCTGGGTGACAACCTCTTAGGGAGCTCTGATGGCGGTTATTGGTTGTCAACCCCCATATGAGGCTCCTCATATAGAATAGGGGGTATTATTTCATATGTAGGTGCTGTTCTGGTGTCTGGGAAAGCTGGGTGACAACCACCTAGTGAGCTTATTATTGGTTGTCACCCAGCTTTTCCATATGAACAGAAAGGCTCCTCGTATAGAGTAGGGGGTATCATTTCATATCTAGAGAAATGTGCTGTTCTGGTGTCTGGGAAAGCTGGGTGACAACCACTTAGTGAGCTCAAAGGGTATCTGTTGGTTGTCACCCAGCTTTTCCATGTGAACAGCAAGACTGTCTAGTCATAGAGAATAGGGTGCATCCCTTCATATCTAGGGAAATGCACTCCTCTGGTGTCTGGGAAAGCTGGGTGACAACCCCTTCGTCAGTTTTAAGTGTGGTTGGTTGTCACCCAGCTTTTCTGGACACAGCAGAATTGACTGGGTATACAGTGGTGAGACCGGGCACCCCCAAATCACTACATACCAAGGCAGCTCTGCCCTTCAGGGGCATCAGAAAGTGGCACCCCTGAGGTAACTGTAATGGCGGTCATACTGGTTGTCACCCAGCTTTCCCAGAAACAGATACATGTAGTGACTGAATGGATATTGGACAGGAGAGGAGACGTCTCTGCACTTAGTACGAAGCCTGCAGGTCCCATGAAGACGAGCGGAGTTGTAGTCACATCCTGGTGTCTCAGGAATAACTTCACGGATCCTTCTCCGCCTCATTATACACTTGGCAGCGGATCCGTGAAAACACTGTGCCCGGGGGCAGAACCTTTCCAGGGTGCTGGCTGACCTTGGTCTCTGCCTTTATAAATCAGGTAGGAAACCATATGCTGTCAAGCTTCTGTGGGACTACAACTCCCATCATGGCACAGATAAATACAATATACATATGGCAGCAGCAGTTACAGGTTGGTTTGCCGCCTTGGTTGTTGGCAGCCCCCGGGTCACAAGAGGCAGCAAGGGGCCCCAGCCACATTGTTCCCTGGTCATGCTGGGGGTTGTAGTTCCGCAGCATGGGCAACCTTATCACCCCCCATGCCCCAATAAAACCCATTGAGGGGAACAAAGTTGGGCAAAAGTTCTACAGCCCCATCCTGATAGGAAGCCATCGGAGGCTAAAGAGTTTCCGCAGCAGCATATATAACCCCCTCCCCTAGCCTCTGGGGTACTACAACTCTCAGCATGGCCAAATTATAATTCTTCAATTGATTAGTCATTATGTCTTAACCCCTAAAATGCCAAGGTAAACCAGGCACCGTGGAGAAAGCCCCAGAGAAGGGAAGAGAAGTAGCTTGATGATGACAGGCAGGATGTTCTGCAGCAGCTGTGCCCAGTGCAGGGCTGTGCATTGTATATTGGGGGGCGGGCTGCTGTGCCGGGGGTCGGTACCTTGCAGGTTCTGCACCCTGATGTCACTGATCTGTCCTATCAGCTCCTCTCGCTGGAACCAGTCCCACTCGTGTCCGGCCATGGCGGGGGCAGCAGCAGCGGGGGCGCCGGGCTCACGATCCCCCCGAGGTCCGCACCGCACCCGGCAGCAGCGGCGACAACTTCACCGAGGAAGTGGAGAGACGAGCGGAGGGAGAGCGGCTCCTCCTCCCGAGCCCTGAGTGGGCAGGAGGAGGGGAGAACCCACGTGTGCCCGGCCTCCTCTGCCAGCTGTGCCCGCGGCTCTGCCCAGGAACCCCGCCCGGACACTGGAATCTGCCCCTCCTGGCGTCACAGTGCCCAGAAACCTACCCCTGACAGCGCCCACCTACACCTCTGGCCAAGTACCTCACAGTGCCCACCTACACCTCTGCCCAAGTACCTCACAGTGCCCACCTACACCTCTGCCCAATTACCTGACAGTGCCCACCTACACCTCTGCCCAAGTACCTGACAGTGCCCACCTACACCCCTGCCCATGTATCCTGCCCACTTACCTGACAGTGCCCACTTAAACCTCTGCCCAATTACCTGACAGTGCCCACCTACACCTCTGCCCATGTATCCTGCCCACTTACCTGACAGTGCCCACCTACACCTCTGCCCAAGTACCTCACAGTGCCCACCTACACCCCTGCCCATGTATCCTGCCCACTTACTTGACAGTGCCCACCTACACCTCTGCCCAAGTACCTCACAGTGCCCACCTACACCCCTGCCCATGTATCCTGCCCACTTACCTGACAGTGCCCACCTACACCTCTGCCCAAGTACCTCACAGTGCCCACCTACACCCCTGCCCATGTATCCTGCCCAATTACCTGACAGTGCCCACCTACACCTCTGCCCATGTATCCTGCCCACTTACCTGACAGTGCCCACCTACACCTCTGCCCATGTATCCTGCCCACTTACCAGGTGAGTACCCACCATACACCTCTGCCCATGTATCCTGCCCAATTACCTGACAGTGCCCACCTACACCTCTGCCCAATTACCTGACAGTGCCCATCTACACCTCTGCCCATATATCCTGCCCAATTAACTGACAGTGCCCATCTACACCTCTGCCCATGTATCCTGTCCACTTACCTGACAGTGCCCACCTACACCTCTGCTCAATTACCTGACAGTGCCCACCTACACCTCTGCCTATGTATCCTTCCCACTTACCTGACAGTGCCCATCTACACCTCTGCCCATGTATCCTGCCCACTTACCAGGTGAGTACCCACCATACACCTCTGCCCATGTATCCTGCCCAATTACCTGACAGTGCCCACCTACACCTCTGCCAATTTACCTGACAGTGCCTACCTACACCTCTGCCCATGTATCCTGCCCAATTACCTGACAGTGCCCACCTACACCTCTGCCCATGTTTCCTACCCACTTACCAGACAATGTTCACCTACACCTCTGCCCATGCATCCTGCCCACTTACCAGGTGAGTACCCACCATACACCTCTGCCCATGTATCCTGCCCAATTACCTGACAGTGCCCACCTACACCTCTGCCCAATTACCTGACAGTGTCCACCTACACCTCTGCCCAAGTATCCTGCCCACTTACCTGACAGTGCCCTACACCTCTGCCCATGTATCCTGCCCACTTACCAGGTGAGTACCCACCATACACCTCTGCCCATATATCCTGCCCAATTACCTGACAGTGCCCACCTACACCTCTGCCCAATTACCTGACAGTGTCCACCTACACCTCTGCCCAAGTATCCTGCCCACTTACCTGACAGTGCCCTACACCTCTGCCCATGTATCCTGCCCAATTACCTTACAGTGCCCCCCATAAACCTCTGCCCATATATCCTGTCCATCCACCCAGGCAGAGCCCACCCTACACCCTCTACACACCTATCCTGTCATTTTATCTGGAGAGTGTTGACTGTACCCCTCTGCCCATAATGCTGCCCACCTATCTGGACCTTGCCCATATTATACTCCCCATATACCCCCTGCCAGACACTGCTACTCCAAACCCACACCTGAGCTCTAGCCGAGCCCTCTCTGTCCTATGTGTCTTCCTGTACTCTGCCCACCTCTACCCTCTCAGAGTCACCTACCTTTGCCCAAAACAAGAATTCTATATAAGTACCGGAAAAGATGGGTGACCACAACGGATGCCACTCATCTTTCCTAGAGTCCTGAATTCCATTTCCGCTGCGGTTACAGCTTTTATCACTACATAATTGAGTAACTTTGCTTTTCAGGGCTCTAGAAAAGCTGGGTGACAACCATTATTGCAACTGTAATGGCAGCCACCCAACTTTCCCAAAAATTTTGCCCACTAACTCCTACTTTGTACATTGTTTTATGGCGCCCCCTGTGGTCAGTGTGGTCACTTCTGAAGAAAATCACCCAGAATGCTGCCATTTCTTCTCTTCGTTATTAGCCGCTTCTCTTTACTTCCTCCATGCTTTACACTGCAGCTAGACTAGGACACAGCTGTGATTGATGACTCCACTGCATTCTCTATTTAAAGGGGTATTCCGGGTATATTACACAGGATAGGGGATAACTATTAGATCGATGAGGGCACTACTACTGGGACCCCCACCAATCACAAAAATAGGGGCCCTGTATCCCCTGCAGCCCCCCTTAAATAGAGAGGCCGGTCATGGGCATGCATGCAGCCGCTCTTTTCATTTCTAAGGGAGCTCCGGAGATAGCTAAGCTCTGTAGGGAATAATGTCATCTAATTAGAATACCCCTTTAAGTCTAATGTAATCTGAAATCTAAAACTTGCAATCTGCCTGACTGCGGCCACCATGCTTTACACTGCAGCTCTGCTCTGCAAGCTGGAAACTATATCAATAGGTTCCTATGGGTTATAACTGTTAAGAAGAGATGTCACCTAGTCTCAGCTGACCCTAGTCACGGAGTGTGCGCAGTCTTATATACAGCCTGTATATACATTGCGCTCAGTGGTTATAGCTACGCAGCCTAATAGAGAATTCCATGCACGTCCCTGGACGCCATCCGATCAGATTATTAATTTATTAGCCTGGGAAGGAGAAGCCGGCGAAACACTGAGAGCGATAGAAAAGTAGAATCCTACTTCTGATATGATTTTCTTATTTTAAAGTCCAAATCTCCATAATACGATGCTTATACTCCAGTTACATCCAAAGCTCCGTTCAGAACTCCCCAGATTACCAGGGAGCGGTGCATTGTGGGAGCGCCTATCACAGTTAAACTCCAAGGTAACATCTCTCTATGGGTGGGGGCTAATTGCTGCCTGTTTTCAATGACAACCAGCACAATTGTACCTGCAGCTCTGGGTGTGACTGGAGTATAAGACCTGATGTGACAAATGATCCAGGAGTTCTGATTTACAGTGTCCAAGGAAATTCTCAGCAACTGCCCTACGAAATGGAGTAGCCCTTTAAAAAATATTATTGTGGCTACCCTCCCCTTAAAGGGGTGGCCTACTTTTGGGCAGCTATAATGAAGCGCTCCCACTTTGTGGACAGCCCCTTTAAGAGGAATCCACCATGATATACTGTCTACGGAGATACAGGTTGTGCAGCATTTCTTCATCTCTTGCCGGTGCTGCCCCCCCGGGGGTATCTGCATTGTCAGGAGGGAAACACATGACGGAGAACTTACTGTACTGACCTATATAAGAGACGGTGTGAAAAAACACCTATTATACCATCATCATCGCTACAACATAGGTTATATGTACATTCTTAGTCATATGGACCATGCTGGTATAACCTGGGTATCTCCTGTATATAATTATATATGTACAGCTGGTATAAGTTATACATCTTCTTGTATATAGTGATATGGACCATGCTGGTATAACCTGGGCATATCCTGCATATAATTATATATGTACAGCTGGTATAAGTTATACATCTTCTTGTATATAGTGATATGGACCATGCTGGTATAACCTGGGCATCTCCTGTATATAATTATATATGTACAGCTGGTATAACCTGGGTATTTCAGTATATAATTATATATGTACAGCTGGTATAAGTTATACATCTTCTTGTATATAGTGATATGGACCATGCTGGTATAACCTGGGCATCTCCTGTATATAATTATATATGTACAGCTGGTATAAGTTATACATCTTCTTGTAAATAGTGATATGGACCATGCTGGTATAACCTGGGTATCTCCTGTATATAATTATATATGTACAGCTGGTATAAGTTATACATCTTCTTGTATATAGTGATATAGACCATGCTGGTATAACCTGGGCATCACCTGTATATAATTATATATGTACAGCTGGTATAAGTTATACATCTTCTTGTATATAGTGATATGGACCATGCTGGTATAACCTGGGCATCCCCTGTATATAATTATATATGTACAGCTGGTATAAGTTATACATCTTCTTGTATATAGTGATATGGACCATGCTGGTATAACCTGGGCATCTCCTGTATATAATTATATATGTACAGCTGGTATAACCTGGGTATCTCCTGTATATAATTCTATATGTACAGCTGGAATAAGTTATACATCCTCTTGTATATAGTGATATGGAGCATGCTGGTATAACCTGGGCATCTCCTGTATATAATTATATATGTACAGCTGGTATAAGTTATACATCTTCTTGTATATAGTGATATGGACCATGCTGGTATAACCTGGGCATCTCCTGTATATAATTATATATGTACAGCTGGTATAAGTTATACATCTTCTTGTATATAGTGATATGGACCACGCAGGTATAACCTGGGTATCTCCTGTATATAATTATATATGTACAGCTGGTATAAGTTATACATCTTCTTGTATATAGTGATATGGACCATGCTGGTATAACCTGGGCATCTCCTGTATATAATTATATATGTACAGCTGGTATAAGTTATACATCTTCTTGTATATAGTGATATGGAGCATGCTGGTATAACCTGGGCATCTCCTGTATATAATTATATATGTACAGCTGGTATAAGTTATACATCTTCTTGTATATAGTGATATGGAGCATGCTGGTATAACCTGGGTATCTCCTGTATATAATTATATATGTACAGCTGGTATACATTATACATCTTCCTGTATATAGTGATATGGAGCATGCTGGTATAACCTGGGCATCTCCTGTATATAATTATATATGTACAGCTGGTATAAGTTATACATCTTCTTGTATATAGTGATATGGAGCATGCTGGTATAACCTGGGCATCTCCTGTATATAATTATATATGTACAGCTGGTATAAGTTATACATCTTCTTGTATACAGTGATATGGACCATGCTGGTATAACCTGGGCATCTCCTATATATAATTATATATGTACAGCTGGTATAAGTTATACATCTTCTTGTATATACTGATATGGAGCATGCTGGTATAACCTGGGCATCTCCTATATATAAATATATATGTACAGCTGGTATAAGTTATACATCTTCTTGTATATAGTGATATGGAGCATGCTGGTATAACCTGGGTATCTCCTGTATATAATTATATATGTACAGCTGGTATAAGTTATACATCTTCTTGTATATAGTGATATGGAGCATGCTGGTATAACCTGGGCATCTCCTGTATATAATTATATACGTACAGCTGGTATAAGTTATACATCTTCTTGTATATAGTGATATGGAGCATGCTGGTATAACCTGGGCATCTCCTGTATATAATTATATATGTACAGCTGGTATAAGTTATACATCTCCTTGTATATACTGATATGGAGCATGCTGGTATAACCTGGGCATCTCCTATATATAATTATATATGTACAGCTGGTATAAGTTATACATCTTCTTGTATATAGTGATATGGAGCATGCTGGTATAACCTGGGTATCTCCTGTATATAATTATATATGTACAGCTGGTATAAGTTATACATCTTCTTGTATATAGTGATATGGAGCATGCTGGTATAACCTGGGTATTTCAGTATATAATTATATATGTACAGCTGGTATAATATAAGCATTATCTACCAGTAATAATAGAATATGAAGATGAGGCTTATGCATTAATCTTCCTGAAATATATGCACATTTCTGAAGACATAGAAGTAAACAAGAAGAATCCTTTGACTTGTCCTGACTCCGGGGAGCGATGAGATGGGAGATGAGAGGCGCGGACAGAATATTATTCTGCGTTTTTATGCAGATGTGGAGAGGAGTGCAGAGTCAGCAGAATCGGTGGATCAGAGGGTTGTTCAGGTGAATACAGTTCAGGTATAGGTGAGTGTATAGAGGCCATGTGTATATACTGTATACTGTGTATAGAGGCCATGTGTATATACTGTATACTGTGTATAGAGGCCATGTGTATATACTGTATACTGTGTATAGAGGCCATGTGTATATACTGTATACTGTGTATAGAGGCCATGTGTATATACTGTATACTGTGTATAGAGGCCATGTGTATATACTGTATACTGTGTATAGAGGCCATGTGTATATACTGTATACTGTGTATAGAGGCAATGTGTATATACTGTATACTGTGTATAGAGGCCATGTGTATATACTGTATACTGTGTATAGAGGCCATGTGTATATACTGTATACTGTGTATAGAGGCCATGTGTATATACTGTATACTGTGTATAGAGGCAATGTGTATATACTGTATACTGTGTATAGAGGTAAGGTGTATATACTGTATACTGTGTATAGAGGTAAGGTGTATATACTGTATACTGTGTATAGAGGCCATGTGTATATACTGTATACTGTGTATAGAGGTAAGGTGTATATACTGTATACTGTGTATAGAGGCCATGTGTATATACTGTATACTGTGTATAGAGGTAAGGTGTATATACTGTATACTGTGTATAGAGGCCATGTGTATATATACTGTATACCGTAGGATAGAGGCCATGTGTACTGTATATACCGTATATAGAGGCCATGTGTACTGTATATACCGTATATAGAGGCCATGTGTACTGTATATACCGTATATAGAGGCCATGTGTACTGTATATACCGTATATAGAGGCCATGTGTACTGTATATACCGTATATAGAGGCCATGTGTACTGTATATACCGTATATAGAGGCCATGTGTACTGTATATACCGTATATAGAGGCTGCAGTGAGTTATCATGTAACAAGCAGGTTGCAGCCCGATGCGGCCTCACCCTATTAATCCCGGGGCCGGGCAGTGTCCTTTAATACGGCTTCTATACGGGTTATTATTTCTAATAAATCCATCACACGTGGAAGGTTTCATGGCGCCAGGTGTAGTGGAGAGCTGTGAGGACGGTGCACATTACACCGCTATATACCGCATTATAGAATAATTTATAGAGCGTTGCCTGGTGTGGCTACATCTGTCATGTGTGGTACTGACCTGGTGTATCTAAACCTATACTGTCCAAATGTATATAAGGATAGGACTTGTGATAGTTTCCTGGTGTATCTATGATGTGTAATACTGTCATGGTAAATATAAGCCTATCAAATGTAATACTGGTGTATCTAAGCTTGTGATGTGTTTTACTGTACAGGTTTATATATTCCTATGATGTGTGATACTGTCCTGCTGTATCTCAGCCTATAATGTGTAATACTGTGTATATAAGCTTATGATGTGTGACACTGTCCTGCCATATATAAGCCTGCAATGTGGGATTGTGTTTTGGTGTACCTAAGCCTATAATGTGTGATACTGTCCTGCTGTATATAAGATGACGATGTGTAATAATGTACTGGTGTATCTAAGCTTATGATGTGTGATACTGTCCTGGTGTACATGAGCCAATAGTTTTAATACTGTGCTGGTGTATCTAAGCTTATTAATAATATTATCCCATTGTATATAACCCTGATAATGCCCTATACTGTCTTGATGTATCTAAGCATCTCATGTCATACTGTGCTGGTGTATCTCAACCTATCACGTGTGTATCTAAACCTGGTAATTTCAACATCTTTCTCACATCCTGGATACATTGTCTCAGTTTTACTATTGACTCTGCGTATCTATTTAAGGGTCCTCAGAAAAAAAGAGGTTCCAGTTTAGGTTATGTTCCTCATGGGCGGTGCTAATATTTATAGAGCTCCTCCCTGTTACCAAAAAACACTGCAATATAAAAACAAATAGAAAATGGCCAAAGGTGTTGACACCACTCTTATACAAGGGATAGGAATGAACCGCAGAGTCTTGGACCTTCCCATTTTGGGTAGCAGAGATATAGTGATAGGGTCTGATGATTATTTTAGTTATGGCCCCCCAAACCTCTAGGTACACCCACTTTAAGAGTCCCAATTCCTAAAGCAAGTTGGAAGAGGAGCCTCTATGAAAATAAATGAGGGACTTGCTATTTCTAAATATTAGGCGCACCATCTCTTAGTAAGCCTCCCTATTCCCATTAAGAGGAGATGTGACGGCGACGTTGTGTCTATTCCTGGCTCCTTATTTCCTTACAGGCTCAATGCAAAGAGAAGATGCAAAACAGCTACAACCAAACAACGCCGAAGAAAGAAGCTACAAAAAACCACCACAACTCAAAAAGAACCCGACTGATGGATGAGAGCAATTTCCTTCTTGTTCTGCACAGAAATAACTCTATGTTCCTGCCGCAAACACAAAAATAACAACTAATTAAAGAGAATTAATAATCTGTAATACAATACAAACAGAATGACTGGAAGATAACATAATTATATACAAATCCATAGGAGCAGTATTATAGTAGTAATATTCTTGTACATAGGAGGCAGTATTATAGTAGTAATATTCTTGTACATGGGAGCAGTATTATAGTAGTTATATTCTTGTACATAGGAGCAGTATTATAGTAGTTATATTCTTGTACATAGGAGGCAGTATTATAGTAGTTATATTCTTGTACATAGGAGGCAGTATTATAGTAGTTATATTCATGTACATAGGAGCAGTATTATGGTAGTTATATCCTTTTACATAGGAGCAGTATTATAGTAGTTATATTCTTGTACATAGGAGCAGTATTATAGTAGTTATATTCTTATACATAGGAGCAGTATTATAGTAGTTATATTCTTGGACATAGGAGCAGTATTATAGTAGTTATATTCTTGTACATAGGAGCAGTATTATAGTAGTTATATTCTTGTACATAGGAGAAGTATTATAGTAGTTATATTCTTGTACATAGGAGCAGTATTATAGGAGTTATATTCTTGTACATAGGAGGCAGTATTATAGTAGTTATATTCTTGTACATAGGAGACAGTATTATAGTAGTTATATTCTTGTACATAGGAGCAGTATTATAGTAGTTATATTCTTGTACATAGGAGCAGTATTATAGTAGTTATATTCTTGTACATAGGAGCAGTATTATACAGGGAGTGCAGAATTATTAGGCAAGTTGTATTTTTGAGGATTAATTTTATTATTGAACAACAACCATGTTCTCAATGAACCCAAAAAACTCATTAATATCAAAGCTGAATATTTTTGGAAGTAGTTTTTAGTTTGTTTTTAGTTTCAGCTATTTTAGGGGGATATCTGTGTGTGCAGGTGACTATTACTGTGCATAATTATTAGGCAATTTAACAAAAAACAAATATATACCCATTTCAATTATTTATTTTTACCAGTGAAACCAATATAACATCTCAACATTCACAAATATACATTTCTGACATTCAAAAACAAAACAAAAACAAATCAGTGACCAATATAGCCACCTTTCTTTGCAAGGACACTCAAAAGCCTGCCATCCATGGATTCTGTCAGTGTTTTGATCTGTTCACCATCAACATTGCGTGCAGCAGCAACCACAGCCTCCCAGACACTGTTCAGAGAGGTGTACTGTTTTCCCTCCTTGTAAATCTCACATTTGATGATGGACCACAGGTTCTCAATGGGGTTCAGATCAGGTGAACAAGGAGGCCATGTCATTATATTTTCTTCTTTTATACCCTTTCTTGCCAGCCACGCTGTGGAGTACTTGGACGCGTGTGATGGAGCATTGTCCTGCATGAAAATCATGTTTTTCTTGAAGGATGCAGACTTCTTCCTGTACCACTGCTTGAAGAAGGTGTCTTCCAGAAACTGGCAGTAGGACTGGGAGTTGAGCTTGACTCCATCCTCAACCTGAAAAGGCCCCACAAGCTCATCTTTGATGATACCAGCCCAAACCAGTACTCCACCTCCACCTTGCTGGCGTCTGAGTCGGACTGGAGCTCTCTGCCCTTTACCAATCCAGCCACGGGCCCATCCATCTGGCCCATCAAGACTCACTCTCATTTCATCAGTCCATAAAACCTTAGAAAAATCAGTCTTGAGATATTTCTTGGCCCAGTCTTGACGTTTCAGCTTGTGTGTCTTGTTCAGTGGTGGTCGTCTTTCAGCCTTTCTTACCTTGGCCATGTCTCTGAGTATTGCACACCTTGTGCTTTTGGGCACTCCAGTGATGTTGCAGCTCTGAAATATGGCCAAACTGGTGGCAAGTGGCATCTTGGCAGCTGCACGCTTGACTTTTCTCAGTTCATGGGCAGTTATTTTGCGCCTTGGTTTTTCCACACGCTTCTTGCGACCCTGTTGACTATTTTGAATGAAACGCTTGATTGTTCGATGATCACGCTTCAGAAGCTTTGCAATTTTAAGACTGCTGCATCCCTCTGCAAGATATCTCACTATTTTTGACTTTTCTGAGCCTGTCAAGTCCTTCTTTTGACCCATTTTGCCAAAGGAAAGGAAGTTGCCTAATAATTATGCACACCTAATATAGGGTGTTGATGTCATTAGACCACACCCCTTCTCATTACAGAGATGCACATCACCTAATATGCTTAATTGGTAGTAGGCTTTCGAGCCTATACAGCTTGGAGTAAGACAACATGCATAAAGAGGATGATGTGGTCAAAATACTCATTTGCCTAATAATTCTGCACGCAGTGTAGTAGTTATATTCTTGTACATAGGAGCAGTAATATAGTAGTTATATTCTTGTACATAGGAGCAGTATTATAGTAGTTATATTCCTGTACATAGGAGCAGTATTATAGTAGTTATATTTTTGTACATAGGAGGCAGTATTATAGTAGTTATATTCTTATACATAGGAGGCAGTATTATAGTAGTTATATTCTTGTACATAGGAGCAGTATTATAGTAGTTATATTCTTGTACATAGGAGCAGTATTACAGTAGTTATATTCTTGCACATAGGATCAGTATTATAGTAGTTATATTCTTGTACATAGGAGCAGTATTATAGTAGTTATATTCTTGTACATAGGAGTGGTATTATAATAGTTATATTCTTGTACATAGGAGCAGTATTATAGCAGTTATATTCTTGTACATAGGAGCGGTATTATAGTAGTTATATTCTTGTATATAGGAGGCAATTTTTATTGTGAAAACAAACAAAAAAAACAATTAAAATACATTCTTACAAAAACAAAAAAATAACAGGCATTGTACACACAATGACTACTCATCTAGAATGACTATAGAATCATATTAAACTTAGAAAGTCCACATTTGCTGGGGGGGAAAAAGAAGAGAAAAAAAACACAAAATAACATCATATTTTCTGTTTTAAACCAAAGACACATTTCTCCATAATTTCCTATTATTCGGGTTACTCCTTATCTCTAATGACTTAACCCACTGGAGCTCGGACATTATTTGGCTTACGGCTGTGGTGTGGTGGAATGGCTCATTGTGTATAGACACGCGGGTTCTCATGTGCCAGTGGTAGTATTTTATGACAGAAATGATCAGGTACATTGTCCCCCTGTCTACATTCCTATTTCTGGATGGAACAGCATAGATTATATCAGCATAAGTCAGGGACTGCAGTAATGGGATGTTTAGCTTTTGTGACACTTCTTCCCATATTCTCCTCCCACCCCTGCAGTCAGATATTAAGTGCTCCATCGTCTCCTCCTGCTGACAACCGAGAGGACAGTTCCTATCTGAAACACTTAAAAATTTCAGGTTACCCCTAACAAATAGCTTTCCATGTAATGACAACCAAGCTATGTCAAATAATTTGGCGGGGAGTCGATTCCCATTGAGGCGCTTCAGACTTTCTTGTAAAGTGCTAGTCACACAATCCCTCAAGACAAGTGGAGAACAAAAGAAAGCCCTACAGACCCTCACGTATAGATCTTTCCTTGGCTTACCCTCAATGTAGGACTTCTCTATCTTCCACCTTCTCACACACTTCAGCCCATAGTCCAGGTACTGGGGGAGGTAGTCACTCGTCCATCGACCCCTCTTGAGACTGCCGCCTCGCACCCAAGACTCTGCAAAAGGCATTATCCAGTCCCTGATACTATTCACCCACAGGAAGCTGTTCTCTGAGTCCAGGCAACCAAAATTAACTTTTAGAAACATGGAGTCAAAGAACACCCTTGGATTCAGCATATCCAACCCACCCTCTCTCCTCTGTAGGTAGGTGATCCCTCTTTTTATCAGGTTCAACCTGTTCCCCCACAACAGTTGGAAGAACAGGCTAAAGAGCCTAGCGGAGAAAGATTCCGGCAAAGGAAAAACGACAGAGACATACAAGAAGACAGGGACCAGGTAAGTCTTCAACATTTTAACCCTTTCTCTATAGGTCAGCCTCCAGTTCTTCCATCGCTGAACCTTTGCATTTCCGGCTTCCAACTTCTCTTCCCAATTTAGTTTGGCGTTATCATTCCTCCCAAATTTGACCCCTAGGATTTTAATATAGGTGGAGGCTCTCACAAATTGTGGCAGATCAAAGTCTGGATCACTGTCTGATATCCAGAGAGCTTGACTCTTCTCAAGGTTGACCAGAGACCCTGAGGCCTCCGAGTAACTTCTGATGGCCGCAGACAACATCTCCACCTCACGAGGCTCAGATATCACTACAGTCACATCATCCGCATAGGCAACAACACTCAGGGGCAGGCAATGGGGGACTGGCACCCCCTGAAAACCACACTCCTGCAGTGACCTCAAGAATGGGTCTAAGGCAAATACATACAGCAGCGGACTCAGTGGGCAACCCTGTCTCACCCCTGCCTCAACCCTGAAGGTATCACCCTGCCAACCATTGACCAGAGGAAAGCTCTCAGCCTCGCAATACAGAGTCTTCAGCCAATCGATGAATTGCCCCGGAATACCGTACTTTGACAAAGTGGCCCATAGATACTCATGATCTACTCTGTCAAAGGCTTTAGCCTGGTCAAGACTCACAACATATCTCCCACCCCTCAGGGCTTTACATCTCTCAAACATCTCCCTTATCGAGAGGACTGCTCCAGAGATGTTCCGCCCTTCTACTGTGCCAAACTGACAGCCTGACAACAGTGCTGAGGACAGACAAACTAATCTAGAAAACAGAATTTTTGCCAGAATCTTTCTGTCGACATTCAAGAGGGCAATCGGCCTCCAGTTCTTGATGTCACTCGGCTCTTTACCTTTGGACAGCAGAATCAGCGAGGACACTCTCATGGATGGAGGCATCAGGTGACTTTCTAGACAATTTGTATATACATCCACGAGGATTGGGGCCAAGAGGTCTCTGAATGTCCTATAGAATTCTGCTGTTATCCCATCTGGACCTGGTGCCTTCTTCAGATGTAACTTATCAATTGCCTCTTTAACCTCCGCCACCGTCAAATCTGCTGTCAAAGGAGAAAGGTCCAAATCATTAGTATCAGGGAGCGGAGTTGCCTCCAAGAATTGGGTCATCTTGTCTCTATCCAAAACCTTCCTCTGAAACAAGTCAGCATAGTAAGATCTCACCACCCCCAGGATACCCTCCCGAGATTCTTGCAAAACACCCTGGGGGTCAGTGAGACCGGTGACAGATTTATTTGCCACTCGCTCCCGGCAATTCTCAAAGGGATCAGGAGACCCTAAGGTCCCATAATCCCGTTCAAGAACCAGGGAGGTGTACCTGCTGTACTGATACTGCCTTATCTCAGATTTCAGCCGGTCTATCCTTTGTTGGTCATCCCCTCCCGCCGAATATAGTGACTCCAATTCTTTCCGCAGCTTGAGATACTGGCCGTACTTACTCTTCCCCTTTATAACTGACAGTCTCTTTAAGAGGGATCGGATCTCATCCTTGACATCCTCCCACCAGTCGGCCATATTGTCATAAAAGTCCACTCTCTCTAGCTGACTCTGTATAAGAGAGTGAACATGACTCTGAACCGAAGGGTCTTCTAATAGACTGGAATTAAGTCTCCATAACCCTCTACCTGTCCCAGAACACTTTGTGACACCCAAACAGAAATATAAGGCCAGATGGTCTGAATAAGGGACGATCTTCTCATCTTTCTCACCAATGGTCTCTGTAGGACTCACCAGAGCTAAATCTATCCGACTTCTTCTTTCACCACAAAAATAAGTAAATTTTGGTTTCCGACCACCCTGCACAAACACATCTGACAACCCGGCCTGTTGAATAATTCTGTTTAAGACCTTGGAGTCTCTGGTAAGAGGCCTATTAGAGGTCCTGTCACAAGATGTCCTGGTGGCATTAAAATCTCCAGCCATGATGACAGGGATAGATGTGAAGAGATATGGCTTCACTTCATTATAAAGGTTAACCCTTTCAGTCACTGTCTGCGAACCATAGATATTTATAAGACGGAGCCTCCTACCCCGAATAGTAACTTCCAGAATTAGGCACCTTCCCATCAATACCTCTGTCAACCTATGTATATGTACATCATTGGTGTTAAAGAGGATAGAGACCCCGGCACTTGGTTCTACAGCCAGTGACCAAAAGGATGGACCAGACCGCCATTCACGCTCGGCTTCCCGTAAGAGTCCTAAAGTATTCAAACGTGTCTCTTGTAAGAAAAAGACATCAGCATCAAGAGACCTTAGATGTTCATAAACCACATGCCTGGTCCTCCTCACTCTGACACTGTTCACATTACTGGAGAACACTTTAAGGGTAAAGTCAGCCATCAAAGCAAAGCAAAGCACAAGAAGCAGAGATATTCCCCCCATCATCATAGATCTGGGTCTGAGCCCACCTGCCGACCACCTGTCTCCATGTCCGATTCGGACAGACGTTTAGCTCGCGGGGGTTTCCTTTTTGTGGGGGGATCGCCCTCTTGGTCCTCATTAAATTCATCTACCACCCTCTTTAACTCTCTCTCCATCTCTTCCTCAGCGTCTGACTCTGATAGGACACCGTACCTATTTGTGATAGTCATGACACCTGACCCGGGGTCTACTTTCTTTTTGGAAGGTTTTTGGACAGTGGTCCATTCCCCCTCAGGCTTACGGCTGGTTTTGTCCTTCTTCCGTTTCTTCTGCGGATTTATTGATGCTGGGGCAGAAGACGACGTGCCCACAACCTGCTCAGTGACCTCCCCGTTCCCCTCAGTGGCTCCTGGCTGGGACTGGTCAGACACTATGTCACCTATATTGTCACCCATGTTGTGCTGAGGCTCGGGCGGTGTCACTGCTGACCCTGACAACAGCGTCTCCTCCTCTAGGTCATCTGCCACTTCCAGCAAGTCCTCATCAGGGAAGTCCTTACAAACATTATGCCAGGCGTCTGGACAGTCCCTGTGCGAGTGACCGATCCTACCACAGAGGTTGCACCGGATGTTCTGGCAGGTGGCGCTGACATGGCCGATCTCCCCGCATAAGTTGCATTTTACCAGGGTGCACACACTCGCAATATGACCGGCCTTTCCGCATTTAAAACATTTTCTAGGCTGACCCGCATAGAAGCATACCCCTTTCTCCCGGCCAATAAAGAATGAGTTGGGCAGATGTTGGGTGATGTTGTTAACCTGCCGTAACTTTACCAGGACCTTCCACCCCCCAGTCCATATGCCATCCTCGTCCCTGGTCTTGGTCAGATCTGACATTAGGTCACAGTGTCTTTTTAGCCATACAACAATATCCTGCTGTGGTACCGACTCGTTCCAGAATATTATGGTGACGTTTGCTGTGTCTGGTCTAGAGATGGGGATGAGGCTGAACTTATTCCAGTCATCAGCATCTCTCACCCGGGCGAAATGAGCCCAGAAGCGGTCCAGGTCAGACATGAGTTTAAAACTGACGTCATACCCCTGCCTGTCAGGAAGGTTTATCACTGCCAGGATGTTAGATGGCAGGAAACCCATTTGGTGGCACAGAAGTTCACGGACCACAAACCTCCTGTCAGGCAAATCCTCCTTGGCCCCTCTATGTTTGAACCTGACCACGTTCCTCCTCTTAAAAGCCTGACCTGTATAGTTCACATTAGACCTGAAGGATGGTGACCCACGGCTCCAGGCATTACCAGAGGAGACACCACCAGTTCCACCCTCCTGCTGTACTTGGGGGCGCTGTGGTGGCTGCTGACCGCCTGCACTATGAGGGTCTGACACTCCTGGTGTAACTAAAGGGGGGAAGTGCTGTGCATCAGACTGTACAGCCCCCTCCCCACCATCATCCATAATACTCTGCAGGTCACAAGCCTCTGAAGGCTGATCTAATGGTGGACCCGACTCTAGAGATGACCCCAAATCCCACACACACTGTGAAGCGCTCCCCTCTGCAGAAACATCATCAGTAACATCACATACAGTCATATCAATGCAGTCACTAGCAGTATGATCCTGCTCTACAGAGCCCCGACAGTCCTGCTGAGCCATGACCTGTGAGCTCTCTGCTGCACTGCTGCCTTCAGGCGAGAGTCCACAGTCCTGCTGCTCTCTACTGCCCCCCAGGGCTAGTGGTGACTGCACTGCTACTGCAGAGTTACCTTCAGGCAAGGGTCCACAGTCCTGCTGCTCTCTACTGCCCCCCAGGGCTTGTGGTGACTGCTCTGCTACTGCAGAGTTACCTTCAGGCGAGAGTCCACAGTCCTGCTGCTCTCTACTGCCCCCCAGGGCTTGTGGTGACTGCACTGCTACTGCAGAGTTACCTTCTGGTTTGAGTCCATAGTCCTGCTTCACATCACAAACTGCTGGGACTTGTGGTACCTTTTGAGGAGTCTCTGCAGGTCTTTGCTGTTGCTGGACACTTTCTCCCACTTCTCTGTACAAATTCCCTTTCTCAAAAGGGAAGCTGGCTGGTCTGAGGACTGGTCTTGCACAGGCCTGCTGGGTGTCATCTGGACAGGTTGGAGATGGTTCTGGCGCAGGTCTTCCCCCATGTCCCTCAAGTCTTTGCTGGTTCCTGAAGGATTCAGCGACTGGTCCCATCTGCTCCAGTACAGCCTCCATGTCCTGCACAGTCTCAGCGAGCTGCACAGCGAGGGAGCTCAGCTTCTTGTCGTGGACGGCCTGATTGTTGGGGTTTGCTGCCTTTAGCTTATAGACACAATCTATCTGTTTCTGCAGCTGTAGTTTTGTCCTTTTTAATGTCTCTAGTCTCTTGACCAGAGCTGGGATCCGCTCGGCCAGACATAGTTCAGGTGCACGCTGAGTATTGGGGGGTTGTGTACTCACAGAATGGCTCCTTACAGGCGTCCCTCTGCTTGGTCCTTGCACTGGACTTGGTGCAGCCGTGGTCACTGCTGCAAGGTCACTATCTCCAGATTGGGGACTGGGCCCCTGGTTCTTCCCAGTGACTGCACTTGTGGCCCCATGAAGCCTTCCTTCAGTATTCCCTCTGGTCTCATCTGTCGGGTTGGCGACTTTTGCGCTGTTCCCACTCCCGTAACGTGTGCGGTCAGACCGCATGAGGACAGGCTGCTGCAGATTCTCCTGCATGGTCTGCTTCTCCAGGGAAGTTCTCCTCTGTCTGCCTGCGGGTGGGGTGGATTGCACACCTGCAGCCATGCTCTTACTCAGTGATGTCTCCTTCTTTACTTCCAACATTTTCTTTTCATCTTTGCTTCCTGCTGCACTGGGACTGGCAACACTCGGAACATTCCTTCCTTCCAAAGAAACTTTTGGATAATTATCCATGGAGTGAGAAGTCTGGGAATTATTTCCCAGAATAGGCCTTGGAGCCTGGGCCTTGCTTGGGGAGCATCCCCACCCAGAGTGGCCCCGCCCTGGGCTTTCTCCAGACATCTAAAGCCTCAGGAGAGCTACTGACACACGTCCTCACAGCTAGGAGGCAGTATTATAGTAGTTATATTCTTGTACATAGGAGCAGTTTTATAGTAGTTATATTATTGTACATAGGAGGCAGTATTATAGTAGTTATATTATTGCACATAGGAGGCAGTATTATAGTAGTTATATTCTTGTACATAGGAGGCAGTATTATAGTAGTTATATTCTTGTACATAGGAGGCAGTATTATAGTAGTTATATTCTTGTACATAGGAGGCAGTATTATAGTAGTTACATTATTGTACATAGGAGGAGTATTATAGCAGTTATATTCCTGTACATAGGAGGCAGTATTATAGTAGTTATATTCTTGTACATAGGAGGCAGTATTATAGTAGTTATATTCTTGTACACAGAGGCAGTATTATAGTAGTTATATTCTTGTACATATGAGCAGTATTATAGTAGTTATATTCTTATACATAGGAGCAGTATTATAGTAGTTATATTCTTGTACATAGGAGCAGTATTATAGTAGTTATATTCTTGTACATAGGAGCAGTATTATAGTAGTTATATTCTTGTACATAGGAGGCAGTATTATAGTAGTTATATTCTTGTACACAGGGGCCAGTATTATAGTAGTAATATTCTTGTACATAGGAGGCAATTTTTATTGTAAAAAACAAAACAAATACAATTAAATGAAACAAAATGTCTCCATCAGTTCAAAACAGAAATCACATTCAGAGCTCATACAATTTCTCCATTATGGAAAACACAATAAAACAATTTTTAACTTAAAGACACACCTGTTGAAAAAGGGAAAGAAATATATATATATATATAAAGTACAAGTGCTGCCAAAAATTACAAGTAAGAGGCACTCCGATACAACCTGTATATCACATAAAGGAGGGCCTCATTCACATTGTGGGACTCCTACACTCAAAAAGCCTATGCACTAAGTGAAAGAGCTGCCAAAAATTACAAGGAACCGACACTCCAATACACCCATTATTACACATAAAGGAGGGCATTATACACCCTTGAAAAATTATGATTGATGGCCTGCTGGTGACCATCTACAGCATTAGAAGCGAGGGCAGACTAATAAGCATGTTGATATGATGGAGGAGGAGAAAAGGAAGATTCAACCATATACCCTTGTTTGTGGTGGAAGGGGTGCATGGGAATACAGTGTATTCAGTACATTATAAAAAACACATTTAAAGTGCCTTTATGTTCAGCCGCTTTCCTCTGGTGGAGTAGAGAAGTCAGGGCCATTCCAGGTCTTGTTCATTTTGATAAGAGTCAACCGGTCAGCATTTTCAGTTGACAGGCGGATGCGCTTATCAGTTGTTATGCCCCCAGCAGCACTAAATACCCGCTCAGACAAAATACTGGCGGCAGGGCAGGCCAGCACCTCCAAAGCGTAGAGCGCCAGTTTGTGCCACGTGTCCAGCTTGGACACCCAGTAGTTGTAAGGCACAGAGGGATCATTGAGGACGCGGACACGGTCTGCTACGTACTCCTTCACCATCTTCCAAAACATTTCCCTCCTTGTGACACTAGGCCGCTGTAACGGATCACCTGGCACCCCGACCGGGTACCTCCGTTGAATGAATGCTCCTAGTGCTTTCCGAGGACTCCAAGCACTCCACTTGACACCGTACGCACTGCAGACCCCACGAACCGCCGAAGCTTGGTTGAGGTCTCACCGTCTCCTACCCACCCTGGACCTACGACAAGGCTCCCGGCTCCAGTGGGTGGACCTCTCCTAAAACCCGAGATCAGGAACAGCCCTTAAAAGAGCTAGTAGTTATAGCCAGGGGAGTATACACGTATAGCAATCCCCACACACATGAGACGAGGCTCTATGTTGAAGGTGAAACAGGAACTGACTGTACTTCACGTACAGCCTCTTTTATTCACAAACCAAAAACATAGTACTGCCCACAGGGGTTTGAAATACAACCAATCAGTAATTAACAACACATACAATGCAACTACAGCAACCAATCGTTCACGCCCCCAGAGGACCAGAATGAAGACTGGGACATAGGACAACATATTCCTACAATGCATCATGGTCTCCTCCCCTCTGTCTGGAGACAACCTGAGGAGCAATCCAATTATCTCTCAGAACAAAGGGAGATCGCCAATACACATGTAGATACAACAGGACAGACATCACCATTTAAACACACAATGGGACAATGGCACAATAGAAACACACCCAGCATTTTCCTCCCAAGCTGACAAGTTACAATTATTATAGATTGTTACAACTTTGTGAGTTTACATTGGCCATACATATAACTTACATTAATTCAAACAGTATAACGTGGGGACAAACCTATCCAAAATTCACTTGAATCGGTTCAGGGGTTTAAAAGTTAGTATATGGCCCATAATCCTGGGGCAAGAGGCCAGCAGCCAGTCCTCTCCAAAACCCAGTGGCGAGGTTGGTTTCGCCACACATCTCCCCCTCCCAGGGAAGACTAACCAGATACCTGACCTCACGGTCAGTACCGGAGTTAGTCTGGCAGTCCAACCACAACCCAATACTGGACCTGTTGAATCTTGGGGCCTGGCTCTGTTCTGTATGTCCCCAGCTGTTGAGTGGGCATCTGCTACTCCTCGCTTCCTTGTGGTTCTCCAGCTTGGAGCTGTAGGTACTTGGTGGGCAGAGGCCGACTGCGCTCTGCCCAGATGCCAGCTCTTCTGCTGGGGTAGCCTGTGGGAAGTCCGGCCCTGGAGAAGAGGATAGGGGAGGGCAGAGGCCGACTGCGCTCTGCCCAGATGCCAGCTCTTCCGCTGGGATGTGGTCAGGGAATCCTATCCCCAGGACCTTGTTGCAGATCGGCTGTGGAGAGGAGGAATCGCTTACCTCCTCCTCCTGGCATTCCTGCAGGGTTGGTGGGGGATCTGAACCGGCCGTCCAGTATCTCGGTAGGTCTGGTGCAGAGACCGTGGTCCCATCTGCACCATCGGAGTTAGGGGTGCTGTCCCCCTGTGGTTGGGGAGAGAGATCAGTGGATATCGCAGGCTCATCCCCTGCCCCCAGAACTCGGTTGGGAAGTACCTGGGAAGGGGAGGGCTCGCTTACCTCCTCCTCCTGGTATCCCTGCGGAGATGGCTGGAGATCTGGACCAACCGTCCAGCATCCCTGTAGGACTGGTAGAGAGACCTCGGTCCCATCTCCACCTGCCATCTGTGGGTCCTCCCAGGACCAGTCTGTGAGGTCCCTCAACAGTTGCGAGTAAGAACCACCTGCGTCCACACCTGGCAACTCCGGCTGCTGTTGAGCGTCTGGGCCAGCTGCCCAGCATCCCTGTGGAGAGACCTCGGTCCCGTCTCCACCTGCCTGTTGTGGTTCCTCACAGGACCAGTCTATGAGGACCCCTACTTCGGGTTCCTCTGGCCGCCTCAGGGGGAGACTGCTAACCTCCTCGGATGCAGCCTCTGCTCGGCTGCTGTAACACTCCTTCCGCTGGGCAATTTCGCTCTCTTTCGCCAGTCGGAATTCTCGTTCCATCCTTGCATGTCGCTTGGCTGTGACCTGGTTCCAGATGGCCTGGTATATATCCATGGACACATTACCTCCATACTGGGCCACTCGCTGCCTCACCTCGGCCAGCCAGTCATCTTCAGAGCCTTCCATACTTGTCTGCTCCAAGTCGCTGGATACCTCTGCTCCCAGGGGCGCTGTACGGATACTAGCGTTGCCCTCAATTTGTAACTCCACGAACGGTGTCTCCGAGCTGCTTCTCCTCACACTAGGACGCCATCCCACTGCTTGCCACCAATGTAACGGATCACCTGGCACCCCGACCGGGTACCTCCGTTGAATGAATGCTCCTAGTGCTTTCCGAGGACTCCAAGCACTCCACTTGACACCGTACGCACTGCAGACCCCACGAACCGCCGAAGCTTGGTTGAGGTCTCACCGTCTCCTACCCACCCTGGACCTACGACAAGGCTCCCGGCTCCAGTGGGTGGACCTCTCCTAAAACCCGAGATCAGGAACAGCCCTTAAAAGAGCTAGTAGTTATAGCCAGGGGAGTATACACGTATAGCAATCCCCACACACATGAGACGAGGCTCTATGTTGAAGGTGAAACAGGAACTGACTGTACTTCACGTACAGCCTCTTTTATTCACAAACCAAAAACATAGTACTGCCCACAGGGGTTTGAAATACAACCAATCAGTAATTAACAACACATACAATGCAACTACAGCAACCAATCGTTCACGCCCCCAGAGGACCAGAATGAAGACTGGGACATAGGACAACATATTCCTACAATGCATCATGGTCTCCTCCCCTCTGTCTGGAGACAACCTGAGGAGCAATCCAATTATCTCTCAGAACAAAGGGAGATCGCCAATACACATGTAGATACAACAGGACAGACATCACCATTTAAACACACAATGGGACAATGGCACAATAGAAACACACCCAGCATTTTCCTCCCAAGCTGACAAGTTACAATTATTATAGATTGTTACAACTTTGTGAGTTTACATTGGCCATACATATAACTTACATTAATTCAAACAGTATAACGTGGGGACAAACCTATCCAAAATTCACTTGAATCGGTTCAGGGGTTTAAAAGTTAGTATATGGCCCATAATCCTGGGGCAAGAGGCCAGCAGCCAGTCCTCTCCAAAACCCAGTGGCGAGGTTGGTTTCGCCACACATCTCCCCCTCCCAGGGAAGACTAACCAGATACCTGACCTCACGGTCAGTACCGGAGTTAGTCTGGCAGTCCAACCACAACCCAATACTGGACCTGTTGAATCTTGGGGCCTGGCTCTGTTCTGTATGTCCCCAGCTGTTGAGTGGGCATCTGCTACTCCTCGCTTCCTTGTGGTTCTCCAGCTTGGAGCTGTAGGTACTTGGTGGGCAGAGGCCGACTGCGCTCTGCCCAGATGCCAGCTCTTCTGCTGGGGTAGCCTGTGGGAAGTCCGGCTCTGGAGAAGAGGATAGGGGAGGGCAGAGGCCGACTGCGCTCTGCCCAGATGCCAGCTCTTCCGCTGGGATGTGGTCAGGGAATCCTATCCCCAGGACCTTGTTGCAGATCGGCTGTGGAGAGGAGGAATCGCTTACCTCCTCCTCCTGGCATTCCTGCAGGGTTGGTGGGGGATCTGAACCGGCCGTCCAGTATCTCGGTAGGTCTGGTGCAGAGACCGTGGTCCCATCTGCACCATCGGAGTTAGGGGTGCTGTCCCCCTGTGGTTGGGGAGAGAGATCAGTGGATATCGCAGGCTCATCCCCTGCCCCCAGAACTCGGTTGGGAAGTACCTGGGAAGGGGAGGGCTCGCTTACCTCCTCCTCCTGGTATCCCTGCGGAGATGGCTGGAGATCTGGACCAACCGTCCAGCATCCCTGTAGGACTGGTAGAGAGACCTCGGTCCCATCTCCACCTGCCATCTGTGGGTCCTCCCAGGACCAGTCTGTGAGGTCCCTCAACAGTTGCGAGTAAGAACCACCTGCGTCCACACCTGGCAACTCCGGCTGCTGTTGAGCGTCTGGGCCAGCTGCCCAGCATCCCGGTGGAGAGACCTCGGTCCCGTCTCCACCTGCCTGTTGTGGTTCCTCACAGGACCAGTCTATGAGGACCCCTACTTCGGGTTCCTCTGGCCGCCTCAGGGGGAGACTGCTAACCTCCTCGGATGCAGCCTCTGCTCGGCTGCTGTAACACTCCTTCCGCTGGGCAATTTCGCTCTCTTTCGCCAGTCGGAATTCTCGTTCCATCCTTGCATGTCGCTTGGCTGTGACCTGGTTCCAGATGGCCTGGTATATATCCATGGACACATTACCTCCATACTGGGCCACTCGCTGCCTCACCTCGGCCAGCCAGTCATCTTCAGAGCCTTCCATACTTGTCTGCTCCAAGTCGCTGGATACCTCTGCTCCCAGGGGCGCTGTACGGATACTAGCGTTGCCCTCAATTTGTAACTCCACGAACGGTGTCTCCGAGCTGCTTCTCCTCACACTAGGACGCCATCCCACTGCTTGCCACCAATGTAACGGATCACCTGGCACCCCGACCGGGTACCTCCGTTGAATGAATGCTCCTAGTGCTTTCCGAGGACTCCAAGCACTCCACTTGACACCGTACGCACTGCAGACCCCACGAACCGCCGAAGCTTGGTTGAGGTCTCACCGTCTCCTACCCACCCTGGACCTACGACAAGGCTCCCGGCTCCAGTGGGTGGACCTCTCCTAAAACCCGAGATCAGGAACAGCCCTTAAAAGAGCTAGTAGTTATAGCCAGGGGAGTATACACGTATAGCAATCCCCACACACATGAGACGAGGCTCTATGTTGAAGGTGAAACAGGAACTGACTGTACTTCACGTACAGCCTCTTTTATTCACAAACCAAAAACATAGTACTGCCCACAGGGGTTTGAAATACAACCAATCAGTAATTAACAACACATACAATGCAACTACAGCAACCAATCGTTCACGCCCCCAGAGGACCAGAATGAAGACTGGGACATAGGACAACATATTCCTACAATGCATCATGGTCTCCTCCCCTCTGTCTGGAGACAACCTGAGGAGCAATCCAATTATCTCTCAGAACAAAGGGAGATCGCCAATACACATGTAGATACAACAGGACAGACATCACCATTTAAACACACAATGGGACAATGGCACAATAGAAACACACCCAGCATTTTCCTCCCAAGCTGACAAGTTACAATTATTATAGATTGTTACAACTTTGTGAGTTTACATTGGCCATACATATAACTTACATTAATTCAAACAGTATAACGTGGGGACAAACCTATCCAAAATTCACTTGAATCGGTTCAGGGGTTTAAAAGTTAGTATATGGCCCATAATCCTGGGGCAAGAGGCCAGCAGCCAGTCCTCTCCAAAACCCAGTGGCGAGGTTGGTTTCGCCACAGCCGCGCATCAGGGTGAGGGTGCTGGCGGGGTGACATGAAACTGTCCCAGGCTTTGGAGAGTGTTGCCCTGCCTCTGCTGGAACTGCTGTGTGCTCCCCTCGTCTCCCCTCCTCGGTTGCCCAAGGAACTACGTGCTCTGCCACCAGCGTTGTCAGCTGGAAATTTTTGGAGCAATTTTTCCACAAGGACCTTCTGGTATTGCACCATTTTGCTCGTCCTCTCCACCAGAGGAAAGAGAGATGAGAAGTTCTCTTTGTAGCTGGGGTCAAGAAGGGTGAACAACCAGTAATCGGTGTTGGCCAAAATGCGTATAACATGAGGGTTGCGGGAAAGGCAGCCTAACATAAAGTCAGCCATGTGTGTCAGAGTACCAACAGACAAGACTTTGCTGTCCTCATCAGGAGGATGACTCTCAATCTCCTCATCCTCCTCTTTGGCCCATCCACGCTGAACAGATGGAATAAACCTGCTGTGGGTACTACCCTCTGTAGCGGAGGCAACCGTCTCCTCCTCATCATCATCATCATCCAATTCGCGCTGAGAAGATGAACGGAGGGTGGTCTGGCTATCACCCTGTGTAATGTCTTCCTCTATTTCCACCTCTTCCACATGCAAAGCGTCCGCCTTCATTGTGAGCAGCGAGCGTTTCAGTAGACACAGAAGTGGGATGGTTACGCTGATAATGCCTGTTTGCAGATTGAGTGGAGAGAGCCACAGTTCAGTCTGGTCCCTTATCTCCTGCCACAACTTTGCGGTGGTGTGTTTTTTGTCACCTAAACATATTGTTGCCGCTTCCCCACTGCAGTGCTACACTGCTTCCAGCTACCGGCTGATGGCTGACTGGTGCTGCAAGAGGAGAATTCAGAGGTGGAAGTGGAGGAGGAGGAGGAGAAGGGGGAGTTGCAGCCACTAACGTAGGTGGTGGCGGAAATCCTTATGTAAGTAGGGCCCACAATCCTTGGCGTTGGTAGCACCTGTGCCATCCCAGGGAACGACTCGCTCTCGGCCTCCACAATGTTCACCCAGTCTGCCGTCAGGGAAATGTAGCGTTCCTGGCCAAAAGCAGTTGTCCATGTGTCAGTCCTTAAGTGGACCTTCCCAATAACTGCGTTGGTCAGGGCACGGGTGATGTTACGGGACACATGCTGGTGTAAGGCGGGGACGGCACACCAGGAAAAATATTGTCAGCTGGGGACTGAGTAACGCGGGACGGCCAACGCTACCAGGCTGCAGAAAGCCTCAGTGTCCACAAGACTAAATGGCAACATTTCCAGGGCTAGCAATTTGGAAAGGTGCGCATTTAGTGCTATGGCCTGTGGGTGGGTGGCTGGGTATTTGCGCTTTCGTTCTAAGGCCTGGGGTATGGACATCTGTACGCTGCGCTGGGACACAGAAGTGGATGTGGTCGCTGATGGTGCTTGCGAAGGTCCTGGTGCAGGGCGGGAGGCATCCGGGCCTGCGTCTTGGACAGGGGATTGGCCAGCACGTAGCACAGTTGAAGAGGAGGCAGTGGTGTGACCCACAGACCCAGATTGTGAACCCAGGCGTTCGGCCCACCTATTACGGTGCTTTGATGCCATGTGGCAGATCATGCTGGTGGGGGTGAGGTTGCTAGTCTTCACTCCCCTGCTCATTTTGGTACGGCACAGGTTGCAAATTACAATTCTTTTTATCGTCTGCACTTTCCTCAAAAAAGAGCCAGACTGCGAAACACCTACTCCTTGGCAAGGGAGATTGCCGCAAGGGGGTGCTCCGGGGAACAGTTGCGGGCCAGTTTGGTGTGGCCCGCCTTCTCCCTTTTGCGACCCCACTGCCTCTTCCAGCCTGTTGCAATGCTTCAGATCCCCCCCCTTCTGTACTGCTGTCGTCGCTCGGCTTGTCCCCTTCCCAGGTTGGGTCAGTGACTTCATCGTCCACCAACTCCTCTTCTACTTCCTCACTCTGGTCATCCTCCTGACTTGTTGACCTAACAACAACCTCACTTATTGACAACTGTGTCTCATCCTCATCATCAACCTCTTGAGACACTAATTGCCGTTGACTTATTGGCAACTGTGTCTCATCATCATCATCCACCTCATGAAACACTAATTGCCGTTCCCTACCGTCATCTTCTGACTGTGGATGCTCAAGAGTTTGGGAATCAGTGCACACCATCTCCTCATGTCCCTCTTCAAGCGGGCTTGGCGAGAGGCCCAAATCAAGGAAAGGCGATGAAAAGAGCTCCTCGGAATATCCGAGTGTGGGATCATTTGTTTGGCAGGACTCTCCAGGGTGGGAGGAAGGAGGATCAGGGTGAGGATTCTGTTGATCAGACTCTTGGCTACTGAGACTGGACTTTGTGGAAGACAGGGTGGTGCTTAACCGACTGGAAGCATTATCTGCTGCAATCCAACCGACCACCTGGTCGCACTGGTCTGACTTCAAGAGTGGTGTCCTGCGCCACCCTGCAAACTGGGACATGAAGCTTGGTATCGTGGATGAGTGTGTTTATGGTGCTCTGGCAGCAGGCACAGTTTCACCACGGCCTCTGCGTGCACCATCAGCAGCACGGCCACTTCCCCGTCCCTTACTGCTCGCCTACTTCATATTAAATGGTATATACAGCCAGGTCCATAAATATTGGGACATCGACACAATTCTAACATGTTTGGCTCTATACACCACCACAATGGATTTGAAATTAAACACACAAGATGTGCTTTAACTGCAGACTGTCAGCTTTAATTTGAGGGTATTTACATCCAAATCAGGTGAACGGTGCAGGAATTACAGCAGTTTGCATATGTGCCTCCCACTTGTTAAGGAACCAAAAGTAATGGGACAGAATAATAATCATAAATCAAACTTTCACTTTTTAATACTTGGTTGCAAATCCTTTGCAGTCAATTACAGCCTGAAGTCTGGAACACATAGACATCACCAGACGCTGGGTTTCATCCCTGGTGATGCTCTGCCAGGCCTCTACTGCAACTGTCTTCAGTTCCTGCTTGTTTTTGGGGCATTTTCCCTTCAGTTTTGTCTTCAGCAAGTGAAATGCATGCTCAATCGGATTCAGGTCCGGTGATTGACTTGGCCATTGCATAACATTCCACTTCTTTCCCTTAAAAAACTCTGTGGTTGCTTTTGCAGTATGCTTTGGGTCATTGTCCATCTGCACTGTGAAGCGCCGTCCAATGAGTTCTGAAGCATTTGGCTGAATATGAGCAGATAATATTGCCCGAAACACTTCAGAATTCATCCTGCTGCTTTTGTCAGCAGTTACATCATTAATAAATACAAGAGAACCAGTTCCATTGGCAGCCATACATGCCCACGCCATGACACCACCACCACCATGCTTCACTGATGAGGTGGTATGCTTAGGATCATGAGCAGTTCCTTTCCTTCTCCATACTCTTCTCTTCCCATCACTCTGGTACAAGTTGATCTTGGTCTCATCTGTCCATAGGATGTTGTTCCAGAACTGTGAAGGCTTTTTTAGATGTCGTTTGGCAAACTCAAATCTGGCCTTCCTGTTTTTGAGGCTCACCAATGGTTTACATCTTGTGGTGAACCCTCTGTATTCACTCTGGTGAAGTCTTCTCTTGATTGTTGACTTTGACACACATACACCTACCTCCTGGAGAGTGTTCTTGATCTGGCCAACTGTTGTGACGGGTGTTTTCTTCACCAGGGATATAATTTTTCAGTCATCCACCACAGTTGTTTTCCGTGGTCTTCCGGGTCTTTTGGTGTTGCTGAGCTCACCGGTGCGTTCCTTCTTTTTAAGAATGTTCCAAACAGTTGTTTTGGCCAGGCCTAATGTTTTTGCTATCTCTCTGGGTTTGTTGTGTTTTTTCAGCCTAATGATGGCTTGCTTCACTGATGGTGACAGCTCTTTGGATCTCATCTTGAGAGTTGACAGCAACAGATTCCAAATGCAAATATCACACTTGAAATGACCTCTGGACCTTTTATCTGCTCATTGTAATTGGGATAATGAGGGAATAACACACACCTGGCCATGGAACAGCTGAGAAGCCAATTGTTCCATTACTTTTGGTCCCTTAACAAGTGGGAGGCACATATGCAAACTGCTGTAATTCCTGCACCGTTCACCTGATTTGGATGTAAATACCCTCAAATTAAAGCTGATAGTCTGCAGGTAAAGCACATCTTGTTTGTTTAATTTCAAATCCATTGTGGTGGTGTATAGAGCCACAAATGTTACAATTGTGTCGATGTCCCAATATTTATGGACCTGACTGTATGCTTGCAAGTCTGTCACACGTACAGTAGCGCAGGTTTTGTAAGTGTATGTGCAAATAAATTAGACTGAATGTCACTGATATTTAGGTTTTGCAAACGTTATACAGGAGATATAGCGCAGGTAATGTCACTGTCCGCAGCGGACACCGTCTACGGAAAAAGTACACTGGATGTCACAGATATTTTTAGGCTGCGCACACTTTATACTGGAGATGTAGCGCAGATAATTTCGCTGTCTGCAGCGGCCAAACGATTGCATGCAATTTAGTGCAGGTTGCGCTAAAAATACATATTGCTGCCAGACACAACAATAGTCCTTAAAAGGACTTTTGGGTCTCTAACACCAACCCTGCCTAACAAAAAAACTTAATTCAGTTCCCTACACTATCTGTCCCTTCTACAGCACAGCTCTCCCTGACTAAGACTGGCCGAACCACGAGTCTCTAGTAAGGGGTCTGCCAGTAGGTCTGTCACTGGATGTCAAAACAGCATTAAAGTCCCCCTCCATAACCACAGGAACAGATGTGAACGGGTATGGCTTTACCTCATTAAAAAGGTCAAGCCTCTCAGTCACTGTTTGTGGACCATAGATATTGATGAGCAGGAGCCTTCTATCTCAGATAGTAACCTCCAGGACTAGACATCTTCCCATCGAAACCTCCGTTAATCTATAATGTATGGTCACATCACTGGTGTTAAACAGTATGGAGACCCCGGCATATGGTTCCACAGCCAGTGACCAGAAGGAAGGAGCAGATCGCCCTCGTACAAGTCCCAAAGTATTTAGATGGGTCTCCTGCAAGAAGAAACCATCAGCATACAAATACTTCAGATGTTCATACACAGCATGCCTTGTTCTCCTTACTTTCATGCTATTCACATAACTCGAGATGAATTTAAGGTAAAAATCAGCCATCACTGTAAGACAAAGTACAAAAAATAGAGAGACTGACCCCTTCATCATAAAGAGTCTGAGCACTCCCGCTGACCACCACCAGTTTCCATGTCTGAATCATGCTGTTGCTCAACTTGAGTAGGTCTCTTTGTTGAGGGAGGATCATCATTTGGGTCCCCATCATACTCAGCCATCCTACGCTTTAACTCACTCTCCATTTCTGCCTCTGACTCAGAAAAGAGACTGAATCTATTGGTGGTCATTGTCCCATCTGCTCTACTGTCCACTTTCACCTTACTTGGCTTTTGGACAGTGGTCCACTCACCCTCAGGCTTACGTCTAGACTTATCTTTCTTCTTTTTTTTAGACTGCTTATTTTCCCCAGTGGTGGACACTGGAGCAGAAGAAGAGACAGCCTCTGAGTCTACACCCTGTGTGACCACTTCCACGTTCCCCTCATTGATTTCTGACTCGGGTTGGGTTTGTGCTGGATCACTGTGTAGTATGTCCTGTTGAAACTGTGTCCCAGTCGGTACTGACCCTGATATCGCGTCCTCTTCTAGGTCATCTGCCCCTGCTAGTAAGTCATCGTATGGAAAGTCTTTGCAGATGTTATGCCAGGCGTCAGGACAGTCCCTGTGGGGATGACCAATCTTACCACACAAATGACATCTAATGACCTGGCAATTTGCACTGACATGACCAACCTCCCCACACAGGTTGCACTTCACCATAGTGCACGCACTCGCCAAGTGACCAGTCTTCCCACACTTAAAGCACTTTCTAGGCTGACCTGCTTAGAAACATACACCCTTCACCCGGCCAATGAAGAAAGAATTGGGCAGATGTTGAGTTATATTTTGGTGTTGATGAAGCTTCACCAAGACCTTCCACCCCCCAGTCCAGATACCGTCCATATCCCTGGTCTTAGTGAGTTCTAACATAAGGTCACAATGTCTCCTCAGCCAAACTACAATGTCCTGGTGGGAAACCGACTCATTCCAGAAGATGATGGTGACATTAATGGTATCTGGCTTAGAGATGGGGATAAAACTGAACTTATTCCAGCTCTCTTCTTCTCTGAACCTGGTGAAGCTAGCCCAGAAGCGGTCCAAGTCAGACATGAGCTTGACACTGATGTCATAGGAGGCAGTATTACAGTAGTTATAATCTTGTACATAGGGGCAGTATTACAGTAGTTATATTCTTGTACATAGGAGGCAGTATTACAGTAGCTATATTCTTGTACATAGGAGCAGTATTATAGTAGTTATATTCTTATACATAGGAGCAGTATTATAGTAGTTATATTCTTGTACATAGGAGCAGTATTATACTAGTTATATTCTTGTACATAGGAGCAGTATTATAGTAGTTGTATTCTTGTACATAGGAGCAGTATTATAGTAGTTATATTATTGTACATAGGAGGCAGTATTATAGTAGTTATATTCTTGTACATAGGAGCAGTATTATAGTAGTTATATTCTTGTACACAGGAGCAGTATTATAGTAGTTATATTCTTGTACATAGGAGGCAGTATTATAGTAGTTATATTCTTGTACATAGGAGCAGTATTATAGTAGTTATATTCCTGTACATAGGAGCAGTATTATAGTAGTTATATTCTTGTACATAGGAGGCAGTATTATAGTAGTTATATTCTTGTACATAGGAGCAGTATTATAGTAGTTATATTCTTGTACACAGGAGCAGTATTATAGTAGTTATATTCTTGTACATAGGAGGCAGTATTACAGTAGCTATATTCTTGTACATAGGAGCAGTATTATAGTAGTTATATTCTTATACATAGGAGCAGTATTATAGTAGTTATATTCTTGTACATAGGAGCAGTATTATACTAGTTATATTCTTGTACATAGGAGCAGTATTATAGTAGTTGTATTCTTGTACATAGGAGCAGTATTATAGTAGTTATATTATTGTACATAGGAGGCAGTATTATAGTAGTTATATTCTTGTACATAGGAGCAGTATTATAGTAGTTATATTCTTGTACACAGGAGCAGTATTATAGTAGTTATATTCTTGTACATAGGAGGCAGTATTATAGTAGTTATATTCTTGTACATAGGAGCAGTATTATAGTAGTTATATTCCTGTACATAGGAGCAGTATTATAGTAGTTATATTCTTGTACATAGGAGGCAGTATTATAGTAGTTATATTCTTGTACATAGGAGGCAGTATTATAGTAGTTATATTCTTGTACATAGGAGCAGTATTATAGTAGTTATATTCTTGTACATAGGAGCAGTATTATAGTAGTTATATTCTTGTACAGAGGAGGCAGTATTATGGTAGTTATATTCTTGTACATAGGAGCAGTATTATAGTAGTTATATTCTTGTACATAGGAGCAGTATTATAGTAGTTATATTCCTGTACATAGGAGCAGTATTATAGTAGTTATATTCTTGTACATAGGAGGCAGTATTACAGTAGTTATATTCTAGTACATAGGAGGCAGTATTACAGTAGTTATATTCTTGTACATAGGAGGCAGTATTATAGTAGTTATATTCTTGCACATAGGAGCAGTATTATAGTAGTTACATTCTTGTACATAGGAGGCAGTATTATAGTAGTTATATTCTTGCACATAGGAGCAGTATTATAGTAGTTATATTCTTGTACATAGGAAGCAGTATTATAGTAGTTATATTCTTGTACATAGGAGCAGTATTTTAGTAGTTATATTCTTGTACATAGGAGCAGTATTATAGTAGTTATATTCTTGTACATAGGAGCAGTATTATAGTAGTTATATTCTTGTACATATGAGCAGTATTATAGTAGTTATATTCTTGTACATAGGAGCAGTATTTTAGTAGTTATATTCTTGTACATAGGAGCAGTATTATAGTAGTTATATTCTTATACATAGGAGGCAGTATTATAGTAGTTATAATCTTGTACATAGGAGCAGTATTATAGTAGTTATATTCTTGTACATAGGAGCAGTATTATAGTAGTTGTATTCTTGTACATAGGAGGCAGTATTATAGTAGTTATATTATTGTACATAGGAGCAGTATTATAGTAGTTATATTCTTGTACAAAGGAGGCAGTATTATAGTAGTTTTATTCTTGTACATAGGAGCAGTATTATAGTAGTTATATTCTTGTACAAAGGAGGCAGTATTATAGTAGTTATATTCTTGTACATAGGAGCAGTATTAAAGTAGTTATATTCTTGTACATAGGAGCAGTATTAAAGTAGTTATATTTTTATACATAGGAGGCAGTATTATTGTAGTTATATTCTTGTCCGTATGAGCAGTATTATATTAGTTATATTCTTGTACATAGGAGCAGTATTATAGTAGTTATATTCTTATACATAGGAGCAGTATTATAGTAGTTATATTCCTGTACATATGAGGCAGTATTATAGTAGTTATATTCTTGTACATAGGATGCAGTATTATAGTAGTTATATTCTAGTACATAGGAGCAGTATTATAGTAGTTATATTCTTGTACATAGGAGCAATATTATAGTAGTTATATTCTTATACATAGGAGGCAGTATTATTGTAGTTATATTCTTGTCCGTAGGAGGCAGTATTATAGTAGTTATATTCCTGTACATATGAGCAGTATTATAGTAGTTACATTCTTGTACATAGGAGCAGTATTATAGTAGTTATATTCTTGTACATAGGAGCAGTATTATAGTAGTTATATTCTTGTATATAGGGGGCAGTATTATAGTAGTTATATTCTTGTACATAGGGGGCAGTAATATAGTAGTTATATTCTTGTACATAGGAGCAGTATTATAGTAGTTATATTCTTGTACATAGGAGCAGTATTATAGTAGTTACATTCTTGTACATATGAGGCAGTATTATAGTAGTTACATTCTTGTACATATGAGGCAGTATTATAGTAGTTACATTCTTGTACATAGGGGGCAGTATTATAGTAGTTATATTCTTGTACATAGGGGGCAGTATTATTGTAGTTATATTCTTGTACATAGGGGGCAGTAATATAGTAGTTATATTCTTGTACATAGGAGCAGTATTATAGTAGTTATATTCTTGTACATAGGAGGCAGTATTATTGTAGTTATATTCTTGTCTGTAGGGGGCAGTATGATATAAGTTATATTCTTGTACATAGGAGCAGTATTATAGTAGTTATATTCTTGTACATAGGAGCAGTATTATTGTAGTTATATTCTTGTACATAGGAGCAGTATTATAGTAGTTATATTCTTGTACATAGGAGGCAGTATTATAGTAGTTATATTCTTGTACATAGGAGCAGTATTATAGTAGTTATATTCTTGTACATAGGAGGCAGTATGATATAAGTTATATTCTTGTACATAGGAGCAGTATTATAGTAGTTATATTCTTGTACATAGGAGCAGTATTATTGTAGTTATATTCTTGTACATAGGAGCAGTATTATTGTAGTTATATTCTTGTACATAGGAGGCAGTATTATAGTAGTTATATTCTTATACATAGGAGGCAGTATTATAGCAGTTATATTCTTGTACATAGGAGCAGTATTATAGTAGTTATATTCTTGTATATAGGAGCAGTATTATAGTATTTATATTCTTGTACATAGGGGACAGTATTATTGTAGTTATATTCTTGTACATAGGGGGCAGTATTATTGTAGTTATATTCTTGTACATAGGGGGCAGTATTATTGTAGTTATATTCTTGTACATAGGGGGCAGTATTATTGTAGCTATATTCTTGTACATAGGGGGCAGTATTATTGTAGTTATATTCTTGTACATAGGCAGTGATATAGTTATATTCTTGTATGTAGGGGCAGTATTATTTTAGTTAGATTTTAAAACGTGACTTTGTGCACAGTATATAATCAGTGCATTATTGGGAAGTTTCTTACTTACTGAATAAACTGGTTTCACCTTGTACACTGTACAGTTATCAGTAAGGTTTATTTAATTAGACTTTTTAAAAGTCTCTAACTTTATTTATATAAGCGCATATTCACAGTATGTCAGATATTTATTTTATTTTCAGCTGAGGTTTGCAGTAACCCTAGAAAAATCTTAAATTACTATTTTTTTCCTCTCTGGTTGTTTGATTTTTTTACTTATATAGAAAAGGAAGTGATTTTGTCCCGTGTCACCTGATCAGGTTTATTCTCTACCCCTCTGCAGACCATAAAATCATCCATTTGGGTCAAAACATTTACTTTGTGGCAACTTTTAGCCTGATCTATAGGATTACAAGGGCATAAAATGTTTAATGTACGGTGCACAGAATTATGTCAAAACATTTAAATACAGCCACAAAAAAACGAGCAATCAGGGTAATCCCGACCTTAATAATATTTGTAATACACGGCTATAAAGATGTCACGTCTTAGTCTGGAAACAGAAGATTGAATTTAATGTGCATTCAGGTTATTTCATCCTCCATGGGGCTCAAACAATGCACAATGTAGTGATTATTGCAATGATTGAGTTATGGCACAAAACCTCCATTCACCGCCAATCACACACCATCTAAAATGACTAAAAAGCAATGTAAACTTTACGAGTCCCAATTCCATCTGCATTTGTAACATGCCACACATCGACCTACAAAAATACTCAGTGCTTGTCTGTCTAAGAGCACAGAGATTTCCATCTGATCAGATGCATGCTACACTACTCTAATACTGCCCTATGTGCAAGAGTATAAGTACTATAATACTGCTCCTATGTACAAGAATATATCTACTATAATACTGCTCCTATGTACAAGAATATAACTACTATAATACTGCTCCTATGTACAATGATATAACTACTATGATACTGCTCCTATGTTCAAGAATATAACTACTATAATACTGCCTCCTATGTACAAGAATATAACTACTATAATACTGCTCCTATGTACAAGAATATAACTGCTATAATACTGCTCCTATGTACAAGAATATAACTACTCTAATACTGCCCTATGTGCAAGAGTATAAGTACTATAATACTGCTCCTATGTACAAGAATATATCTACTATAATACTGCTCCTATGTACAAGAATATAACTACTATAATACTGCTCCTATGTACAAGAATATAACTACTATAATACTGCTCCTATGTACAAGAATATAACTACTATAATACTGCAACTATGTACAAGAATATAACTACTATAATACTGCTCCTATGTACAAGAATATAACTACTATAATACTGCTCCTATGTACAAGAATATAACTGCTATAATACTGCTCCTATGTACAAGAATATAACTACTATAATACTGCCTCCTATGTACAGGAATATAACTACTATAATACTGCTCCTATGTACAAGAATATAACTACTATAATACTGCTCCTATGTACAATAATATAACTACTATGATACTGCTCCTATGTACAATAATATAACTACTATGATACTGCTCCTATGTACAAGAATATAACTACTATAATACTGCCTCCTATGTACAAGAATATAACTACTATAATACTGCCCCCTATGTACAAGAATATAACTACTATAATACTGCCTCCTATGTACAAGAATATAACTACTATAATACTGCTCCTATGTACAAGAATATAACTACTATAATACTGCTTCTATGTACAAGAATATAACTACTATAATACTGCTCCTATGTACAAGAATATAACTACTATAATACTGCTCCTATGTACAAGAATATAACTACTATAATACTGCCTCCTATGTACAAGAATATAACTACTATAATACTGCTCCTATGTACAAGAATATAACTACTATAATACTGCTCCTATGTACAAGAATATAACTACTATAATACTGCTCCTATATACAAGAATATAACTACTATAATACTGCCTCCTATGTACAAGAATATAACTACTATAATACTGCTCCTATGTACAAGAATATAACTACTATAATACTGCCTCCTATGTACAAGAATATAACTACTATAATACTGCTCCTATGTACAAGAATATGACTACTATAATACTGCTCCTATGTACAAGGATATAACTACTATAATACTGCTCCTATGTACAAGAATATAACTACTATAATACTGCCTCCTATGGACAAGAATATAACTACTATAATACTGCCTTCTATGTACAAGAATATAACTGCTATAATACTGCTCCTATGTACAAGAAAATATCTACTATAATACTGCTCCTATGTACAAGAATATAACTACTATAATACTGCTCCTATGTACAAGAATATAACTACTCTAATACTGCTCCTATGTACAAGAATATAACTACTCTAATACTGCTCCTATGTACAAGAATACATGTAATACTGCCTCTTATGTACTAGAATATAACTACTATAATACTGCCTCTTATGTACTAGAATATAACTACTATAATACTGCTCCTATGTACAAGAATATAACTACTATAATACTGCTCCTATGTACAAGAATAAAACTACTATAATACTGCTCCTATGTAAAAGAATATAACTACTATAATACTGCCTCTTATGTACAACAATATAACTACAATAATACTGCCTCCTATGTACAAGAATATAACTACTATAATACTGCTCCTTTATACAAGAATATAACTACTATAATACTGCCTCTTATGTACATGAATATAACTACTATAATACTGCTCTTATGTACAACAATATAACTACAATAATACTGTTCCTATGTACAACAATATAACTACAATAATACTGCTCCTATGTACAACAATATAACTACAATAATACTGCCTCCTATGTACAAGAATATAACTACTATAATACTGCTCCTATATACAAGAATATAACTACTATAATACTGGCTCTTATGTACAAGAATATAACTACTATAATACTGCCTCCTATGTACAAGAATATAACTACTATAATACTGCTCCTATGTACAAGAATATAACTACTATAATACTGCTCCTATGTACAAGAATATAACTACTATAATACTGCTCCTATATACAATAATATAACTACTATAATACCACTCCTATGTACAAGAATATAACTACTATAATGCTGCCTCCTATGTACAAGAATATAACTACTATAATACCACTCCTATGTACAAGAATATAACTACTATAATGCTGCCTCCTATGTACAAGAATATAACTACTATAATACTGCTCCTATGTACAAGAATATAACTACTATAATACTGCCTCCTATGTACAAGAATATAACTACTATAATACTGCCTCCTATGTACAAGAATATAACTACAATAATACTGCCTCCTATGTTCAAGAATATAACTACTATAATACTGCCTCCTATGTACAAGAATATAACTACTATAATACTGCCTCCTATGTACAAGAATATAACTACAATAATACTGCCTCCTATGTACAAGAATATAACTACTATAATACTGCCTCCTATGTACAAGAATATAACTACTATAATACTGCTCCTATGTACAAGAATATAACTACTATAATACTGCTCCTATGTACAGGAATATAACTACTACAATACTGCTCCTATGTACAAGAATATAACTACTATAATACTGCTCCTATGTACAAGAATATAACTACTATAATACTGCCTCCTATGTACAAGAATATAACTACTATAATACTGCCTTCTATGTACAAGAATATAACTACTATAATACTGCCTCCTATGTACAAGAATATAACTACTATAATACTGCTCCTATGTACAAGAATATAACTACTATATTACTGCTATGTACAGTAGTATAAGTTTGTATAAGCAGATGTCTTCTTGCAGGCTCGTCACTCCGGTGCGGCAGGGACAGGTCGGGTCCTTTCTTCCTCATGTGTTATTAGTACTAGAGATAGTAACATATACTCAGTTTCCAGTAGAACCACTTTCTATTTTGATCTGTGACGTTTATTACAGACTCGTCCTCCCTGTTTATATTTGGCCGGATTTTCGAGAATTGTCATTTTACTGAGAAAACAGCTGCTCGGGAGAAGATTAAGGCTCCAGATAAGATCTTCCTCTAAACTCTGCACGAGGATTATTTCAGTTTATTAGGACATTTGGTCTCTTTTTCTTTTAACCAGTTTTGTACTAAATCCGGTTCCTCGTGTTGTTGACCCTCAAGGACGTATTTCTATATTAATATCACTAGGAAAAACTGTATAGCACCTGCCACTGAGCACCATGGATTGTCGCTAAATACTGCTGATGAGAGGGACTGTGCACTACATAGCACTGCCACCAGGGGTCATACACTACATACCGCTACCTGCCAGGGGTCATACTTCATACCACTACCTGCCAGGGGTCATATACTTCATACCACTACCTGCCAGTGGTCATACTTTATACCACTACCTGCCAGGGGTCATATACTTCATACCACTACCTGCCAGTGGTCATACGCTACATACCACTGCCGCAAGGGGTCATATACTTTATACCACTGTCTGCCAGGAAGCATACACTACATACCACTGCATCCAGGGTTCATATACTACTGCTTGTTAGGGGTCATACAGTAATACCACTGCCAGGCACAGAGCATACATTACATACCACTGCCTGCCAGGGGGTCATATTCTACATAATGCCTGCAAGTGATCATACTCCACATACTAGTTCCTGCCAAGGATCATGAACTACATAGCACTGCCTGCCAGATATCGTACTTTACATACCATTGCCCAACAGGGATCATACTTTACATAACGCTGCCATGGATCATACACTACTTGACCCCTGCCCACCAGGGATCACACACTACCTACCATTGCCTAACAGGGATCATACATTACATAACACTGCCCACCAGGAATAATACATTACATAACACTGCCCACAAGGGATCATACACTACATAACACTGCCCACCAGGGATCATACACTACATACCACTACCTGCCAGGGGTCATACGCTACATACCACTGCCGCAAGGGGTCATATACTTTATACCACTGTCTGCCAGGAAGCATACACTAGATACCACTGCATCCAGGGTTCATATACTACTGCTTGTTAGGGGTCATACAGTAATACCACTGCCAGGCACAGAGCATACATTACATACCACTGCCTGCCAGGGGGTCATATGCTACATAATGCCTGCAAGTGATCATACTCCACATACTAGTTCCTGCCAAGGATCATGAACTACATAGCACTGCCTGCCAGATATCGTACTTTACATACCATTGCCCAACAGGGATCATACTTTACATAACGCTGCCATGGATCATACACTACTTGACCCCTGCCCACCAGGGATCATACACTACCTACTATTGCCTAACAGGGATCATACATTACATAACACTGCCCACCAGGGATCATACACTACATAACACTGCCCACCAGGGATCATACACTACATAACACTGCCCACCAGGGATCATACACTACATAACACTGCCCACCAGGGATCATACACTACATAACACTGCCCACCAGGGATCATACACTACATACCACTGCCCTCCAGGGATCATACACTACATAACACTGCCCACCAGGGATCATACACTACATACCATTGCCTAACAGGGTTCATACATTACATAACACTGCCCACCAGGAATCATACACTACATAACACTGCCTACCAGGGATCATACACTACATAACACTGCCCACCAGGGATCATACACTACATAACACTGCCCACCAGGGATCATACACTACATAACACTGCCCACCAGGGACCATACATTACATACCATTGCCTTTCCTGGATCATACACTACATACCACTGCCCACCAGGAATCATACACTACATACCACTGCCCACCAGGGATCATAAACTACATAACACTGCCCACCAGGGATCATACACTACATAACACTGCCCACCAGGGACCATACATTACATAACACTGCCCACCAGGGACCATACATTACATACCATTGCCTTTCCTGGATCATACACTACATACCACTGCCCACCAGGAATCATACACTACATACCACTGCCCACCAGAATTCATACACTACATAACACTGCCCACCAGGGATCATACACTACATAACACTGCCCACCAGGGATCATACACTACATAACACTGCCCACCAGGGATCATACACTACATACCACTGCCCACCAGGGATCATAAACTAAATAACACTGCCCACCAGGGATCATACACTACATAACACTGCCCACCAGGAACCATACATTACATACCATTGCCTTTCCTGGATCATACACTACATACCACTGTCTGCCAGGGATGATACACTACACACTGCTGACCACTAAGGAGCATACACTACATAACATCGGCATCATTGGGGGCCATACATTACATGCTACGTGACCACCAGAAACTGCACATTGTGTACCACTGACCACCAGGGACTATGAATTAAATTCTACTAGTCACAGGGACCTTTTATTTCATACAAATGACCACCAGTGAGCATTAACTAAATACCACTGACTACCAGGACTCTGCACAATGTAGCACTTACTACCAGGGGTCGAATAATATATGGCGCTGGTGAGGAGCATGTACTGTGCACCACTGTATTCTGACCACCAGGGGATAAATGTCCTACATACCAATCATGTACAGCCCTCCTACCACCGGCCATAAGACCGTGTGCTTCATATTGCTGACCACCAGGGACAATGTGCTATATGTCACTAGCCATTTCTGACTACAATGGACTAATATATATATATATAATGTGTGACAGGAAATCTGGTCTTGGTCAGAAGTGGTTTTCTCAAAGAAGTGAGAAGTTTCACTGCATAGATACCCCTGATGTCACTTTAAATGCTGCCATCTACTGGTGAAACTGTGAACTGCAGTGCACTGCACACCAGAACAGACATGTGATGCTTGTTTCTGTCCTATGAGTTGAATGATATTTTTTCTGAATAATTGATATATGGTCCAAATGTCCTTCTACTCCTATCATCCTCCAGGGGCCTCATCCTCCATGTATTCTGACTGATGAACCATGTAAATGAATCAGTTTTAATTAGTGCATAAGGCCTCATGCACACGACCGTTGTTTTTGCGTGTCGGAATGCGGATCCATTCACTTCAATGGGGCCGCAAAAGATGCGGACAGCGCTCCGTGTGCTGTCCGCATCCGTTGCTCCGTTCCGTGGCCCCGCAAAAAAAAATATAACCTGTCCTATTCTTGTCCGTTTTGCAGTTATATCAATGGCTGTCCGTGCCGTTCTGCAAATTGCGGAACGCACACACCGATGCCAGCCGTGTTTTGCGGATGCGCAATTTGCGGACCGCAAAATACACCGCGGTTGTGTGCATGAGGCCTAAAGGAAATGTTCTACAGCTTTCCAGTAAATTTGGATCCATCACCATTTTCTAGATCTTTGCTGTCAGTGAATGAAAACTCTTCTTTACATTCAGGCTGTCATCCTGTGCTTGCTTAGTTACAATTAGATACAATGGTATTCAGTTTAGGCAATGCTCTATAAAGCCGATCAGCCTTGACTGCAGACTGATACATTGTAACAAGCAAGCAGAGAGATTTGCTTGCTGTCAGTGAATGAGAACTCTCGTTTACATTCAGGCTGTCACCCTGTGTTTGCTAGACACAATGGTATCCAGTCAAGACAGTGCTCGGTGAGCTGATCATCCTGGACTGCAGACTGATACATTGTATTAAACCAGCAGAGAGATGTGTTTGCTGTCAATGAATGAAAACTCTTCTTTACATTCAGGCTGTCACCTTGTACTTGCATAGGTACAATGGTATTAAGTTTAGACAATGCTCTATAAGCCGATCACCCTTGCTTGCAGACTGATACATTTGTATAAAACCAGCGGAGAGATGTGTTTGCTGTCAGTGAATGAGAACTCTTGTTTACAATTCTCGGTTACAAGTAGATACAATTGTATCCCGTCTCGACGACGCTCTGTGATTCCGGTCTGATACATTGTATCAAGTCTACAATTGTATCCACTTCTCTTCCGAGGGCAGGAGTGGGTATGGACAGGTTTACTGCCTCTGAATGTAAACAGGTGTTCTCATTCACTGACAGCAAGAGGAGATCTTGATTTAAAAAAAAAAAAAAAAACATAGAAAAAGACCACATTTTCTATAGGTCACCAATACGGTGATCTAAAACAATCTAATATTGTAGTGATGATACATCCTGTTGCAGTCAGAGCCCGTGGGCCCCCTCCAGAAGTTGGGGCCCAACCTGAACTATGCGTCGCCTCCGGAGGCCATGGCGCTGAAGAGGTTAACGTTGGCTCCGCACATGTGCGTCGTCCACGGTACTTTACACTCCCGCTAGTATTGTCACCTTTTACAGGTTTGCGCCGGGGGTCTTGTAAAGGTTTTAGTGCGGGCGTGATGACTTCCCCTGGTGCGGCCCCCCGCTCTCAGTCCTCTCCTTCCTGTTCATTGTAGAAGCTGGCTTTTTTTTTTTTGTTACCCGCCTCTCCCAGGTGACACGTCGCCGGACTTTATTGGCGCGAGAGCGGCCGCGCTCCGTATTTTCGGTCTTGATGTTTAGTTTTCTCAGGGACTAAGCCTCTCGCCTGTCCCCTTCCCATTTGATTGGAACAGCGTTTTATTGGCCCCGGCCTGAGCCGCTGGGAGCCCCGGCTATTTGTTCTCTGACTTTTATTGGATTTCCTATAAATTTGGGGGCCCCCGGGGGGGTACCCAATGTGTTTTTCCAGCCTGTTTTATTGCGCCGCTGCCTCGCTCTATACGGCGATGCTAAGAGGTTAACGTTTCATTTTTCTCGGGCAGTCTGGGATGCTCCTCCGCCGACGCCTCCGTGAGTCTTCGGAATCAAATGTCGCAGGCAGTTAAGACTGAACTGCTGGATTCTGAGATATTCTGGATTATTGGACAGTTATAAAAAAAATAAAAATGATTTCCTTTTCGAAAAAAAAAAAAGCTCTGGATGATCAGACTTTCTGGATTACCAGATGGCGGATTAATAGAATTGGCGCGGAAACAGTTACAGGCCACGTCGTAACGCGGTCCAGCTGCCTAAACACACGTTATTGCATTAACCCCTCGCCTGCCAGGGCCACCCGCAGCCGCCCCCTGTTAACCCCTCAAAGACAGCCTCATCATAGAGAGGGGGGGGGAACCGCCATTCAGGAAAGCCGTCTGACAACCGGTGTGGACCCATTACAGCCGAATCTGAAAGTGAGAGACGATACGTTACCGGATATTTTGCCGTTCAGGAGCGTAAGAAAGCCGAGTGAAATCTCATATGGCCACTTTCTGGATTACCAGATGCCGGATTAAAAGTATTGATGAGCTTCCGTGACTCCCCTTGCTGGGCGCACCACCAATGAGGCGACCGCCTCAGGCAGCACCAGGTAGGGGCAAGAGGGGGGCAGCGGAAGGGCTATGGGCAGTGAGCGCTTTCATTGTGGCACAGGGGTTAGGTTAAGAAATTGGCATCGGGGGGGGGGGGGGGGGGGGGGGGGGAGCGCCGACGTATACAACTGTGATCACCTGGAGCCCCGAAAAAGTCCTGTGTGTCCCTCCATTGGATGCAGCAGTGGTGAAAATGTCAGGGTAGACGAGCTGTGTTCATCCTTTGGCACCACTGACATAGGGCTGCAGACTGGAATGATTTTAGTGACGCGTTCAGCTCTGCTACATGTGAGTAACATTCTATTGGAACGTTATAGAATAATTTGATTTTGGGGGTCACAGATCCTCCCCTTTTTTGGGGGGTTTTGGAAAGTTCAGGAGATTCCAGGTGACCATCCATCCGTCCAGCCATGAATCGCCATATTGAATTAGCGCCGGAGCGATAAGGCGGAGATATTTAAACATTCTCTTCCTGAAACAATGTGACAAGTCACCGGTCACAGTTAGGACTCTGTCTCTTTAAATAAATACAGGCCTGCAGTGAGGGGGTTAAGGGGGGTGTCATCCAGCTTTCCGTGAACTCTGAATGGTGGATGAGCCCACTTCTATTGGGATACGTCCCATATTCCCATGTACCATTCAGGAGCCTGGGAAAGCTGGGTGATGACTAATACTAATGGCTGCCATTAAAGGGACGGTAACCCAATACAATGTTATCACAGAAAGCTAAGGTAAGCTGGGAGACCATCCCTATGGAGCCTGCCATGGTGGCCATACTGGTTAACACCCAGCTTTTCCAGGAACAGATAATTAAAAGTAATTTATTTTTTTTTTTTTTGCGGAGAGCAGGGATTTTGGGACTATTATTACACTGGGTTGGGTTGGAGGCGCCCGGGGGCTTTCTGGGGGTCAGTAAATCCGCGGCGGCGAGATCTGAGAGATGATTTCTGCTGATTACGAGTCTGCGCCGGTGTGGAAACAATTACAGGCTACGTCGTCCTAACGCGGTCCAACTGCATAAACACTCGTTATTACATTAACCCCTCTCCTGCCAGGGCCATCCGCAGCCGCCCCGGTTAACCCCTCGAAGGCAGCCTCATCATAGAGGGGAGACCCCACCCCATTCAGGAAAGCTGGGTGACCACCGATGTGGACTTATTACAGTTCAAATCTGAAAGGGAGAGAATATATATTACTGAATGGCAGTCAGGGGTGTAAGAAAGCCAGGCGCCAACCATTGGCGAAAGTCACCCAGCTTTCCCAGTTATATGAAAGTGAGAGAATGGATATTACTAAATGACTAGGGGATTTTTGCCATTCAGCAGTCTAAGGCCTAAGGCACACGAACGTATTTTCTTTCCGCTTCCATTCCCGTTTTTTATGCGGACCTTATGCGGAACCATTCACTTCAATGGGTCCGCAAAAACAACGGAAGGTACTCCGTGTGCATTCCGTTTCCGTATTTCCGTTCCGCAAAAAAGTAGTGCGTGTCCTGTTATTGTCCGCAAATCACGGTCCGAGGCCCCATTCAAGTCGATGGGTCCGCAAAAAATGGAACGCACACGGAACACATCCGTATTTTGCGGATCCACACTGTAGAAATGCTGCGCCCAGTCCCATATTGCTCATGTGTTTGGTGATTAATAAGTTACTGTTTCCGATCCGCAAAAAACGGATCAAATACGGAAACAATACGGATATGTTTTGTGGAATAAGGATTTAAATCAGAGAAAAAAAAAAACCTCAGATACAGAATAACGTATTCGTGAAAAACGGACCGCAAAACAACAACGGTCGTGTGCACGAGCCTAAGAAAGCTGGGTTTGAACTAATAGGGCCACCAGGATTTGTAAAGGCTGTCACCCAGCTTTCCCAGCAGCTATATGAGAGTAGGGGATCACAGTATCCGTACATATCTGGGCAAGTTTGCGGTTCAGGAGTCTAAGAAAGTTGGGTGGCTGCTGATACAGCTAACCATTATTGCATTGACAAAGGCTGCCACCCAGCTTTCCCAGCAAGTCTACATACTACTGAGCTCACAGTATCACTACATATCTGAGCAAGTTTGCGGTTCAAGAGTCTAAGAAAGCTGGGTGACAACCCATATAGTCCTCATTATTTACACATATTGTCACCCAGCAAATCTATTCCAAGGCAAGTGGCCATGTGAGAGCATATATTACATAATGACTAGGTGGCTTTGCCATTCAGGAGTCTCAGAAAGCTGGATGGCCGCTAATACAGCCAACCAATATTGCACTGACTAAGGTTGTCACCCAGCTTTGCCTAATTGTGTAACTAGTAAATAAATAGTGATGGGACGGCTCACTCTCTATATACACGGATAGGTGCCAATGTCCAAGCTATCAAATCAGTTATATACATACAGTACAGACCAAAAGTTTGGACACACCTTCTCATTCAAAGAGTTTTCTTTATTTTCATGACTATGAAGGCATCAAAACTATGAATTAACACATGTGGAATTATTTACATTACAAACAAGTGTGAAACAACTGAAAATATGTCATATTCTAGGTTCTTCAAAGTAGCCACCTTTTGCTTTGATTACTGCTTTGCACACTCTTGGCATTCTCTTAATGAGCTTCAAGAGGTAGTCCCCTGAAATGGTTTTCACTTCACAGGTGTGCCCTGTCAGGTTTAATAAGTGGGATTTCTTGCCTTATAAATGGGGTTGGGACAATCAGTTGCGTTGAGGAGAAGTCAGGTGGATACACAGCTGATAGTCCTACTGAATAGACTGTTAGAATTTGTATTATGGCAAGAAAAAAGCAGCTAAGTAAAGAAAAACGAGTGGCCATCATTACTTTAAGAAATGAAGGTCAGTCAGTCAGCCGAAAAATTGGGAAAACTTTGAAAGTAAGGGCTATTTGACCATGAAGGAGAGTGATGGGGTGCTGCGCCAGATGACCTGACCTCCACAGTCACCGGACCTGAACCCAATCGAGATGGTTTGGGGTGAGCTGGACCGCAGAGTGAAGGCAAAAGAGCCAACAAGTGCTAAGCATCTCTGGGAACTCCTTCAAGACTGTTGGAAGACCATTTCAGAGGACTACCTCTTGAAGCTCATCAAGAGAATGCCAAGAGTGTGCAAAGCAGTAATCAAAGCAAAAGGTGGCTACTTTGAAGAACCTAGAATATGACATATTTTCAGTTGTTTCACACTTGTTTGTTATGTATATAATTCCACATGTGTTAATTCATAGTTTTGATGCCTTCATAGTCATGAAAATAAAGAAAACTCTTTGAATGAGAAGGTGTGTCCAAACTTTTGGTCTGTACTGTATATATGAATACATTCTCTAACATTCATATTGCTGCATAACAAGACAGACCTGCCAGGAGATAACATTGGTGGCCATAGGAGATTTCACTTAGCTTTCTTAGACTCCTGAATGGCAAAACTACCCATAAATGGAGTAATACTTCTACCGTCATGTAGTTACACAATCAGTAAAATTGAATTGAATTGGATTGGACCGGCACTCAAACATAAGGGTTCACGCAGAGAGCCAATAAAGTAAAACAGCGCAATTTATTAAAACAAAAACATACGTACACGTAATAATGGGATGGATGAGATAGTGGATGGACATGGACATAGGACATAAGTAGCTGGGTAGCTATTGCCAGACTATAGAATAGCAAATCTGCAGCAAGGTATGGAAGCTGAGGGAGCCTATCTACCTACCCAACTTTCCCAGATGCAGATATTAACCCTCTGCACAGCCCCCCCTATGTACCTATGTGTGATGTCGTACAGGGGAAAAAAGGGTTAAGATCGGCGCAGAGCCCACATTTGCTCGCGCTGAGCCATCAGGCAGACTGACACCGTACGCGGACGATTGCGGCGACTTTCATCCCGCAGTGACAGACGTACGGCTGCGCCGCTGTATATTTATTCCGTACAAATATGTCCGTCACGGTGCGTTTAATGCGGAGATTAGCGGCGCTCGTGTTTGCTTTTCTAGGCGAGCTGACGGCGCAGGGAAAGGGCGCAGTAATACGTTACAGATGTGCGCGGAGACGGCTGACGATTTATAGACTGATGTCCCACCGTGGGAGCTGTACGCAGAGGTCCGCCGCCCGATAACATCTGCTAGGATCGTTCCATGGAGAGGATTAGGGGCCGATCCGCGGTAATTCTGCGAATGATGGAGGAAAACCGGATGAAGCCGCAGTGGACGAAGCGCTGGGAAGGAGAGCTTAACCGATAAGCTGGAATGAGATAGTGTCTGGAATGAGATAGATAGATAGATAATAGATAGATAATAGATAGATAGAGAGATAGATAGATAGATAATAGATAGATAATAGATAGATATGAGATAGATGGATGGATAGATAGATAGATAGATAATAGATAGAAAGATAGAAATATCTCTATCTATCTATCTCATATCTATCTATCTATCCATCCATCTATCTCATATCTATCTATTATCTATCTATTATCTATCTATTATCTATCTATCTATCTATCTCTCTATCTATCTATTATCTATCTATCTATTATCTATCTATTATCTATCATCTATCTCATATCTATCTATCTATCTATCTATCTATCTATCTATCTATCTATCTATCTATCTATCTATCTATCTATTATCTATCTATCTATCTATCTATCTATCTATCTATCTATCTATCATCTATCTCATATCTATCTATCTATCTATCTATTATCTATCTATCTATTATCTATCTATCTATCATCTATTATCTATTATCTATCTATCTATCTATCTATCTATCTATCTATCTCATATCTATCTATCTATCTATCTATCTATCTATCTATCTATCTATCTATCTTCTATCTATCTATCTATCTATCTATCTATCTATCTATCTATCTATCTATCATCTATTATCTATCTATCTATCTATCTATCTATCTATCTATCTATCTATCTATCTATCTATCTATCTATCTATCATCTATCTATCTATCTATCTATCTATCTATCTATCTATCTATTATCTATCTATCTCATATCTATCTATCTAGCAAAATGTGGGCCGCAATGCACGAGCACAGTCCGTGGGGCAGCCACAGCGGATCACGGACCCGTTCACTTTAATGGGTCCGCGATCAGGCCGTTCTGCAAAAAGATAGGTTCCGTGCTTCCGTTCAGCATCTCCGGACCCATTGAAGTGAATGGGTCCGCAAATGCCCACGGAACGGCACCCGTGTATTGCGGATCCGCAATACGGCAACGGGGCGCACATGCCCGTGTGAAAGACCATCATCATCCTAAGTTTCTCATGTTCATGCTACCGAAGGTGATCATGGTGGTGTGGGGCCCCATTCCAAGATTTGCCATTGGGCCCCGTGGGTCCTTGTTACGCTCCTGTTATCCATCTTCCCAGAGTCGGACTGGCCCACCAGAGGATCCTTCATTGGGCCGCAGCTCTGGCAATAATGGACCCCTAATAAAACAGGGCCCTTAAAGGGGTCGTCTCACTTTAGCAAATGGCATTTATCATGTAGAGAAAGTTAATACAAGGCACTTACTAATGTATTGTGATTGTCCACGTTGCCTCCTTTGCAGGCTTCATTTTCCCATCACGTTATACACGGCTTGTTTCCATGGGTACGACCACCCTGCAATCCAGCGCTGGTGGTCGTGTTTTCACACTATAGGAAAAAGTGCAACCATGACCATCGGTTTGCAGGGTGGTCGTAAGTCCTGGATATGAGCAGTGTATAATGTGACCAGCACGGGCTCATAGCGTTACACAGCTTGGCAGAGCTTCTTTATGGCAGCCATATTGGTTGTCACCCAGCTTTTCCAGACACAGAAATAATTAAAAGAACAGAGTAAAATTTTATCCCTGCCAATGATTATTATCTGCTTGTGAGAATATACTTCGAGAATTTATTAACCGCGTGGACGTCGCCTCGAAATCAGGTGTTTCCCCTCCCCCACTGCACCTGCTAAGGCAATCACTGGGGGCATCAATCTCCCCCCAAGTTACCTAATAGACAATATGGAAAAGTAGTTGTATGTAATGACCGGGGTGATATATACGTATCTAGACGAGGCCGCGCTCCGTTCACACTAGTGACCTGCCAAATTTACAAGGCTCTGGTACCGAATATGTAAGTTTGTGCCCCCCTGGGGGGGGGTGAGGTGTGTTTCTAATTTACCATTTACCTGCAGTGCGATATTTTGGGGGAGCGCGAGACCTGATTTAAGGAAACGTCATGCATAATGTCATTCGCCGCGGGGTCGCTTCGCTCTCAGCCCGCATGATCTACGACTTAGTCATTACACGCAATGTAAAAGTGCAGGGCGCGGCGAGCGGGGTGATTTATCGGTTCAGCGTATGGCGCTGCCTCCTATTACCTTTACCATCATGACTAGGAGAAAACAAACCATAAAGAAAAAAAATATCAAGTTTAACGGCGAAGATTTATAATTCGTGGCGCTGTTCAGGGCGACTGCGCTCCGGCTGCAGCGGTCGTCTCCGCGCCAATTAGGAGTAGGAATGAAGGTCATCGCTCTGCTTCCTGTTCTGTGTAACAGCATTGTATAATGAAAAGATTTCCTACTTCCTAATACAGTTTGCATTTCAACGGTTTACTATTTTTCAAGATCTCTGCTTGCTGTCAGTGAACAGGAGCATCCAGGTCTACATTCAAAGGCTGAAAACCTGTACATGGCCTAATGCTTGAAGTCTGGACAATCTCATCAGCAGCACAAATGTGACAGTTGTCTACAATGTATCAGTGCAGGTAACAATGTATCAGTCTTCAGTCCGAGCTGATTATCTAGACTGGATACAACTGTAACAAACCCTCAGGTGTGAGAAGTGTTAGGTCCATGCAGGTCTCCAGCCTTTGGTTTTAAACACCAGCTTCTGAGAAGAGGCTAAAAGGGACTATTTTATTGAAAATCTTGAGTTGGACTCTTCTGGCAAGACAAGCGTCTGACAACTAGTGTGACAATCATCACGGCTCTCACTGGGGTTGTCAGCCGGAGTCCGGAACAGCAAATGTGTCTCATTATTAAGCAAAGATATAAGAAAAGTTGTATAACTGCATTATTAGGGTGATCAACTGTATCTATCCATCTCATATCTATCACCTATCTACTGTATCTATATCTAATATCTATCAATCTGTCTATCACATATCTATCTATCTATTATCTCTCTCTCTATTATCTCTCTCTCTATTATCTATCTATTATCTCTCTCTCTATTATCTCTCTCTCTCTATTATCTCTCTCTCTATTATCTCTCTATTATCTCTCTCTCTATCTCTCTATTATCTCTCTCTCTCTATTATCTCTCTCTCTTTCTATTATCTCTCTCTCTCTATTATCTCTCTCTCTCTCTTATCTCTCTCTCTCTATTATCGCTCTCTCTCTTATCTCTCTCTCTTTCTATTATCTCTCTCTCTATTATCTCTCTCTCTCTCTATTATCTCTCTCTTTCTATTATCTCTCTCTCTATTATCTCTCTCTCTTTCTATTATCTCTCTCTCTCTATTATCTCTCTCTTTCTATTATCTCTCTCTCTATTATCGCTCTCTCTATTATCTCTGTCTATTATCTCTCTCTCTCTATTATCTCTCTCTATTATCTCTCTCTCTCTATTATCTCTCTCTCGTATCTCTCTCTCGTATCTCTCTCTCTATTATCTCTCTCTCTATTATCTCTCTCTATTATCTATCTCTCTCTATTATCTCCCTCTTTCTATTATCTCTCTCTCTATATATTATCTATTTCTCTTTCTATTATCTCTCTCTCTATCTATCTCTCTCTATTATCTATCTCTCTCTTTCTATTATCTCTCTCTCTATTATATCTCTCTCTCTATTATCTCTCTCTATTATCTCTCTCTCTCTATTATCTCTCTCTCTTTCTATTATCTCTCTCTCTATTATCCCTCTCTTTCTATTATCTCTCTCTCTCTATTATCTCTCTCTCTCTATTATCTCTCTCTCTCTTTCTATTATCTCTCTCTCTCTTATCTCTCTCTATTATCTCTCTCTCTCTATTATCTCTCTCTCTATTATCTATCTCTCTCTCTATTATCTCTCTCTATTATCTCTATCTCTCTCTCTATTATCTCTCTCTCTCTATTATATCTCTCTCTATTATCTCTCTCTCTCTTATCTCTCTCTCTCTTATCTCTCTCTATTATCTCTCTCTCTATTATCTCTCTCTCTCTATTATCTCTCTCTCTCTATTATCTCTCTCTCTCTTATCTCTCTCTCTATTATCGCTCTCTCTCTCTTATCTCTCTCTCTCTATTATCTCTCTCTCTATTATCTCTGTCTATTATCTCTCTATTATCTCTCTCTCTCTCTATTATCTCTCTCTCTATTATCTCTCTCTTTCTATTATCTCTCTCTCTATTATCGCTCTCTCTCTATTATCTCTCTCTCTATTATCTCTGTCTATTATCTCTCTCTCTCTATTATCTCTCTCTCTATTATCTCTCTCTTATCTCTCTCTCTCTCTATTATCTCTCTCTCTATTATCTCTCTCTCTTTCTATTATCTCTCTCTCTATTATCGCTCTCTCTCTTATCTCTCTCTCTATCTCTCTATTATCTCTCTCTCTTATCTCTCTCTCTATTATCTCTCTCTCTCTATTATCTCTATCTCTCTATTATCTCTCTCTCTATTATCTATCTCTCTCTATTATCTCCCTCTTTCTATTATCTCTCTCTCTATATATTATCTATCTCTCTCTCTATTATCTCTCTCTCTCTATTATCTATCTCTCTCTATTATCTATCTCTCTCTTTCTATTATCTCTCTCTATTATATCTCTCTCTTTATTATCTCACTCTCTCTATTATCTCTCTCTTTCTATTATCTCTCTCTATTATCTATCTCTCTCTCTAGTATCTCTCTCTATTATCTCTCTCTCTCTATTATCTATCTCTCTTTCTATTATCTCTCTCTCTATTATCTCTCTCTCTCTATTATCTATCTCTTTCTATTATCTCTCTCTCTCTATTATCTCTCTCTCTATTATCTATCTCTCTTTCTATTATCTATCTCTCTCTCTATTATCTATCTCTCTATTATCTCTCTCTCTATTATCTCTCTCTCTCTATTATCTCTCTCTATTATCTCTCTCTCTCTATTATCTCTCTCTCTCTATTATCTATCTCTCTTTCTTTTATCTATCTCTCTCTTATCTATCTCTCTCTATTATCTATCTCTCTCTCTATTATCTATCTCTCTTTCTATTATCTATCTCTCTCTCTATTATCTATCTCTCTCTCTATTATCTCTATCACTCTCTCTCTATTATCTCACTCTCTCTATTATCTCTCTCTCTATTATCTCTCTCTATTATCTCTCTATTATCTCTCTCTCTATCTCTATTATCTCTCTCTCTCTTATCTCTCTCTCTATTATCGCTCTCTCTCTCTCTTTCTATTATCTCTCTCTCTCTTATCTCTCTCTCTCTATTATCTCTCTCTCTCTATTATCTCTCTCTTTCTATTATCTCTCTCTCTCTATTATCTCTCTCTCTCTATTATCTCTCTCTCTTTCTATTATCTCTCTTTCTATTATCTCTCTCTCTCTATTATCCCTCTCTTTCTATTATCTCTCTCTCTCTATTATCTCTCTCTCTCTATTATCTCTCTCTCTTTCTATTATCTCTCTCTCTCTTATCGCTCTCTCTCTTATCTCTCTCTCTCTATTATCTCTCTCTCTATTATCTATCTCTCTCTATTATCTCCCTCTTTCTATTATCTCTCTCTCTATATATTATCTATCTCTCTCTCTATTATCTCTCTCTTTCTATTATCTCTCTCTCTCTCTATTATCTATCTCTCTCTTTCTATTATCTCTCTCTATTATATCTCTCTCTCTATTATCTCACTCTCTCTATTATCTCTCTCTTTCTATTATCTCTCTCTATTATCTCTCTCTCTCTATTATCTCTCTCTCTTTCTATTATCTCTCTCTCTATTATCCCTCTCTTTCTATTATCTCTCTCTCTATTATCTCTCTCTCTCTTTCTATTATCTCTCTTTCTATTATCTCTCTCTATTATCTCTCTCTCTCTATTATCTTTATCTCTCTCTCTATTATCTCACTCTCTCTATTATCTCTCTCTCTATTATATCTCTCTCTATTATCTCTCTCTCTCTCTTTCTATTATCTCTCTTATCTCTCTCTATTATCTCTCTCTCTCACTTATCTCTCTCTCTCTATTATCTCTCTCTCTATTATCTCTGTCTATTATCTCTCTCTCTCTATTATCTCTCTCTCTCTCTATTATCTCTCTCTCTATTATCTCTCTCTCTTTCTATTATCTCTCTCTCTATTATCGCTCTCTCTCTTATCTCTCTCTCTATTATCTCTGTCTATTATCTCTCTCTCTCTATTATCTCTCTCTTATCTCTCTCTCTATTATCTCTCTCTCTCTCTCTATTATCTCTCTCTCTTTCTATTATCTCTCTCTCTCTATTATCGCTCTCTCTTATCTCTCTCTCTCTATTATCTCTCTCTATTATCTCTCTCTCTATTATCTCTCTCTCTATTATCTATCTCTCTCTATTATCTCCCTCTTTCTATTATCTCTCTCTATATATATTATCTATCTCTCTCTCTATTATCTCTCTCTCTATTATCTATCTCTCTTTCTATTATCTCTCTCTCTATTATATCTCTCTTTATTATCTCACTCTCTCTATTATCTCTCTCTTTCTATTATCTCTCTCTATTATCTATCTCTCTCTCTATTATCTCTCTCTCTATTATCTCTCTCTCTCTATTATCTTTCTCTCTATTATCTATCTCTCTTTCTATTATCTCTCTCTCTATTATCTCTCTCTCTCTATTATCTATCTCTTTCTATTATCTCTCTCTCTCTCTCTATTATCTATCTCTCTCTCTTATCTCACTCTCTCTATTATCTCTCTCTCTCTATTATCTCTCTCTCTATTATCTCTCTCTCTCTATTATCTCTCTCTCTCTCTATTATCTCTCTCTCTCTCTATTTTCTCTCTCTCTCTATTATCTCTCTCTCTCTATTTTCTCTCTCTTTCTATTATCTATCTCTCTCTCTCTTATCTATCTCTCTCTCTCTATTATCTATCTCTCTCTCTATTATCTATCTCTCTTTCTATTATCTATCTCTCTCTCTATTATCTCTATCACTCTCTCTCTATTATCTCACTCTCTCTATTATCTCTCTCTCTATTATCTCTCTATTATATCTCTCTCTATTATCTCTCTCTCTCTATTATCTCTCTCTCTATTATCTCTCTCTCTCTATTTATCTCTCTCTATTATCTCTCTCTCTATTATCTATCTCTCTTTCTATTATCTATCTCTCTCTCTATTATCTATCTCTCTCTCTATTATCTCTATCACTCTCTCTCTATTATCTCACTCTCTCTATTATCTCTCTCTCTATTATCTCTCTCTCTATTATCTCTCTCTCGGCCATATAGGCTGTCATCCTGTTTTCCTATAGAACTGAGTCGTGTAAGAACATTTCGTATTTTACTCTGCAGGGATCACACACCAGGAGACAGAAGTTTTTCGGTATATTTATTTATACCTTTGTCTATTTAGAAAGTCAATTTACAATAAAAATAGTTCAAGTGATACACAGAGAAGTGCACGGACGCAGAGCTTACACTCTACATCACAGACATGTGCGTGTATGGAGGGCGGTATATTATAGGGTGTATATGACGTGGCTTACGATAATGACATCTCCTCATCGTTGTCCCATTCTCCTCTCTTGATCTATGGGGAGGGCTCTTTCCAAGGGTCGCATCAACCGTATACAGGTCTGACCTTTGCTACTCCCCCTGTCCCTATGGATGCCATACAAGCAATAGGAAGGGATTCTAATTATTCTACATTAAGGATTTGGGTCTGACATTCAGTCCAATTATATTTTAAATACCAAAGTTTGGTTAAAATAGAGATGGGGGCGCTGTTACATTGGTGTCTATGTAAAATGTTTGCCAGAGACAGTGGTGAAACTGTGGTACTGCAAGTTTAACTCAATCCAATTCTCGACTGTCTCCAATCATCACCCTTCCCAGTGAGCTGTCTCTCTGAGGTCCTGAACTCTCTCCAACCTGAACGTCCTTTATCAGCATTAAATCTCCCAAGCTGTCACCTAATTCCCTCAATCCGATCCAGTGCTGTCTGAATTTCAATAAGTTCCTGTAATGTCTCTGTCCATCTCCAAACTGTCTCACGTGTCAGAACCTAACTGTCTCTTGGATGTTCTGTACTATTTTTTTTCTATCTGTCCCCTCTCCTGACATGTCTATTTTAGAAACTACTTCCATCCCCCATGTAATTACAATTCTGGAGCATTTAATCTGATCACTCTATGAATGTGCCATTCCTCTATTATTCCTGCTAGAAGTTATGGATAAATTAGTAGCAGTTTGCAGTGAAGATCCAGATGGGTGTTACCAGTTAGGAGTGTGTCCCTGCACAGTCTGACCCTGGCAGCATTGATTGTATAATGTCAGACTGTGTAGGGACACACCCCAACCAGTAACACCCATCTGGACCTTAACTGCAAACTACTACTAATATACGGTCTCCATAACTTCTAGCAGGAATAATAAAGGAACGGCACAACAAAAAGTCATAAGAACAGATGCTCCAGAATTATTACATGGGGGATGCAAGTCGTTACTAATATAACCACGTCAGGAGAGGGGACGGGTCCTCCTTAAACTCTCTACCATCAGTTCTCTCTGTCCTCATACCGCCATCTAGCAAATCTTAGACTGTTCCTACTAGATTCTCAATCTCCTTTCTTAGATCCCAAGTCTTCTCCAAACGATCATGTCCCACCTCAGACCCCTCAGAACATCACATCCTGAACTCTCTCAAACATGTGGGCCCAATGGCAGTTTTGTGTGGCACATCAAGGGGGGCGGTACTAACTAACTAGCGCTTTCATTGCTAAATTGCTCATTAATACAGGACAGGAGGAACAGGGAGCGGTGAGTATGGCACGGTTAGCTCAGGGAGGGGTGAGTATGGCACGGTTAGCTCAGGGAGCGGTCAGTATGGCACGGTTAGCTCAGTGAGCGGTCAGTATGGCACGGTTAGCTCCTGGAGCGGTGAGTATGGCACGGTTAGCTCAGGGAGCGGTGAGTATGGCACGGTTAGCTCAGGGAGTGGTGAGTATGGCACGGTTAGCTCAGGGAGTGGTGAGTATGGCACGGTTAGCTCAGGGAGAGGTGAGTATGGCACAGTTAGCTCAGGGAGCGGTGAGTATGGCACGGTTAGCTCAGGGAGCGGTCAGTATGGCACGGTTAGCTCCTGGAGCGGTGAGTATGGCACGACTAGCTCCTGGAGCAGTGAGTATGGCACGGTTAGCTCAGGGAGTGGTGAGTATGGCACGGTTAGCATAGGGAGTGGTGAGTATGGCACGGTTAGCTCAGGGAGTGGTGAGTATGGCACGGTTAGCTCAGGGAGTGGTGAGTATGGCACGGTTAGCTCAGGGAGTGGTGAGTATGGCACGGTTAGCTCAGGGAGTGGTGAGTATGGCACAGTTAGCTCAGGGAGCGGTGAGTATGGCACGGTTAGCTCAGGGAGTGGTGAGTATGGCACGGTTAGCTCAGGGAGTGGTGAGTATGGCACGGTTAGCTCAGGGAGTGGTGAGTATGGCACAGTTAGCTCAGGGAGCGGTGAGTATGGCACGGTTAGCTCAGGGAGTGTTGAGTATCGCACGGTTAGCTCAAGGAGTGGTGAGTATGGCACGGTTAGCTCAGGGAGCAGTGAGTATGGCACGGTTAGCTCAGGGAGTGGTGAGTATGGCACGGTTAGCTCAGGGAGTGGTGAGTATGGCACGTTAGCTCAGGGAGTGGTGAGTATTGCACGGTTTGCTTATGGAGCGGTGAGTATGGCACGGTTAGCTCAGGGAGTGGTGAGTATGGCACGGTTAGCTCAGGGTGCGGTGAGTATGGCACGGTTAGCTCAAGGAGCGGTGAGTATGGCACGGTTAGCTCAGGGTGCGGTGAGTATGGCACGGTTAGCTCAGGGAGGGTGAGTATGTCACGGTTAGCTCAGGGAGCGGTGAGTATGGCACGGTTAGCTCTGCGCTGACATTACTCACCGCTCCCTGATCCTCTTCACCTGGCTCTGCCCTATGTCCTGAGTGCGTACAGCTTTCAGGATGTACGTGCAGGGCACACTGTGACCTGACGTTGTGTGACAGGGGTTTATGGGGGCTGCAGCGGTCTGATTTGGGGTCTGTATACTTTTTGGATCTGATCTGGGGTCTGTAAGAATTTGGGGTCTATAAATTTCGGGTCTGTATACATTTAGAATCTAATCTGTGGTCTGTATGAATCTGGGGTCTGATCTGGGTGTCTATTCAAATTCAGGGTCTGTATGAATTTGAGGTTCTAGTCTGAAAGTCTGTACTCATTTTGCAGTCTTATCTGGGGTCTGCATTAAGGAGGAGTTGTCCAGCGTCATTCCCAGGGGTGGCCGAGTGCGGTGAGTGTGACCCCATGTGTGTCGTATCGTATTTAAAAGGCACGCTGCCCGAAAACTGGAAATCTTTCTGCGTGGCCCATATATCTGGGCAGGTTTGAGACCCCTGCCCTAAACTGTCTCTATTATGTCTTGAATTGTCTCCATCACCTTCCATGTGGTCTCCAAACTACAATGTCTCTACTCAGACCCATAACTTTCTCTAGCAGATCTTGAAATGTCTCTACCAGGTCCAGAACTCTCTCCTCCTTAGCTCTCTCTATCATGTCCTGAACTGTCTCCAACTCCACCAAAATCTTCATCTGTTTCAGATTGTGAATCATCTCCACCTCAGGTCCCAAGATGTCTCCAAACTACAAAATGTCCACTCTCCAAACTATGTTCTTACTTAGACTGTCTCCTGGAAATCTTGTACTGTTTCTCCAGAACTGTCTCTACCACCAAGTTGTCCTCGCTCAGACTACCAAATCCAAGACTGTTCCAAGTAGATTCTGAACTTTCTCCATCAGGTCCCAAACAGTCTCTTTCTCTCTCCCTTGGATCTGAACTCAATCTCATCAGATCCCAAGCTGTCTCCAAATGATGCTGCATTCCCTCTGTCTATCAGATATTCATCAGATCATGAACTTTCTCTTACCTTGTGTCTCTACCAGATCTTCAACTGTCTCTCAGGTTCTGAGCTATCTCCAATGATTCTGAACTGTCTCTTACGTTCTAAACAGTCTCCACAAACGCTCCCGAGCTGTCTCTATCTTCTTCACATCCCAAGCTGTCTGAAAACGACATCCTAACTCACTCCTAACCTGGACTGTCTCTAACGTGATCGGTCTCCGGTTTAACCTCTTACATTCCAGTTCTAGCGTTTGCATCAGGGCAGATTTATTAAAGTAATTTCCTGAATTTCTCATGATTTCCTTCCCCCGACCACATGGATCAGTCACGGGAAACGCTAAATTCATCAAGGACGCCTCCAAATTCTCTGCCGTAAATCACAGCAGCACCTATCGGCTACCTTTTAAAGGGGTTAAACCGTCTGATATGTGCTGCTAGGTGTAAGTAGATCTCTTATTACTGATTAGGAAGAGGTGTCTGATATTTCTGGGTGACTGTTCAGTCCAAAGATAATGCATTCCAAAGATAAGGATATTGTATAGAGAGATAGTGGTGGGGGCGCTGTTGCATTGCTGTTTATGGGAAGCTGAAGTGGTGAAACATGGTACTGCACGGTGAAAAGATGGGGTTTTAAGGCAGGTTGATGGCGCTCTTCTGTTGCAGGTCATTTTAGGGGAATACGCAGCACTCAGGGAATAAGCCACCAGCTCAAATTAAATTTCCAGAACGCGTCGTGAAAGCAGACTGTCCCCCCCCTCCCCCACCTCGGTAGTTACTCGTGTTACCTAAAATAATTAAAGTCAAACTATTTGCCAGGACGTCCAGCAGTTACTTGTCTTACACAAAGAGCAAACTTTTATCTCGCGTCTCCCCCCAAAACTGCCCTGTAATTATTTATATCGCCGGCGATTAAATACGCTAACGCCGCAATAACCGGCGCATTAAGCTGCAGCTTTGGAGGATTAGGAGGCCTAAAAGCTTCATAAAGAGGTGAAGCAAACGGTAAGAAGAAGCCTTCCCTTCTTTCTGGGTCCTAGAAATTCTAAAATGTGTATCTGTACCTGGGAAAGCTGGGTGGCAACCAATATGGCTGCCAATATAGGCTATCCTCCCCCCGCCCCCCCCCCTCCTGAATGGCATGACCAGGATGATCTGCAATTCAGGGGTTTGGGAAAGCTGGGTGACATGCCCTGTTCTGGTTGCTACTCAGCTTTCTCAGAGACAGATAAACTACAAAATCAATAGAATTGCTGGCAAATATTTACTCTTAAAGAGGAGCCGTCCCCCGTCCTGACAGGTCTGTTTTAGTAACTACTTGCATTCCCCATGGAATAACAATTCCAGAGCATCTCTTCTTATGTGCCGTTCCTCTATTATTCCTACTGCCAGCAGTCTGCAATAAAAGATCCAGCTGGGTGTGACAAGTTGGGGGGGGGAAGGGGGGTGTCCCTGCCCAGTCTGACATTACCAAATCAGTGCTGCCAGGGTCAGACTGTGCAAGGATACACCTCCAACTAGTCACACCCAGAAGGTCCTTTATTGCAGAGCGCTGGCAATTTATTTATAAACTTCCAGTAGGAATAATAGAGGCATCCTCTTCTATCTTCATTCAGCAGGACCTGGGGTGACGTCATCGCAGGTCCTTTTGCAGGTCCTCAGCAAGAAAAGAAGAGGATACCGGCTGCGCGAACAAGTGGATGAGGTGAGGTTTTTTTTAATTATTTTTAACCCCTCAATGGCCATTTTATTTAGCATTCTGTCTTAAGAATGCTATTATTTTCCTTTATAATCACGTTATAACGGAAAATAATAAAGTGAAGTTCGGGTCCCCATTGACTTTAATGTGGTCCGGGTTCGGGGTCAAGTTCGAATTCCGAACTTTGACCTGAAGTTCCCCGGGTTTGTTCAACCCTAGAAGTAACCCTACAAGCGGATGGGGGTGCACCGTGCTGGAATTTGTAGAGCATATAAAAAAAATATAAATCTAAACGACGAGAGGAGCCAAAGCCCCAGAATCCGTTGAGATTACAGTCCCCATCATTTCTATCACCTGAACGACCAGCAGGTGGCGATCTAAGGGCTCATGCACACACACTTATTTTTTGTCCGTGTCCGTGTACGGCCCTTAGGGCTCATGCAGACGACTGTATGTATTTTGCGGTTCGCAAAACACGGATCCACAAAAATAAAAACGGATGACGGAACAGCTGGCCCCTATTAGAACAGTCCTATCCTTGTCACTTATGTGGACAACTATAGGACATGTTCAATTTATTTGGGGAAAGGACATGCGGAAACGCAATGCACACGTGTAACTTGTTTTTTTTTTTTGCAGACCCATTGAAATGAATGGTGCCGTATACGGTCCGAAAAAAAAATGGAACGGACACGTAAAGGAAATACGTTCGTTTGCATGGTTCCGCTTAAGGGCTCATTCATTTCAATGGGGTTTGAAAAAAACAAAAAAAAAAAACGGAAATGACTTCATGGGCATTCCGTATCCGTATGTTCACAAGTCTGTTCTGCAAAAAATTAGAACATGTCCTATTCTTGTCCGTTTGGCGGACAAGGACAGGCATTGTTACAATGGAGCCACAAAAAATACACATGTCATCCGTATTTTTTATTGCGGATCTGTGTTTTGCAGACCGCGGTCATGTGCATGAGCCCTAAGGGTGCAGTGAACTATGACAATGGCATAGCTGGCAGTCGATGCTCCAAGGTAATAGGATCCCTGAATGCAAAATTACAAATCTTTGCCAGAAAAGGCAACAATGTATTCCTCCTCCTCCTCCTCCCGGCATAGTCCTGCCAGTGGGATTATTTCCTGCGTCTCTAGTATAGAGCGCAAACTGGCTGCAAAAATATCTGCTTCCTAAAGAAAAACTAAAAAAACATACCATATAAAAAAAAATCCCATGTTTGCTCATTTCCATAAGAAGGTGGAGCTATAGTGTAAAAGAATATCAAGTACTAAGCAGGGGCAGGCCTTAAAATGGCTTAAAGGGAAACACCACCTAAAATATAAACTATACAATTATTTATTTATTTTTTATTATTGGCAGTGTGAAAAAACAAGAGAAGATTTAAAGGGGTTGTCCCATGAAAAATATTCTAAAAGTTATTCAGTGAAATCTATCTGTATAGCGCCACCTGCTGTTTGCTCTTTTTCTAATTTCTCTGTCCAGCTCACTGTCACGGAAGCACATTCTCAGTTCCGTCCTTCAGCTGTCACCAGCTGCAGCAGAAAGGACACGCCCTCTGAGCAAGGACACGCCCCTTAAGCTGCCAGCTTGAAATAAATCTAGCAGAACAATTGTAGGAATGAATGGGAACATCTCTGGACCCGTGTGAGGTACCGGGCTGGTTCTAGTTTTATTAGAAAGAGGTTGTCTTGCACTATATGATGTCTGATTTTTATTTTTTACATTAAAGGGGATGTCTAATCTCTGACAATGGGGGCATATCGCTAGGGTATGCCCCCATTGTCTGATAGGTGCGGGTCCCAGCACCTATCTCGAGAACGGAGCTCTGCAAAGTGATGGCTGGAGGACTCCGGTCCGCCCACCACCACCACCAAGTACTCCTATCAGACAATGGGGGCATATCCTTGCAATATGCTCCAATTGTCTCAGATGAGACATCCCCTTTAATCATGGGATAACCCCTTTAATGCAAATCCGCAATGTAGAGTCCATAAAAAAAATCCCTAATTTCACTTCCACGTTCCGGGTTTTGCTGTGAGAGGTAGGTGGGATTCCCCTTTAAGCTTGTGGTTTGCACTGCCCAGCATATGCACTTCTATGTGAACCTTTTAAAGGGGTTGTCCAACATTAGAAAAACATGGCTGCCTTCTGTCAGAAACAGCGCCGCACCTGCCCCCAGGTGGTGTCCGGTATTGCAGCTCCATTAAAGTGAATGGGGCTGGGCTGCAATACCATACATGTCCTGAGGACAGGAGTGGCGCTGTTGTGTGGAAGCAGGCAGGCATGGACAACCTCCTTCGCGTCAGCCTTCCCCACAGTCATTTGTGATTGTCCATAGCAAAACATAAAAATAATAATAATCCAATATATACATTTACATAAAAAAGAGCGTTTACCGGTCCTAAAAGCCATAAATAGTGCGACAATGTATAAAATATAGAACGCGCTACGCTGTCATTTTATATAAATATATCACAGTTATATACAGGGAGTGGTTAACCCTATCATTGCTGGCAGTGCTAGGGTTTACCGGCCGGTCAGCATTTTTCAGTATGACTATATACAAGATGAAGGTACAGCTGCCATATTAGAGTGATTACAGTATATCCAGGATTCTCGGGGTCGGGTCCTTAGGTGGGAGGGGGCCCGTCGTACTTAAGCATCAGGTTAAAGGAACGTGCAAAGTTGTTGGACAGGGCGCAGTTCTTGGAGTCATAAAGAAGAGGAAGAAGAAACGCCAAGAGGAGGAGGAGGAGCAGCAACAACTGCAGAGGCAGCGCAGCGCAACACACCCGGTGCAGGAAGGAGCAGATCCCTCCCGATCCCTGCAAGAAACCAGGACACGCATTAGTTATACAGAGCAATAATACACAGAACATGGATAGGCTGCATTCTCAGTGATGTCACCGCTGATCTCTAGTGAATGGATAGGCTGCATTCTCAGTGATGTCACCGCTGATCTCTAGTGAATGGACAGGCTGCATTCTCAGTGATGTCACCGCTGATCTCTAGTGAATGGATAGGCTGTATTCTCAGTGATGTCACCGCTGATCTCTAGTGAATGGATAGGCTGCATTCTCAGTGATGTCACCGCTGATCTCTAGTGAATGGATAGGCTGCATTCTCAGTGATGTCACCGCTGATCTCTAGTGAATGGATAGGCTGCATTCTCAGTGATGTCACTGCTGATCTCTAGTGAATGGATAGGCTGTATTCTCAGTGATGTCACTGCTGATCTCTAGTGAATGGATAGGCTGCATTCTCAGTGATGTCACTGCTGATCTCTAGTGACTAGATAGGCTGCATTCTCAGTGATGTCACCGCTGATCTCTAGTGAATGGATAGGCTGTATTTTCAGTGATGTCACCGCTGATCTCTAGTGAATATATAGGCTGCATTCTCAATGATGTCACTGCTGATCTCTAGTGAATGGATAGGCTGTATTCTCAGTGATGTCACCGCCGATCTCTAGTGAATGGATAGGCTGCATTCTCAGTGATGTCACCGCTGATCTCTAGTGAATGGATAGGCTGCATTCTCAGTGATGTTACCGCTGATCTCTAGTGAATGGATAGGCTGCATTCTCAGTGATGTTACCGCTGATCTCTAGTGAATGGATAGGCTTTATTCTCAGTGATGTCACCGCTGCTCTCTAGTGAATGGATAGGCTGCATACTCAGTGATGTCACTGCTGATCTCTAGTGAATGGATAGGCTGCATTCTCAGTGATGTCACCGCTGCTCTCTAGTGAATGGATAGGCTGCATTCTCAGTGATGTCACCGCTGCTCTCTAGTGAATGGATAGGCTGTATTCTCAGTGATGTCACCGCTGCTCTCTAGTGAATGGATAGGCTGCATTCTCAGTGATGTCACCGCTGCTCTCTAGTGAATGGATAGGCTGTATTCTCAGTGATGTCACCGCTGCTCTCTAGTGAATGGATAGGCTGTATTCTCAGTGATGTCACCGCTGCTCTCTAGGGAATGGACAGGCTGCATTCTCAGTGATGTCACCGCTGCTCTCTAGTGAATGGATAGGCTGTATTTTCAGTGATGTCACCGCTGATCTCTAGTGAATATATAGGCTGCATTCTCAATGATGTCACTGCTGATCTCTAGTGAATGGATAGGCTGTATTCTCAGTGATGTCACCGCCGATCTCTAGTGAATGGATAGGCTGCATTCTCAGTGATGTCACCGCTGATCTCTAGTGAATGGATAGGCTGCATTCTCAGTGATGTTACCGCTGATCTCTAGTGAATGGATAGGCTGCATTCTCAGTGATGTTACCGCTGATCTCTAGTGAATGGATAGGCTTTATTCTCAGTGATGTCACCGCTGCTCTCTAGTGAATGGATAGGCGGCATACTCAGTGATGTCACTGCTGATCTCTAGTGAATGGATAGGCTGCATTCTCAGTGATGTCACCGCTGCTCTCTAGTGAATGGATAGGCTGCACTCTCAGTGATGTCACCGCTGCTCTCTAGTGAATGGATAGGCTGCATTCTCAGTGATGTCACCGCTGCTCTCTAGTGAATGGATAGGCTGTATTCTCAGTGATGTCACCGCTGCTCTCTAGTGAATGGATAGGCTGCATTCTCAGTGATGTCACCGCTGCTCTCTAGTGAATGGATAGGCTGTATTCTCAGTGATGTCACCGCTGCTCTCTAGTGAATGGACAGGCTGCATTCTCAGTGATGTCACCGCTGCTCTCTAGTGAATGGATAGGCTGTATTCTCAGTGATGTCACCGCTGCTCTCTAGTGAATGGATAGGCTGCATTCTCAGTGATAGGCTCTTACCTTGATTACGCCTCTTGGCTCTTCTGATATTTTCAGATTCTGTAAAGAAAATACATTTAAAATTAACATCAGCAGAAAGAACATCTGTATGTCCTAATAATGGTCTTCCCCTTGAAGGTATCCATGACAACATTCCATTACGAATCCAGTACAAACCAGTCCATTCTTCTTTCACTGCAGCTCCACCCATTCACACCAAATTCCTGCCCTTTAGTGGCCAATGGATGCCGAATTTATTGTAGAGTCTGAAAATTGAACACTACAGATCCCAGAATGTCCTCATGAGACACTGACCCCTCGTCTGACCTATCAGCAGAGGACAGTGAGAACTCTTACCGTATGTTTCCCAGAATCACGGAGCTTGGATTTGTAGAGCATCCAGAGGTAGCGGAGCTCTTCCAGTTTCAGGTCCTCAGTCACCGTCATGGACGATCTGCTGCGCAGGAGGGACTCAAAGAGTTTTTGTCCTTGAGGGACCCGTGACTGCAACTTCTTCAGGAAGAGAAAGTATAATGAATAGGAATGATTTCCAGACAGCGTGTCCTTGTACTGCACCCCAAGAATCAGCGTGTCCTTGAACTGCACCCCAAGAATCAGCGTGTCCTTGTACTGCACCCCAAGAATCAGCGTGTCCTTGTACGGCACCCCAAGAATCAGTGTGTCCTTGTACTGCACCACAAGAATCAGCGTGTCCTTGTACTGTACCCCAAGAATCAGCGTGTCCTTGTACTGTACTGCAAGAATCAACGTGTCCTTGTACTGTACCCCAAGAATCAGCGTGTCCTTGCACTGTACCCCAAGAATCAGCGTGTCCTTGTACTGTACCCCAAGAATCAGCGTGTCCTTGTACTGTACTGCAAGAATCAACGTGTCCTTGTACTGTACCCCAAGAATCAGCGTGTCCTTGCACTGTACCCCAAGAATCAGCGTGTCCTTGTACTGTACCCCAAGAATCAGCGTGTCCTTGTACTGTACCTGAAGAATCAGCGTGTCCTTGTACTGTACCCCAAGAATCAGCGTGTCCTTGTACTGTACCCCAAGAATCAGCGTGTCCTTGGACTGTACCCCAAGAATCAGCGTGTGCTTATACTGTACCCCAAGAATCAGTGTCCTTATACTGTACCCCACAATGACTGCACCAGCAGAATAGTGAGTGCAGCTCTGGAGTATTAATAAAGTGGCTGGCGTCCTGAACTCTGCCCGTACCCCTGAAGAAGCCAGGTTACTGGCGAAACATGTCGTGGGGCAGATACAGTTTTTAATGTCTGTTTGCTCACTCCATTGGTGTCTGTTAGTTAGACAGACAGTGTACATTTAATAATAGACAGTGCAATTGAACAATCGTCACAGTATTAGTCAGGCAGCCCAGCGCAGTTAAGAATCAGTCAGCTAGCATAGCGAGTAGCTGTGCATGAGAGTGTTTGCAGTGTGATTGACTCTGAGCGACCGTTAACCTGACAACTAGTGACATAGTGTCAGATAGTATCGGTTACGACTCAGTTCTATATGGTTATCAGTAAATAAACTGTCTCACAAGACAATACTGTAAAGATCACTGCAGTGTGGGAGGAGAAGGTGCACATCTCCACCACTCCTAAGGCAGTCACCTCAACCCTACACTGGAGAGGCAAACAGTGTTTTTTAAATGTGTGTTTAGGCTCAAAGCCGTTTTAATATCAATAAGTGACATTTTAAATTCACTTCAAACCTGGGTCAAGTTATCAGCCCTTGAGGCTTTAATAAATAATGCAGCTCTGGAGTATAATACAGGATGTAACTCAGGATCAGTACAGGATAGGTAATGTAATGTATGTACACAGTGACTGCACCAGCAGAATAGTGAGTGCAGCTCTGGAGTATAATACAGGATGTAACTCAGGATCAGTACAGGATAAGTAATGTAATGTATGTACACAGTGACTGCACCAGCAGAATAGTGAGTGCAGCTCTGGAGTATAATACAGGATGTAACTCAGGATCAGTACAGGATAAGTAATGTAATGTATGTACACAGTGACTGCACCAGCAGAATAGTGAGTGCAGCTCTGGAGTATAATACAGGATGTAACTCAGGATCAGTACAGGATAAGTAATGTAATGTATGTACACAGTGACTGCACCAGCAGAATAGTGAGTGCAGCTCTGGAGTATAATACAGGATGTAACTCAGGATCAGTACAGGATAAGTAATGTAATGTATGTACACAGTGACTCCACCAGCAGAATAGTGAGTGCAGCTCTGGAGTATAATACAGGATGTATCTCAGGATCAGTACAGGATAAGTAATGTAATGTATGTACACAGTGACTGCACCAGCAGAATAGTGAGTGCAGCTCTGGAGTATAATACAGGATGTAACTCAGGATCAGTACAGGATAAGTAATGTATGTACACAGTGACTGCACCAGCAGAATAGTGAGTGCAGCTCTGGAGTATAATACAGGATGTAACTCAGGATCAGTACAGGATAAGTAATGTAATGTATGTACACAGTGACTGCACCAGCAGAATAGTGAGTGCAGCTCTGGAGTATAATACAGGATGTAACTCAGGATCAGTACAGGATAAGTAATGTAATGTATGTACACAGTGACTGCACCAGCAGAATAGTGAGTGCAGCTCTGGAGTATAATACAGGATGTAACTCAGGATCAGTACAGGATAAGTAATGTAATGTATGTACACAGTGACTGCACCAGCAGAATAGTGAGTGCAGCTCTGGAGTATAATACAGGATGTAACTCAGGATCAGTACAGGATAAGTAATGTAATGTATGTACACAGTGACTCCACCAGCAGAATAGTGAGTGCAGCTCTGGAGTATAATACAGGATGTATCTCAGGATCAGTACAGGATAAGTAATGTAATGTATGTACACAGTGACTGCACCAGCAGAATAGTGAGTGCAGCTCTGGAGTATAATACAGGATGTAACTCAGGATCAGTACAGGATAAGTAATGTAATGTATGTACACAGTGACTGCACCAGCAGAATAGTGAGTGCAGCTCTGGAGTATAATACAGGATGTAACTCAGGATCAGTACAGGATAAGTAATGTATGTACACAGTGACTGCACCAGCAGAATAGTGAGTGCAGCTCTGGAGTATAATACAGGATGTAACTCAGGATCAGTACAGGATAAGTAATGTAATGTATGTACACAGTGACTCCACCAGCAGAATAGTGAGTGCTGCTCTGGAGTAAAATACAGGATGTAACTCAGGATCAGTACAGGATAAGTAATGTAATGTATGTACACAGTGACTGCACCAGCAGAATAGTGAGTGCAGCTCTGGAGTATAATACAGGATGTAACTCAGGATCAGTACCGGATAAGTAATGTATGTACACGGTGACTGCACCAGCAGAATAGTGAGTGCAGCTCTGGAGTATAATACATGATGTAACTCAGGATCAGTACAGGATGAGTAATGTAATGTATGTACACGGTGACTGCACCAGCAGAATAGTGAGTGCTGCTCTGGAGTATAATACAGGATGTAACTCAGGATCAGTACAGGATAAGTAATGTACTGTATATACACAGTGACTCCAACAGCAGAATAGTGAGTGCAGCTCTGGGGTGTAATACAGGATGTAACTCAGGATCAGTACAGGATAAGTAATGTGTGTACACAGTGACTGCACCAGCAGAATAGTGAGTGCAGCTCTGGAGTATAATACAGGATGTAACTCAGGATCAGTACAGGATAAGTAATGTATGTATGTACACAGTGACTGCACCAGCAGAATAGTGAGTGCAGCTCTGGAGTATAATACAGGATGTACCTCAGGATCAGTACAGGATAAGTAATGTATGTACACAGTGACTGCACCAGCAGAATAGTGAGTGCTGCTCTGGAGTATAATACAGGATGTAACTCAGGATCAGCACGGGATAAGTAATGTATGTACACAGTGACTCCACCAGCAGAATAGTGAGTGCAGCTCTGGAGTATAATACAGGATGTAACTCAGGATCAGTACAGGATAAGTAATGTATATACACAGTGACTGCACCAGCAGAATAGTGAGTGCAGCTCTGGAGTATAATACAGGATGTAACTCAGGATCAGTACAGGATAAGTAATGTATGTATGTACACAGTGACTGCACCAGCAGAATAGTGAGTGCAGCTCTGGAGTATAATACAGGATGTACCTCAGGATCAGTACAGGATAAGTAATGTATGTACACAGTGACTGCACCAGCAGAATAGTGAGTGCTGCTCTGGAGTATAATACAGGATGTAACTCAGGATCAGCACGGGATAAGTAATGTATGTACACAGTGACTCCACCAGCAGAATAGTGAGTGCAGCTCTGGAGTATAATACAGGATGTAACTCAGGATCAGTACAGGATAAGTAATGTATATACACAGTGACTGCACCAGCAGAATAGTGAGATATTAGACATTAGGTACATTATACCTGTAGATGACTTTGCCGTGTTTTTATTTCGCTGTTGCTGGAGATATGGGACGCACACATCCGGTTCAGTTTTGAGCTTTCTGCCTGAAGCCACTGCTCGAACTCCAACAGCAGCTTCATGTGATCGTCACTTGCCTGTAGACAAGACAAGAAGACAAAGTTAATCCATGATATGTAAATAGAATCCCAAGAACCAGAGTGTCCTTGTACTGTACCCCAAGTATCAGAGTGTCCTTGTACTGTACCCCAAGTATCAGAATGTCCTTGTACTGTACCCCAAGTATCAGAGTGTCCTTGTACTGTACCCCAAGTATCAGAGTGTCCTTGTACTGTACCCCAAGTATCAGAGTGTCCTTGTACTGTACCCCAAGTATCAGAGTGTCCTTGTACTGTACCCCAAGTATCAGAGTGTCCTTATACTGTACCCCAAGTATCAGAGTGTCCTTATACTGTACCCCAAGTATCAGAATGTCCTTATACTGTACCCCAAGTATCAGTGTCCTTGTACTGTACCCCAAGTATCAGAATGTCCTTATACTGTACCCCAAGTATCAGTGTCCTTGTACTGTACCCCAAGTATCAGAATGTCCTTATACTGTACCCCAAGTATCAGTGTCCTTGTACTGTACCCCAAGTATCAGAGTGTCCTTGTACTGTACCCCAAGTATCAGAGTGTCCTTGTACTGTACCCCAAGTATCAGTGTCCTTGTACTGTACCCCAAGTATCAGAGTGTCCTTGTACTGTACCCCAAGTATCAGAGTGTCCTTGTACTGTACCCCAAGTATCAGAGTGTCCTTGTACTGTACCCCAAGTATCAGAGTGTCCTTGTACTGTACCCCAAGTATCAGAATGTCCTTATACTGTACCCCAAGTATCAGTGTCCTTGTACTGTACCCCAAGTATCAGAGTGTCCTTATACTGTACCCCAAGTATCAGAGTGTCCTTATACTGTACCCCAAGTATCAGAGTGTCCTGATACTGTACCCCAAGTATCAGTGTCCTTGTACTGTACCCCAAGTATCAGAGTGTCCTTGTACTGTACCCCAAGTATCAGAGTGTCCTTATACTGTACCCCAAGTATCAGTGTCCTTGTACTGTACCCCAAGTATCAGAGTGTCCTTATACTGTACCCCAAGTATCAGAGTGTCCTTATACTGTACCCCAAGTATCAGAGTGTCCTGATACTGTACCCCAAGTATCAGTGTCCTTGTACTGTACCCCAAGTATCAGAGTGTCCTTGTACTGTACCCCAAGTATCAGAGTGTCCTTATACTGTACCCCAAGTATCAGAATGTCCTTATACTGTACCCCAAGTATCAGTGTCCTTGTACTGTACCCCAAGTATCAGAGTGTCCTTATACTGTACCCCAAGTATCAGAGTCCTTATACTGTACCCCAAGTATAAGTGTCCTTGTACTGTACCCCAAGTATCAGAGTGTCCTTATACTGTACCCCAAGTATCAGTGTGTCCTTGTACTGTACCCCAAGCTCAATGTCATTATCTTATACCCCAAGTGTCAGTGTCGGTCCATTATACATGTTATACCAGTACTTACCTCATTCCCTCCAGTTCTCTGTGCACCAGGAGCATCCACCATGTCCACAGACTCGGCCAGGGTCACAAGCTTCTGGTTCCTCCTGGATGCGCCCGGATTATTGGGAGATTTTCCTGTCCAGTTCATATTCTCTTCTGCAACAAAACTTTCCAGCAGAGAAGAGCATTAATTCTCGATGTACAGGGAGTGCAGAATTATTAGGCAAATGAGTATTTTGACCACATCATCCTCTTTATGCATGTTGTCTTACTCCAAGCTGTATAGGCTCGAAAGCCTACTACCAATTAAGCATATTAGGTGATGTGCATCTCTGTAATGAGAAGGGGTGTGGTCTAATGACATCAACACCCTATATTAGGTGTGCATAATTATTAGGCAACTTCCTTTCCTTTGGCAAAATGGGTCAAAAGAAGGACTTGACAGGCTCAGAAAAGTCAAAAATAGTGAGATATCTTGCAGAGGGATGCAGAACTCTTAAAATTGCAAAGCTTCTGAAGCGTGATCATCGAACAATCAAGCGTTTCATTCAAAATAGTCAACAGGGTCGCAAGAAGCGTGCGGAAAAACCAAGGCGCAAAATAACTGCCCATGAACTGAGAAAAGTCAAGCGTGCAGCTGCCAAGATGCCACTTGCCACCAGTTTGGCCATATTTCAGAGCTGCAACATCACTGGAGTGCCCAAAAGCACAAGGTGTGCAATACTCACAGACATGGCCAAGGTAAGAAAGGCTGAAAGACGACCACCACTGAACAAGACACACAAGCTGAAACGTCAAGACTGGGCCAAGAAATAGCTCAAGACTGATTTTTCTAAGGTTTTATGGACTGATGAAATGAGAGTGAGTCTTGATGGGCCAGATGGATGGGCCCGTGGCTGGATTGGTAAAGGGCAGAGAGCTCCAGTCCGACTCAGACGCCAGCAAGGTGGAGGTGGAGTACTGGTTTGGGCTGGTATCATCAAAGATGAGCTTGTGGGGCCTTTTCGGGTTGAGGATGGAGTCAAGCTCAACTCCCAGTCCTACTGCCAGTTTCTGGAAGACACCTTCTTCAAGCAGTGGTACAGGAAGAAGTCTGCATCCTTCAAGAAAAACATGATTTTCATGCAGGACAATGCTCCATCACACGCGTCCAGTACTCCACAGCGTGGCTGGCAAGAAAGGGTATAAAAGAAGAAAATCTAATGACATGGCCTCCTTGTTCACCTGATCTGAACCCCATTGAGAACCTGTGGTCCATCATCAAATGTGAGATTTACAAGGAGGGAAAACAGTACACCTCTCTGAACAGTGTCTGGGAGGCTGTGGTTGCTGCTGCACGCAATGTTGATGGTGAACAGATCAAAACACTGACAGAATCCATGGATGGCAGGCTTTTGAGTGTCCTTGCAAAGAAAGGTGGCTATATTGGTCACTGATTTGTTTTTGTTTTGTTTTTAAATGTCAGAAATGTATATTTGTGAATGTTGAGATGTTATATTGGTTTCACTGGTAAAAATAAATAATTGAAATGGGTATATATTTGTTTTTTGTTAAGTTGCCTAATAATTATGCACAGTAATAGTCACCTGCACACACAGATATCCCCCTAAAATAGCTAAAACTAAAAACAAACTAAAAACTACTTCCAAAAATATTCAGCTTTGATATTAATGAGTTTTTTGGGTTCATTGAGAACATGGTTGTTGTTCAATAATAAAATGAATCCTCAAAAATACAACTTGCCTAATAATTCTGCACTCCCTGTATGAGTAATGTAAGGTGGTGTTCACACACGACAGATTTGTACATTTCTACAACTGTAAATCTGCTCCATACTTGTGGGATTTCTGCAAGCTCAATTTATATTAGTCAGTCAGTCACATAAATTTCTGCTTCACGTGGATTTACCTCCGCAGGATACATTCTTTACTTACCCAGAGGTGATCTGTAGGTTTCCCGGAGAAATCCGATATCCAGCTCTGCGGTGAAGATCGCCATCTTGCAGGAGGCTGGTCCTGTGCAAAATATCGGATCATGACTGCATGCTACTATACAGGAAGCACTGAATGTGTGCCGTATGCTATATAGACCATGGATGTCATGTAGACCATTACAGACCAGTATACTATATAGACCATGGATGTTATGTAGACCATTACAGACCAGTATACTATGTAGACCATTACAGACCAGTATACTATATAGACCATGGATGTTATGTAGACCATTACAGACCAGTATACTATATAGACCATGGATGTTATGTAGACCATTACAGACCAGTATACTATATAGACCAGTACAGATATATAATATGCAGACCAGCAAAGGTCAATATACTATGTTGATCAGTATAAACCAGTATACTACCTAGACCATTTGTTACCAGTATACTATATAGACAAGTGTAGACCAATATACTCTATAGACCAGTATATTATGTAAACCAGTATAAACCAGTATACTATATATACACATATGGATCAGTTTACTATGTAGACCAGTATAGACCAGTTTACTATATGGACCAACAGAAGCCAGTACTATGCAGACCAGTACAATATATAGACCACTATACCATGTAGACCAGGGCACTGTGTGGACCAGTAGAAGCCAGTATACTATGCAGACTATTATGTAGACCAGTATACTATATGTATATCATTCAAGTATAACGGCAGCTCTCACCTGCTCCTCGGCCGGATGAGCCCGGATGCCGCACCTCAGAGCGCTAATCTCATGACAAAGAAAGAGGAAAATCCAGCTCCATATCACAGCAGGAAAAAATTCTTTATTCACGGGTAAAATCTTCATGTACAGGACAATCTGTCAACGCGTTTCAGACCATATAACAATTGCGGTCCTTCCTCATGACATGTAAAACCTTCAAATGACTGCAACTTATAGGTTCCCCACTCAGCTGGCCGTGCAATCAGTCGCGCGCACCGCCCGGAAAAACATACAAGGTGCAATCAGTAACAACTGTCACCATCTGAAAAGTTGCAAATCGTGCAAAACTAACTATCACAAAACAGTGGAAAAAAAAAAACTAATAATGAGAAAAACATACATAAAGTCTCAATAAAATGCATATAAAAATAGCAAGTCATGAATCCCCTTAGTATTGTATTTATAAAGCTTCCCTGCTTTCTGCATTTTTCAGTTGGATTCCCGTCAACCCATTGGCTTAAACAAAAGGCACGATCTTATACTACAATACTAAGGGGAATCATGACTTGCTATTTTTATATGCTTTTTATTGAGACTTTATGTATCTTTTTCTCATTATTATATATATTTTTTCCACTGTTTTGTGATAGTTAGTCTTGCACGATTTGTAACTTTTCAGATGGTGACAGTTGTTACTGATTAAGGTTCAGATAGCCAAACGGCTAATGGGTTCCCGTTTAAGGTCTATTTTAAAATATAACATTTATTTAGTATTCTTTAAAATTAACGGGAAAAAGAAAAGAAAATATTTAAATATTTTCTTTTCTTTTTCCCGTTAATTTTAAAGAATACTAAATAAATGTTATATTTTAAAATAGACCTTAAACGGGAACCCATTAGCCGTTTGGCTATCTGAACCTTAATTACTCATATCCCGGGTCCGAAGGGTCCCTGAAAGGAAAAGTTGTTACTGATTGCACCTTGTATGTTTTTCCGGGCGGTGCGCCCGACTGATTGCACGGCCAGCTGAGTGGGGAACCTATAAGTTGCAGGTTTTGCACATGTCATGAGGAAGGACCGCAATTGTTATATGGTCTGAAACGCGTTGACAGATTGTCCTGTACATGAAGATTTTACCCGTGAATAAAGAATTTTTTCCTGCTGTGATATGGAGCTGGATTTTCCTCTTTCTTTGTTATGATATACAGTGCTGCCCATAATTATTCATACCCCTGGCAAATTTGGACTTAAAGGGAGTCTGTCACCTCCATATGGCCATATACAGCGCTTACATGGCTCTGTAGCACACCTATACAGGGTTGTAACGGTACCTTTGTTCTTTTCTTTAGACTTGCACCAGCAGGAAAAACTAAGTTTAATTCATATGCAAATGAGCCCTCGCAAGTGCCCAGGGGCGGCGTTCACTGTGTAGGTGCCCAGGCTGCTCTGCCTTTCTTTCACTTTACTCCTCCCCAGTCTCTGCCTTTGACCGCCCTCCAAGTCTCTTGCCTCATCGATAGGTCCGGATTTGGAGGGCGGGCAAAGGAAGAGGGTGGGGAGGAGTAAAGTGAAAAGAAGGCAGAGCAGCCTGGGCACCTACACAGTGAACGCCGCCCCTGGGCACTTGCGAGGGCTCATTTGCATATGAATTAAACTTAGTTTTTCCTGCTGGTGCAAGTCTAAAGAAAAGAACAAAGGTACCGTTACAACCCTGTATAGGTGTGCTACAGAGCCATGTAAGCGCTGTATATGGCCATATGGAGGTGACAGACTCCCTTTAAAGTTACTTTTATTCAACCAGCAAGTAATTTTTTTGACGGGATATAAGATAATAAGACGATGTACAAGAGGCATTATTGTGGAAAAAAACATTTCTCAGCTTTTATTTACATTTGAGCAAAAAGTCTCCAGTCCAAAATGATTCATACCCTTCTCAATAATCAATAGAAAAGCCGTTATTGGCTATTACAGCAATAAACGCTTCCTATAATTGCAGACCAGCTTTTTGCATGTCTCCACAGGTATTTTTGCCCATTCATCTTTAGCAATGAGCTCCAAATCTTTCAGGTTGGAGGGTCTTCTTGCCATCACCCTGATCTTTAGATCCCTCCACAAATTCTCAGTTGGATTCAAGTCTGGACTCTGGCTGGGCCTCTCCAAAACGTTAATGTTGTTGTCTGCTAACCATTTCTTCACCACTTTTGCTGTGTGTTTTGGGTCATTGTCATGCTGAAATGTCCACTGGTGCCCAAGGCCAAGTTTCTCTGCAGACTGCCTGATGTTGTCGTTGAGAATCCTCATGTATTGCTCTTTTTTCAAGGTGCCGTTTACTGTGATTAGGTTCCCTGGTCCATTGGCTGAAAAACACCCCCAAAGCATTAGGTTCCCACCACCATGTTTGACAGTGGGGATGGTGTTCTTTGCGTTGAAGGCTTCTCCTTTTTTACGCCAAATGAAGGAAACATCATTGTGACCAAACAATTAAATTTTTGTTTCATCTGACCATAACACAAAACACCAGAAGTCTTCTTCTTTGTCCAGATGAGCTTTTGCAAAGGCCAAGCGAGCTTTTGTGTGCCTTATCTGGAGAAGTGGCGTCCTCCTTGGTCTGCAGTGTGCAGTGTCCGTTGGATTGTTTGCCTTGAGACATTGTCACCAGCAGAGCCCAGATTCACCAGGACGGCCTTGGTGGTGATCATTAGATTCTTCTTCACCTCTCTAACTGTCCTCCTGGCCAACACAGGTGTCACTTTTGGCTTCCGACCACGTCCTCTGAGATTTTCCACAGTTCGGAACATCTTGTATTTTTTGCTCAAATGTAAATAAAAGCTGAGAAATGTTTTTTTTCCACAATAATGCCTCTTGTACATCGTCTTATTATCTTTTGGGAGACACCTATGTCATTTCCTGTCAAAAAAATACTTGCTGGTTGAATAAAAGTAACTTGAAGTCAAAATTTGCCAGGGGTATAAATAATTATGGGCAGCACTGTATATATCAGTGTACTATGTGGACCAGTACAGACCACTATACCATGTAGACCAGGGTAATGTTTGGACCAGTAGAAGCCAGTATACTAAGTAGACTATTATGTAGACCAGTATACAGAAGTGTACTATGCAGACCAGTATACTATGTAGACTATTGTGTAGACCAGTATACTATGTAGACCAATGTACTATGTAGACCAGTATACAGAAGTGTACTATGTGGACCAGTATACTATGTGGACCAGTAGAGGCCAGTATGTAGACCAGTATACACTAGTGAACTAACCTGGCCGTCAGTCCTCCACTGGCCACTGCTGGGCTCTTTGGCGGTGGATGAGAAGGACTTGTTCTACGGTCCGGACTGGAAAACCTAAATAAGAGCAGAATGTGAGGGGTCGTGTTCCAGTCTAACCATGCACATAAAAGAGAAGTCAGTCCAAAAGTTCTCTGAGCCCCATGACCCCAGATCAGATCCCCGGTCACTGGAGTCAGGGGGTCACAACGACTGATGCAGCGTACCTCACGGAGACAAAGTTCGATCCATATCCTTGAGCGTCGCCTTCCCCAGAATCACCATTCGCTTCTCGGCCACCACTGACATAAAAGATGGATATGAATCAGAACATATAACGTAGGAGCTTTACAGCCACAGCCTGACATTGAGCTCACCGGCCATATCTCTTAAAGGGGAAATCCACCTTATATTCTGAAACTCTATTTTAAAAAGTCTTTTGCTTTATATAAGAAATGTTAACACTTACGTTCCACGTTTCTCAATCTGTCCAAACCCATGGTCGATGGAAATATTCTTCTTGCCGTTGTCAGTGTTTCTTGTGCTCCTGATTGAATGCCCATCAGTGTCAGCACTGGAAAACATAGACAGCCATATAGACTGACTCATTACTTACCCAAAACATCTCAAACTCATGAATGTGCTGGCTTTATTGGCAGCTGCCTGACACAAGGGCTCTTTGCTTTGATATATGATATTTCCTGCTCATGTGCCACATGTTAGAGGACATTTTAGGACACTTTTGGCACCAGGGTTGGGCACAATGGAATCTTCTACACCTCCTATTGTTAGACCTCTACATCTCTACTGGTGTGAATGTTTCTGGAGGACCTGAGCTCTGGAGATGGCCGATGTACAGCAGTGAAAAGTATTTTCTGTATATTACCTGCCCGGGCTCTCAGATTTTTCATCTTCTTGGCTTCTGTCTCTTTGGTCGATCACTCTGAATTCATAGCTGCTGCAGTCAATGCTGAAGGACACAAGGAAGTTCAATGTGAAAGTGGATATTTACAGATGTCCTATGGTGTTATTATACCTATATCACAAAGTATACAAGATTATAGTATATTACATTATAGTGTATTGTATTATTTTTCATTACTTTTCTTATCATTATATCCTATTACCTTAAATTACACCATATGACAATACACAGTCCAGTCCCATTATTCTGACCAGCAGCTAATATCCCGACTAACCGCCGTGAAAAGGTCCTGGTAGGTGGTCACAGGTATCTAGATCCATGCTGACTGCAGTGCATCCCACAGCTGCTGGAGGGGGGTGGGGGGTCTACTGTATAGAGCGAACACGACCATTCAGATGGTCCCACAGATGCTCAATTGGGTTCAAGTCTGGGGAATCAGGGGGTCAGGGTAGTACTTGGCTTGGTGGAAGATCCCATCAGCATGTAGGGGTGTACATGATCTGCAGGGAAGGGTTCATACCCAATTAGGTTAGCGTTCCTTCCACATGGATGAGTGGCCCAGAGAATGCCACGAAAACCTCCCCCAGACCATAATGCTGCCTCCACCGGCTTGTGTTCTTCCAGCAATGGCTGCAGGGTGTTCCCTCTCTGATGTTTCTCTTCTGACCTTCAACCTCCATCCGGTCCATGAAGTAGAAAACGAGACTCATTGGAGAAGACAACCCTTTACCAACCAGCAGAGGTCCGATTCTGGTACTGCCACGGAAATTGAAGTCTTTTCTGCCGATGCAACTTCATTATCAGAGGAGCAGTGACCGTCCGTCTGCTCCGGGGCCTCATACCCAGTAGGTTCTCTGAACTGTTGTGTTAGACTCACGTCCGGTCGCCCCTGGTTTATTTTGATGGTGAGCTGCTCCACTGTAGGGTGTCCTCCGCCCTCGGGCACCTCTGTAGCCGACGTTCCCCTCTCACATTGACGCGTGGTGCTCCGCAGTTTCCACGTCGCTTATTCACAATGCTGCCCTTTGTCCGCTCTCCATACACTTTTACCACAGCAGCAGAGAACAGTTCACACTGCGCAGGTTCAGAAATACTGACACCCGGGGCCCGAAAGCCCATAATCATCTATTTCTGCTACTCTGATAAATCCCCCTTTTACCCACAACAGCAATGAGGGATATGTGTGCAGACAGCCGATCACACACCTATATACCCCACTGAAGCCAGCTCACCACACCTTATATACCCACCGAGCCAGCTCACCACACCTTTATATACCCACCGAGCCAGCTCAACACACCTTATATACCCAGCGAGCCAGCTCACCACACCTTATATACCCAGCGAGCCAGCTCAACACACCTAATATTCCCAGCGAGCCACACCTTATATACCCAGAGAGCCAGCTCACCACACCTTATATACCCACAGAGCCAGCTCAACATACCTTATATACCCACCACACGCTATATACCGAGCGAGCCAGCTCACCACACCTTATATACCGAGCGAGCCAGCTCACCACACCTTATATACCCACCGAGCCAACTCACCACACCTTATATACCCACCGAGCCAGCTCACCACACCTTATATACCCACCTAGCCAGCTCACCACACCTTATATACCCACCGAGCCAGCTCAGCACACCTTATATACCCACCGAGCCAGCTCAGCACACCTTATATACCCACTGAGCCAGCTCACCACACCTTATATACCCACTGAGCCAGCTCACCACAATGGTTTCAATAAAAACGACAAAAAATTAACCCTACACAGCTTCATAGATGGAAATATGAAAAAGTTATGGGGGTCAAAATATGGGGATGAAAAAAATATATATTTTTTGCCAAACTTTTTATTTTTTTTCAGTATTAAAACTGCAGAAAAAACTATATAAATGTGGTATCGTTGTCACTGTACTGCGCCGGAGAATTAAAGGAACAGGTCAGTTTTACCACGTAGGGGACGTCGTAAAAACAAAACCCAGAAAACTAAGGTGCAATAAATATTTTTTTTTATTCCCCAAGAACAAGCAGGAGCTGAAGACCGTTGCAGTAGAGGCCTGGCAGAGCATCACCAGGGATGAAACCCAGCGTCTGGTGATGTCTATGCGTTCCAGACTTCAGGCTGTAATTGACTGCAAAGGATTTGTAACAAAGTATTAAAAAGTGAAAGTTTGATTTATGATTATTATTCTGTCCCATTACTTTTGGTCCCTTAACAAGTGGGAGGCAGATATGCAAACTGTTGTAATTCCTGCATTTATTGACTTGGCCATTGCAGAACATTCCACTTCTTTCCCTTAAAAAACTCTTTGGTTGCTTTTGCATTATGCTTTGGGTCATTGTCCATCTGCACTGTGAAGCGCCGTCCAATGAGTTCTGAAGCATTTGGCTGAATATAAGCAGATAATATTGCCCGAAACACTTCAGAATTCATCCTGCTGCTTTTGTCAGCAGTCACATCATCAATAAATACATGAGAACCAGTTCCATTGGCAGCCATACATGCCCACGCCATGACACTACCACCACCATGCTTCACTGATGAGGTGGTATGCTTAGGATCATGAGCAGTTCCTTTCCTTCTCCATACTCTTCTCTTCCCATCACTCTGGTACAAGTTGATCTTGGTCTCATCTGTCCATAGGATGTTGTTCCAGAACTGTGAAGGCTTTTTTAGATGTCGTTTGGCAAACTCTAATCTGGCCTTCCTGTTTTTGAGGCTCACCAATGGTTTACATCTTGTGGTGAACCCTCTGTATTCACTCTGGTGAAGTCTTCTCTTGATAGTTGACTTTGACACACATACACCTACCTCCTGGAGAGGGTTCTTGATCTGGCCAACTGTTGTGAAGGGTGTTTTCTTCACCAGGGAAAGAATTCTTCGGCCATCCACCACAGTTGTTTTCCATAGTCTTCCAGGTCTTTTGGTGTTGCTGAGCTCACCGGTGCGTTCCTTCTTTTTAAGAATGTTCCAAAACAGTTGTTTTGGCCGCGCCTAATGTTTTTGCTATCTCTCTGATGGGTTTGTTGTGTTTTTTCAGCCTAATGATGGCTTGCTTCACTGATAGTGACAGCTCTTTGGATCTCATCTTAAGAGTTGACAGCAACAGATTCAAATGCAATAGACTTGAAATGACCTCTGGACCTTTTATCTGCTCATTGTAATTGGGATAATGAGGGAATAAACACACACCTGGCCATGGAACAGCTGAGAAGCCAATTGTCCCATTACTTTTGGTCCCTTAACAAGTGGGAGGCACATATGCAAACTGCTGTAATTCCTGCACCGTTCACACTGATTTGGATGTAAATGCCCTCAAATTAAAGCTGACAGTCTGCAGGTAAAGCACATCTTGTTTGTTTCATTTCAAATCCATTGTGGTGGTGTATAGAGCCAAAAATGTTAGAATTGTGTCGATGTCCCAATATTTATGGACCTGACTGTAGGTGCAGGTCCCAGCGGTGGGACCTGCACCTATAAGGCAATCGGGGCATATCCTAGCGATATGCCCCAGTGTCTGAGATGAGAAAACCTCTTTAAGGACTGATTGGATCTGTCCCCTTTAATTATTATATTACTTTTGATATTCTTTGTAATGTAGTGAGTTAGGGATAGTTACATAACATATACAAAACCCCAATTGTGCTGTGAAGGCTACATTCCTGAGTCATTATCTTAGAGACATGCGTGCTGCACATGGTAGACCGTACTGGATGTTTTTGTAAAACGCAAAAACTGAAAATCGCAAGGTCATGAAGTGGGAAACGAAGCAATTATGTAAATTGTGTAAAATCAGTACAAATGGTCAGGAGATCTAGATCAGTGTTATATAATTATATAATGTTAAATACAGTCACTATATTACATGTGATTATGTTACATTACTTACAGTATATTACGTTACATGTCATATTTATGTTACATTATATTACCTGCCCGGGCTCTCCGATTTTTCATCTTCTTGGCCGATCACTCTGAATTCATAGCTGCTGCGGTCAATGCTGAAGGACACAAGGAAGTTCAATGTGAAAGTGGATATTTACAGATGTCCTATGGTGTTATTATACCTATATCACAAAGTATACAAGATTATAGTATATTACATTATAGTGTATTGTATTCTTTTTCATTACTTTTCTTATCATTATATCCTATTATACCCACCGAGCCAGCTCAACACACCTTATATACCCAGCGAGCCATCTCAACACACCATATATACCCAGCGAGCCATCTCAACACACCTTATATACCCACCGAGCCAGCTCACCACACCTTATATACCCAGCGAGCCAGCACCACACCTTATATACCCACCGAGCCAGCTCACACACCTTATATACCCAAGCTCACACACCTTATATACCCAGCGAGCACTCACCACACACTTATATACCCACCACCTATACCAGCTCACCACACCTTATATACCGAGCAGCTCAGCACACCTTATATACCCACCGGGCAGCTCACCACACCTTATATACCCACCGAGCCAGCTCACCACACCTTATATACCCACCGAGCCAGCTCACCACACCTTATATACCCACCGAGCCAGCTCAGCACACCTTATATACCCACCAAGCCAGCTCAGCACATCTCAGAACAGAAAATTGTACACAATCCAAAATGGTTTCAATAAAAACTACAAAAAATTAACCCTACACAGCTTCATAGATGGAAATATGAAAAAGTTATGGGGGTCAAAATTTGGGGATGAAAAAAATATATATTTTTTGCCAGACTTTTTTATTTTTTTTCAGTATTAAAACTGCAGAAAAAACTATATAAATGTGGTATCGTTGTCACTGTACTGACCCTGAGAATTAAAGGAACAGGTAAGTTTTACCACGTAGGGGACGTCGTAAAAACAAAACCCAGAAAACTAAGGTGCAATAAATATTTTTTTATTTATTCCACCGCATTTTGAATTGTTTTTCCAGCTTCCCACTACATCCTATGCAATATTAAAATTTGTCCTGAAAAAAATAAGCCTCATACGTGAACGGAAAAATAAAAAGTTATGACTCGAGAAGGAAGGAAGTAAAACGCAAAAACGCCAAATCGCAAGGTCCAGAAGTGAGAAACTAGCCAATTATGTAAATTGTGTAAAATCAGTACAAATGGTCAGGTCAGCATTAAGGAGATCTAGAACAGTGTTATATAATTATATAATGTAAAATACAGTCACTATATTACATGTCATATTATGTTACATTATATTACCTGCCCGGGCTCTCCGATTTTTCATCTTCTTGGCTGATCACTCTGAATTCATAGCTGCTGCGGTCAATGCTGAAGGACACAAGGAAGTTCAATGTGAAAGTGGATATTTACAGGTGTCCTATGGGGTTATACCTATATGACTGGTGACTATTACACCCGTCACTGACCTGCACGCCCCATCTATCCTCTTCTCTGCTGCGCTCTTGTTTCTTGAATTCTTGGATCTAGCTGGAGAACTGCTTCCATTACCAGAGCCGGAGATCCTGCCAAACACAAAGCATACAAGATTATAGCATATTACATTACAGTATATTGTATTATGTTACAATATATTATATTACTTTACTTATCATTACAGAATATCCTATTACATTAAATTACCACATTTCCTGCACCATAAGACGCACCTAGGTTTTAGAAGAGGGAAATAAGATTTTTTATTTTTTTTATCAGATCACAGATTAGACCCTCAATCATTATTAGACCACAAATAAGATCTACAATCCTCATCAGACCTCAGATCAGACTCTCCAATCTTCATCAGACCCTAGATAAGACCCCCAATCTTCATCAGACCTCAGATCAGTCCCCCTGATCCTTATCAGACCTCAGATCAAACCTCTAATCTTCATCAGACCTCAGATCAGACTCCCAGTCTTCATCAGACCTCAGATCAGACTCCTAATCTTCATCAGACCTCAGCTCAGACCCCCAGTCTTCATCAGACCTCAGATCAAACCTTCAATCTTCATCAGACCTCAGATCAGACCCCCAATCTTCATCAGACCTCAGATCAAACCTCCAATCTTTATCAGACTTCAGATCAGACCCGCAATATTCATCAGACCTCAGATCAGACCCCTAATCTTCATCAGAACTCAATCAGACTCCCAGTCTTCATCAGACCTCAGATCAGACCCACAATCTTCATCAGACCTCAGATCAGACCCCCAATCTTCATCAGACCTCAGACCAGACCCCCAATCTTCATCACACCTCAGATCAGACCCCCAGTCTTCATCAGACCTCAGATCAAACCTCCAATCTTCATCAGACATCAGATCAGACCTGCAATCTTCATCAGACCTCAGATCAGACTCCCAGTCTTCATCAGACCTCAGATAAAACCTCCAATCTTCAGTAGACCTCAGATCAAACCCCCAGTCTTCATCAGACCTCAGATTAAACCCCCAATCTTCATCAGACCTCAAATAAATAAATAAACTTGCCTCTCCTGCTAAAAATGGAACACTACAGACATGATGGTGTGTTGTAGGGGACATTTTACATACTTAATTAAAGGGGTATTCCGAGCTTAGACAATGGGGGCATATCGCTAGGATATGCCCCCATTGTCTGATAGGTCTGATAGGTATATCGAGAATGTAGCGTGGATCGCTGTGGCTGGAGGACCCCAGATCTCCCGGGGTCCATCCACCACCAAGTGCTAATCCCCACCTCTCCCATAGAAGTGAATGGGAGCGTGCCGCGGATGCGCGGCCCATGCTCCCATTCATTTATATAGGGCAAACGGCAATAGCCGAGCGCTCGGTTATTTTTAGCAGCCCCATAGAAATTAATGGAGGGCAGCTGCGCATGCACAGTGTGCTCTCCTTCACTTTCGGGGCTCCGTTCTCAATATAGGTGCAGGTCCCAGCGGTGGGACCTGCACCTATAAGGCAATCGGGGCATATCCTAGCGATATGCCCCCAGTGTCTGAGATGAGAAAACCCATTTAAGGACTGATTGGATCTGTCCCCTTTAATTATTATATTACTTTTGATATTCTTTGTACTGATATTCTTTGTAATGTAATGAGTTAGGGATAGTTACATAACATATACAAAACCCCAATTGTGCTGTGAAGGCTACATTCCTGAGTCATTATCTTAGAGACATGCGTGCTGCACATGGTAGACCGTACAGGATGTTTTTGTAAAACGCAAAAACAGAAAATCGCAAGGTCATGAAGTGGGAAACGAAGCAATTATGTAAATTGTGTAAAATCAGTACAAATGGTCAGGAGATCTAGATCAGTGTTATATAATTATATAATGTTAAATACAGTCACTATATTACATGTGATTATGTTACATTACATTACAGTATATTACGTTACATGTCATATTATGTTACATTATATTACCTGCCCGGGCTCTCCGATTTTTCATCTTCTTGGCCGATCACTCTGAATTCATAGCTGCTGCGGTCAATGCTGAAGGACACAAGGAAGTTCAATGTGAAAGTGGATATTTACAGGTGTCCTATGGGGTTATACCTATATGACTGGTGACTATTACACCCGTCACTGACCTGCACGCCCCATCTATCCTCTTCTCTGCTGCGCTCTTGTTTCTTGAATTCTTGGATCTAGCTGGAGAACTGCTTCCATTACCAGAGCCGGAGATCCTGCCAAACACAAAGCATAAAAGATTATAGCATATTACATTACAGTATATTGTATTATGTTACAATATATTATATTACTTTACTTATCATTACAGAATATCCTATTACATTAAATTACCACATTTCCTGCACCATAAGACGCACCTAGGTTTTAGAGGAGGGAAATAAGAAAACATTTTTTTTATCAGATCACAGATTAGACCCCCAATCATTACTAGACCTCAAATAAGATCTACAATCCTCATCAGACTTCAGATCAGACTCTCCAATCTTCATCAGACCCTAGATAAGACCCCCAATCTTCATCAGACTTCAGATCAGTCCCCCTGAGCTTCATCAGACCTCAGATCAAACCTCTAATCTTCATCAGACCTCAGATCAGACTCCCAGTCTTCATCAGACCTCAGATCAGACCCCTAATCTTCATCAGACCTCAGCTCAGACCCCCAGATCAAACCTTCAATCTTCATCAGACCTCAGATCAAACCTCCAATCTTTATCAGACTTCAGATCAGACCTGCAATCTTCATCAGACCTCAGATCAGACCCCTAATCTTCATCAAACCTCAGATCAGACTCCCAGTCTTCATCAGACCTCAGATTAGACCCCCAATCTTCATCAGACCTCAGACCAGACCCCCAATCTTCATCACACCTCAGATCAGACTCCTAGTCTTCATAAGACCTCAGATCAGACCCACAATCTTCATCAGACCTCAGATCAAACCTTCAATCTTCATCAGACCTCAAATCAAACCCCCAGTCTTCATCAGACCTCAGATCAGACCCCTAATTTTCATCAGACCTCAGATCAGACTCCCAGTCTTCATCAGACCTCAGATCAGACCCACAATCTTCATCAGACCTCAGATCAGACCCCCAATCTTCATCAGACCTCAGACCAGACCCACAATCTTCATCAGACCTCAGACCAGACCCCCAATCTTCATCACACCTCAGATCAGACTCCTAGTCTTCATCAGACCTCAGATCAGACCCACAATCTTCATCAGACCTCAGATCAGACCCCCAATCTTCATCAGACCTCAGACCAGACCCCCAATCTTCATCACACCTCAAATCAGACCCCCAGTCTTCATCAGACCTCAGATCAAACCTCCAATCTTCATCAGACCTCAGATCAAACCTCCAATCTTCATCAGACCTCAGATCAAACCCGCAATCTTCATCAGACCTCAGATCAGACTCCCAGTCTTCATCAGACCTCAGATCAAACCTCCAATCTTCATCAGACCTCAGATCAAACCCCCAATCTTCCTCAGACCTCAGATCAAACCCCCAATCTTCATCAGACCTCAGATCAAACCCCCAATCTTCATCAGACCTCAAATAAATAAATAAACTTGCCTCTCCTGCTCTGGACACATATTTATATTACATACTTATATTACATGTACAGTATATTACATATTTACCTAACTGAGCTACTTTTGTCCTGAATTCCTAGGGGTGAATCTCTCTTGGTGTCCTCATTAGCACTGATGTTACGAGTATCATAATAAATGCTGTAAATTATATCATTTAGGGTTAGTTAATCCAGTTCACCAAGATCTATAATAACCTATTACTACAGTGCAGTAGTCTCCACCAGTGGCTGCTGAGAAACTACAATTCCCATCAGAGCATGCCGGCAGTTATACCTTTCCGATAGCGGATTGCAGACCACAGGTACATAAAAGCTGGGTGACAACCCTATGGCCAATAATACAGCTCCAGTGCTTTCCCAGGGCCTGATACACGTAAATAAAGGGGAGAATAAACTGGTTCCCTGGGATTTTTTCCTCTATAATAGAAGCAGATTTTGGTTAGTGTGGAATTACCTGCGGGAGTTCTCCTTCTTTCCCGACACTTCAGGCGGTTTATTATATTTATTATAACCAGGGGCTCCGTCCGCCACTTCTGTAATACTGTTAGTCCTGAAATTAGAGCTGGTCCTAAAAATAAAAAATGCATCACCTTCCGCAAGGCTCATTTAAATGCCCCCCCATGCCCCATATTTCTTTATTCCCCCCCGCATGATCGTTGAGCAGGTGGTAGCCCCCCATCGTGCTGCCCCTTTTTCCAATTCAGTATTAATAACCATCTCCTTCCAAGAAGATTTTCTTTGGTTACATCTCAGGTTAATCATTAAATACGTTAATTTTTATTTTTTCTTACCCGGACGAGCCCCCAAATTCCTGAAATCCCGTGTTCCTCGGAGAGCCATTGACCCGGACGTCATCGAGAGAATTAATGTGAACGACTTGCCCTTCGTGGCTGATACTGTTCAATAAAGAGAAATCAGACACTGGATATCAATACATCTGTGCAGGTAATTAGTACATAATGGGGTGGGGAAGACACATAAGACAATTTAAAGGGGTATTCCAGACACTATAATGGAGTGACCACGGCTACCGTCAAGCTCCTTATAACTATGGCTGCACGGTATAGGGGGACAATCTAGATACCCCTGTGGGTCTGCTAGGATCGAGCTATTGTATCACCTATTCAGCTGTATGTGGCTAGAAGACCCCTTTAAGATTTTTACTGATTTAGGAGTCTTTTGTGGTGAAATGACTGCAATTTCTTTAGAGTAAAAACCTTGCAAAAATCAAAATGAAGGTCACGGACCTTGTGCCTGTCCTCTTGGAGGTCGGGGTCTTGTCCCTCTGCAGGAAGTTGTCTGTATCCATATGTGAGACGGGGCTAAGAGAAGACAAAATCTGTTACAGAGGGGGTGGCAAATGGCGCGACTACTGCCAGGCTGCCACTACTGGTCTCTGTTGTCAGCCCAATCCAACCTCTGTCACCTCTGACTGCCCCATCATGTCACTATCACCCCCAACATTCCCCGGAAATAGCCAAATCCGCTGTATTCTGCTGGGGTTGTTAAAGGGGAATTCTCAACTTGGACATTGGGGGCATATCGCAATGTCTGATAGGTGCTAAACTTAAAACGGAGCAGGAAAAGCGCCAGAGGGCGCACCGCGCATGCGCGGCTGCCTTCCATTAATTTCTATGAGAGCGTTGAAAATAGCCGAGCGTTGGTTTGGCTATTTCCGTAAACCCCATGCAAGTGAATGGAGGGCGGCCGCGCTTGGGCTGTGCGCTCCCCATTAATTTCCGAAAATAGCCAACCATGCCGCTCAGCTATTTTCGGCGCTCCCATAGGAATGAATGGGGGGAAGCTGCGCATGCTCCGTACTAAGTATAGGTGTGGGTACCAGAGGTGGGACCCGCACCTATCAGACATTGGGAGCACAATGTCCAAGGTGGGGCAACCCCTTCAAGGAAGAAGGTACAGCGAGAGAAAACAGCGTTTACCTGGATGTCCGATTTTTTGTGACGTCCGCGGGGTTCTGCACAGATTTGGGACTTGATTTTCGTGGTTTCTCTTTCACGCCCCTGTGAATTGTGACAAGCACATACTGGTTACCACTAGGATACTGCAACTGGTGTTGAGTGCAATATGGAGAATATTTGTAAAATACACAAAATCGCAATACACGATTAATTAAATCGCATATTATTCGCGATAAATAGCACAATGACGAATATTCGATTTCGACAAATATAATACGAATATTCGCGAAATATCGCGAAATGGAATATGGCACCTCCCGCTCATCACTAGCTGCAACCTGCGTCTCTCCAGCTGCGGAGAACAATGTACGGTGGGAGTTGTAGTTTCCGGACAGCTGAATAGTCACAGGTTACAGAAGACAGAGCTAAGCAATTATAGACTAAGCTAAGGTTGCGTCATTAGGACAGTTTCAGCCGAGAAAGGGTTTGTGGACACGGCCACCTCGTAGGGTCACATACAGGACTCCTCACCTGGAGATCTGCTCACACAGCTGCTGTAAAGATTTCCAGGATTCAATCAGCTGCTTGAGTTCTGCCTGGATGAGTGCGGCGCCTTCTGGCGAGGAGGTGTCCATCACCTTCTGTCCCTGAGCTTCCACCAGATGGCGCTGTATTTCCTTTTCTGACAACTCAGCCACCAGCGCCTGAGTACAGAAAGCAGAGGAGAAACCTTACACAAGGCAAGACCAGAAAGAATAAGGAAAGCTTAAATGCAGCAAACAATTACCAAATGGCAAACCATGCATTAAGTACTCCAGGGCTGCACTCAGAATTCTGCTGACTGGCATTGGAAATAGTCAAAAAGGTTGTCTTAACTGACACACAGTGCATGGTGAAAGGACAACCAGAACAGACTCTGTGCAGACAATGATCAAGGAGGGGATGCTGGGAGATTTCTGCTCTGAAGCCTACAGAATACAGCTTTGGAGCATAATAGGATAGCTAATTTAATGTACACAACACCTCTACCAGCAGAATAGTGAGTGCAGCTCTGGAGTATAATACAGGATGTAACTCAGGATCAGTACAGGATAACTAACGTAATGTATGTGCACAGTGACTGCACCAGCAGAATAGTGAGTGCAGCTCTGGAGTATAATACAGGATGTAACTCAGGATCAGTACAGGATAAGTAATGTATGTACACAGTGACTGCACCAGAAGAATAGTGAGTGCAGCTCTGGAGTATAATACAGGATGTAACTCAGGATCAGTACAGGATAAGTAATGTATGTACACAGTGACTGCACCAGCAGAATAGTGAGTGCAGCTCTGGAGTATCATACAGGATGTAACTCAGGATCAGTACAGGATAAGTAATGTATGTACACAGTGACTGCACCAGCAGAATAGTGAGTGCAGCTCTGGAGTATAATACAGGATGTAACTCAGGATCAGTGCAGGATAAGTAATGTAATGTATGTACACAGTGACTGCACCAGCAGAATAGTGAGTGCAGCTCTGGAGTATAATACAGGATGTAACTCAGGATCAGTACAGGATAAGTAATGTATGTACACCGTGACTGCACCAGCAGAATAGTGAGTGCTGCTCTGGAGTATAATACAGGATGTAACTCAGGATCAGTACAGGATAAGTAATGTATGTACACAGTGACTGCACCAGCAGAATAGTGAGTGCAGCTCTGGAGTATAATACAGGATGTAACTCAGGATCAGTACAGGATAAGTGATGTAATGTATGTACACAGTGACTGCACCAGCAGAATAGTGAGTGCAGCTCTGGAGTATAATACAGGATGTAACTCAGGATCAGTACAGAATAAGTAATGTATGTACACAGTGACTGCACCAGCAGAATAGTGAGTGCAGCTCTGGAGTATAATACAGGATGTAACTCAGGATCAGTACAGAATAAGTAATGTATGTACACAGTGACTGCACCAGCAGAATAGTGAGTGCAGCTCTGGAGTATAATACAGGATGTAACTCAGGATCAGTACAGAATAAGTAATGTATGTACACAGTGACTGCACCAGCAGAATAGTGAGTGCAGCTCTGGAGTATAATACAGGATGTAACTCAGGATCAGTACAGAATAAGTAATGTAATGTATGTACACAGTGACTGCACCAGCAGAATAGTGAGTGCAGCTCTGGAGTATAATACAGGATGTAACTCAGGATCAGTACAGAATAAGTAATGTATGTACACAGTGACTGCACCAGCAGAATAGTGAGTGCAGCTCTGGAGTATAATACAGGATGTAACTCAGGATCAGTACAGAATAAGTAATGTATGTACACAGTGACTGCACCAGCAGAATAGTGAGTGCAGCTCTGGAGTATAATACAGGATGTAACTCAGGATCAGTACAGAATAAGTAATGTATGTACACAGTGACTGCACCAGCAGAATAGTGAGTGCAGCTCTGGAGTATAATACAGGATGTAACTCAGGATCAGTACAGAATAAGTAATGTAATGTATGTACACAGTGACTCCACCAGCAGAATAGTGAGTGCAGCTCAGAACTGCATGTCAGCTCTCTTAGCTGAGCGGAGCAGGCAGAAGCAGGATCCCTCTCCGCTCAGCTAATCCTGGCATAGTACATGGGTACAGGGTACCATTGTGCTATGCCAAGAGTTAGTAATCATCCAGGGAGCACGGGCAGGGGCAGCAATGTGCGCTCCTGCCTGTCCTCACAGCGCTGCTGCGGCCCCATTGATAAAATATACTCCGTACACCGCCGAGCTGTCAGTGCTACACAGGGAACAGAGTTTTAAGGTAGGAAAAAGTGTAGTAAAAAGAGAAAATTCATTAATAAAGTATATTAGAGTTAGTTTTATTAGGGAGAACATATTAAAAGTTTATATAAAGTTTAGTTACTCTTTAATCATTTAGATTCTATATGTAAAATGAAATCTGAAGGTGGACGTGACATTTACCATAACAGAAGCTACAATAAAATAAGTGATCCCCTCCATCAACCGCCCAAGACCAAAAATGTACCCTACATTATACTGGCACCAGCTGTACCTCAACATCCCTCTCGCCCCAATTCTTGCCACCATTTTGGTAGGATTCCAGCTTCTGGCGGGTGATCGTGATCCAGTGCTGGAGATCTCGCAGATTATGGCTGAACAGCCGGTGGTTATTAATATTCTCTTTGCTTTTCCGTATCTTGGTCTAGAAGATGAGTAGCATTCATAACATCACTTACATAGCTTTATTTATACAGACATATGAACAGAGCAAAAAGATGGGATTAGCGGGACAGGTACCTCCAAAGACCTCTGCAGTGTTAGGTAATCTGAGTTAATCTGCTCGGCTCTGTGTGCGTGGGTCGAGTGCGATCTGGTTGCGGAAATTAACTCTTGGATGGGGGAACTGAGGATCATTAACTCTTCCAGCAGTGTCTGAAAAACACAAGATTGCATTATGTCCAGTGACTTTTGCTAGGTATGCACAAAATGTATTCCAAAATCACTGCAATATATTGGTCGTACAGCAGGGGGCAACGCTGCACCACGGTTAGGAGACAATAGAACTGACCTGCAGTCTTTGAATTTGCGCCTCCTTCCCAATAATATCCGGTTGCAGTTCATTTTCCTTCATGCTTTTTACTCGGATGGCAGATATCTTCTGGTGCAAGGCTTTAAATGCAGAATCAAACTCCTTTCTCTGCTCAGCCAAACTCTGATGGGGAAGAAAATAACTAAAAAAATTAAAGGAAATAGTAATAGAATAGTAATAAAAATAGTAACATTCAATAAAGAAAAGAAAATTTGATACAAATGTTTGATCCAAATTTTTTTACTAATATGATGCTAAACTTGTTCTTTTGGTAATTCCCCCTTGCCACCACCAGGTGTCGCTGTTGCACTGTTCAGACACAATACACACAGCACAGACCCTGCTCAGGATGAGTGAATTATTCAAAAGTTCGATTCGGCTGCTTTGCTGAATTTTGCAAAAAAATAAGCGCATTTCTTTGTAAGTAGTGGGTGCAATGACAGAAAGCGGCAATTGCGGCGCTCCCCGTCATTGTACCCCTCAGATGCCGCGTTCATACACGATCGCGGCATCTGATATAAATAACATTAGTGTAAAACTTTTGCAATAACAAAACAAAAAGAAAAATCATACTTACTTCACCCATTTGCTCCGCCATCTTGCTTGAAGATCTGTCGCGAAATCTTGCGCGGCCCGTGATGACGTCATACGTCACCGCACATGGGATTTCGGCCAAGATCTTCAAGCAAGATGGAGGCGGGCGGCCCGTCGCGAGCAAGTGGATCAGTCAAGTATTTTTTTTTTTTTTTACACTATTTCAGGTTAAATCAATTTCGGCTTTGTGGCGAATCAAATTTATCCTGAAATTCGGATTGAAGTTGACTTCGTGGACTTTTATTCGCTCAACACTGGTCTTGACGTTTGCTACCTGTAAACTACTCTTCCTTTGCAGGAGATCTTGGTGAAGGGCTTCTCTCTCTTTTTCGGCGGTAGCAACATCTTGCAGGAGCGTCCTGGTTTTCTCCTCGCCGAGGACGAGTAGTATGCGCTCCTTCTTCTTCTCCAGGGCCGCCAGCTTGTCTTTAATTGTGCCGCTTTCCTCAAGTAACTTCTGCATAAAAGAACACGACGTGTGCGGGTTATAGTCACTGTCAAGCAGAAGAGCACGGGAAGCATCTCCGACCTGTAGTCAAACTACAACTCCCAGCATGCCCTCAGAGACACAGGTTGGAGAGCACTGATAGATATATACATATATAAAGTAACCAGCATCCCAGGACACATCACTCCCCAATAGCTGACCTCAATATTGTCCAGGGCATCGTGATTCATGGCGCCATCATTCACGGGGACAGCGGTGGCGTCCAGGACACTCTCAGCGATCGGTTTCCAGTAGAGAAATTCCCGTAGAGGATTCTGAAACAACTGCCTCAGTTCAGACTCCGTGTCAGTGCTCAGCTTGAAGGCTTTACTTTTTGCTCTAAGGAAAACACACAACAAAACGTGTAAGAAAAAATAATAATCACCACTGTGCACCCCAAGACCCCCCCAAAAAACACATAGGAGCGGTATTATAGTAGTTATATTCTTGTACATAGGAGCAGTATTATAGTAGGTATATTCTTGTACATAGGAGCAGTATTATAGTAGTTATACTCTTGTACATAGGAGCAGTATTATAGCAGTTATATTCTTGTACATAGGAGCAGTATTATAGTAGTTATATTCCTGTACATAGGAGCAGTATTATAGTAGTTATATTCTTGTACATAGGAGCAGTATTATAGTAGGTATATTCTTGTACATAGGAGCAGTATTATAGTAGTTATATTCTTGTACATAGGAGCAGTATTATAGTAGTTATATTCCTGTACATAGGAGCAGTATTATAGTAGTTATATTCTTGTACATAGGAGCAGTATTATAGCAGTTATATTCTTGTACATAGGAGGCAGTATTATAGTAGTTATATTCTTGTACATAGGAGCAGTATTATAGTAGTTATATTCTAGTACATAGGAGGCAGTATTATAGTAGGTATATTCTTGTACATAGGAGCAGTATTATAGTAGTTATATTCCTGTACATAGGAGCAGTATTATAGTAGTTATATTCTTGTACATAGGAGCAGTATTATAGTAGTTATATTCTTGTACATAGGAGGCAGTATTATAGTAGTTATATTCCTGTACATAGGAGCAGTATTATAGTAGTTATATTCTTGTACATAGGAGCAGTATTATAGTAGGTATATTCTTGTACATAGGAGGCAGTATTATAGTAGTTATATTCTTGCACATAGGAGACAGTATTATAGTAGTTATATTCTTGTACATAGGAGGCAGTATTATAGTAGTTATATTCTTGTACATAGGAGCAGTATTATAGTAGATATATTCCTGTACATAGGAGGCAGTATTATAGTAGTTATATTCTTGTACATAGGAGGCAGTATTATAGTAGGTATATTCTTGTACATAGGAGGCAGTATTATAGCAGTTATATTCTTGTACATAGGAGGCAGTATTATAGTAGTTATATTCTTGTACATAGGAGCAGTATTATAGTAGTTATATTCTTGTACATAGGAGCAGTATTATAGTAGTTATATTCTTGTACATAGGAGGCAGTATTATAGTAGGTATATTCTTGTACATAGGAGGCAGTATTATAGCAGTTATATTCTTGTACATAGGAGGCAGTATTATAGTAGTTATATTCTTGTACATAGGAGGCAGTATTATAGTAGATATATTCCTGTACATAGGAGGCAGTATTATAGTAGTTATATTCTTTTACATAGGAGCAGTATTATAGTAGTTATATTCTTGTACATAGGAGCAGTATTATAGTAGTTATATTCTTCTACATAGGATCAGTATTATAGTAGTTATATTCTTGTACATAGGAGCAGTATTATAGTAGTTATATTCTTGTACATAGGCGGCAGTATTATAGCAGTTATATTCTTGTACATAGGAGCAGTATTATAGTAGTTATATTCTTGTACATAGGAGCAGTATTATAGTAGTTATATTCTTGTACATAGGAGCAGTATTATAGTAGTTATATTCTTGTACATAGGAGGCAGTATTATAGTAGTTATATTCTTGTATATAGGAGCAGTATTATAGTAGATATATTCTTGTACATAGGAGGCAGTATTATAGTAGTTATATTCTTGTACACAGAGGCAGTATTATAGTAGTTATATTCTTGTACATAGGAGCAGTATTATAGTAGTTATATTCTTGTACATAGGAGGCAGTATTATAGTAGTTATATTCTTGTACATAGGAGGCAGTATTATAGTAGTTATATTCTTGTACACAGAGGCAGTATTATAGTAGTTATATTCTTGTACATAGGAGCAGTATTATAGTAGTTATATTCTTGTACATAGGAGCAGTATTATAGTAGTTATATTCCTGTACATAGGAGCAGTATTATAGTAGTTATATTCTTGTACATAGGAGCAGTATTATAGTAGTTATATTCTTGTACATAGGAGCAGTATTATAGTAGTTATATTCTTGTACATAGGAGCAGTATTATAGTAGTTATATTCCTGTACATAGGAGCAGTATTATAGAAGTTATATTCTTGTACATAGGAGCAGTATTATAGTAGTTATATTCTTGTACATAGGAGGCAGTATTATAGTAGTTATATTCTTGTACGTAGGAGCAGTATTATAGTAGTTATATTCTTGTACATAGGAGGCAGTATTATAGTAGTTATATTCTTGTACATAGGAGGCAGTATTATAGTAGTTATATTCTTGTATATAGGAGCAGTATTATAGTAGTTATATTCTTGTACATAGGAGGCAGTATTATAGTAGTTATATTCTTGTACATAGGAGCAGTATTATAGTAGTTATATTCTTGTATATAGGAGCAGTATTATAGTAGTTATATTCTTGTACATAGGAGCAGTATTATAGTAGTTATATTCTTGTACATAGCAGCAGTATTATAGTAGTTATATTCTTGTACATAGGAGCAGTATTATAGTAGTTATATTCTTGTACATAGGAGGCAGTATTATAGTAGTTATATTCTTGTACATAGGAGCAGTATTATAGTAGTTATATTCTAGTACATAGGAGGCAGTATTATAGTAGGTATATTCTTGTACATAGGAGGCAGTATTATAGTAGTTATATTCCTGTACATAGGAGCAGTATTATAGTAGTTATATTCTTGTACATAGGAGCAGTATTATAGTAGTTATATTCTTGTACATAGGAGGCAGTATTATAGTAGTTATATTCCTGTACATAGGAGCAGTATTATAGTAGTTATATTCTTGTACATAGGAGCAGTATTATAGTAGGTATATTCTTGTACATAGGAGGCAGTATTATAGTAGTTATATTCTTGCACATAGGAGACAGTATTATAGTAGTTATATTCTTGTACATAGGAGGCAGTATTATAGTAGTTATATTCTTGTACATAGGAGCAGTATTATAGTAGATATATTCCTGTACATAGGAGGCAGTATTATAGTAGTTATATTCTTGTACATAGGAGGCAGTATTATAGTAGGTATATTCTTGTACATAGGAGGCAGTATTATAGCAGTTATATTCTTGTACATAGGAGGCAGTATTATAGTAGTTATATTCTTGTACATAGGAGCAGTATTATAGTAGTTATATTCTTGTACATAGGAGCAGTATTATAGTAGTTATATTCTTGTACATAGGAGGCAGTATTATAGTAGTTATATTCTTGTACATAGGAGCAGTATTATAGTAGTTATATTCTTGTATATAGGAGCAGTATTATAGTAGTTATATTCTTGTACATAGGAGCAGTATTATAGTAGTTATATTCTTGTACATAGGAGGCAGTATTATAGTAGTTATATTCTTGTACATAGGAGCAGTATTATAGTAGTTATATTCTTGTATATAGGAGCAGTATTATAGTAGTTATATTCTTGTACATAGGAGGCAGTATTATAGTAGTTATATTCTTGCACATAGGAGACAGTATTATAGTAGTTATATTCTTGTACATAGGAGGCAGTATTATAGTAGTTATATTCTTGTACATAGGAGCAGTATTATAGTAGATATATTCCTGTACATAGGAGGCAGTATTATAGTAGTTATATTCTTGTACATAGGAGGCAGTATTATAGTAGGTATATTCTTGTACATAGGAGGCAGTATTATAGCAGTTATATTCTTGTACATAGGAGGCAGTATTATAGTAGTTATATTCTTGTACATAGGAGCAGTATTATAGTAGTTATATTCTTGTACATAGGAGCAGTATTATAGTAGTTATATTCTTGTACATAGGAGGCAGTATTATAGTAGTTATATTCTTGTACATAGGAGCAGTATTATAGTAGTTATATTCTTGTATATAGGAGCAGTATTATAGTAGTTATATTCTTGTACATAGGAGCAGTATTATAGTAGTTATATTCTTGTACATAGCAGCAGTATTATAGTAGTTATATTCTTGTACATAGGAGCAGTATTATAGTAGTTATATTCTTGTACATAGGAGGCAGTATTATAGTAGTTATATTCTTGTACATAGGAGCAGTATTATAGTAGTTATATTCTAGTACATAGGAGGCAGTATTATAGTAGGTATATTCTTGTACATAGGAGGCAGTATTATAGTAGTTATATTCCTGTACATAGGAGCAGTATTATAGTAGTTATATTCTTGTACATAGGAGCAGTATTATAGTAGTTATATTCTTGTACATAGGAGGCAGTATTATAGTAGTTATATTCCTGTACATAGGAGCAGTATTATAGTAGTTATATTCTTGTACATAGGAGCAGTATTATAGTAGGTATATTCTTGTACATAGGAGGCAGTATTATAGTAGTTATATTCTTGCACATAGGAGACAGTATTATAGTAGTTATATTCTTGTACATAGGAGGCAGTATTATAGTAGTTATATTCTTGTACATAGGAGCAGTATTATAGTAGATATATTCCTGTACATAGGAGGCAGTATTATAGTAGTTATATTCTTGTACATAGGAGGCAGTATTATAGTAGGTATATTCTTGTACATAGGAGGCAGTATTATAGCAGTTATATTCTTGTACATAGGAGGCAGTATTATAGTAGTTATATTCTTGTACATAGGAGCAGTATTATAGTAGTTATATTCTTGTACATAGGAGCAGTATTATAGTAGTTATATTCTTGTACATAGGAGGCAGTATTATAGTAGGTATATTCTTGTACATAGGAGGCAGTATTATAGCAGTTATATTCTTGTACATAGGAGGCAGTATTATAGTAGTTATATTCTTGTACATAGGAGGCAGTATTATAGTAGATATATTCCTGTACATAGGAGGCAGTATTATAGTAGTTATATTCTTTTACATAGGAGCAGTATTATAGTAGTTATATTCTTGTACATAGGAGCAGTATTATAGTAGTTATATTCTTGTACATAGGAGGCAGTATTATAGCAGTTATATTCTTGTACATAGGAGGCAGTATTATAGTAGTTATATTCTTGTACATAGGAGGCAGTATTATAGTAGATATATTCCTGTACATAGGAGGCAGTATTATAGTAGTTATATTCTTCTACATAGGATCAGTATTATAGTAGTTATATTCTTGTACATAGGAGCAGTATTATAGTAGTTATATTCTTGTACATAGGCGGCAGTATTATAGCAGTTATATTCTTGTACATAGGAGCAGTATTATAGTAGTTATATTCTTGTACATAGGAGCAGTATTATAGTAGTTATATTCTTGTACATAGGAGCAGTATTATAGTAGTTATATTCTTGTACATAGGAGGCAGTATTATAGTAGTTATATTCTTGTATATAGGAGCAGTATTATAGTAGATATATTCTTGTACATAGGAGGCAGTATTATAGTAGTTATATTCTTGTACACAGAGGCAGTATTATAGTAGTTATATTCTTGTACATAGGAGCAGTATTATAGTAGTTATATTCTTGTACATAGGAGGCAGTATTATAGTAGTTATATTCTTGTACATAGGAGGCAGTATTATAGTAGTTATATTCTTGTACACAGAGGCAGTATTATAGTAGTTATATTCTTGTACATAGGAGCAGTATTATAGTAGTTATATTCTTGTACATAGGAGCAGTATTATAGTAGTTATATTCCTGTACATAGGAGCAGTATTATAGTAGTTATATTCTTGTACATAGGAGCAGTATTATAGTAGTTATATTCTTGTACATAGGAGCAGTATTATAGTAGTTATATTCTTGTACATAGGAGCAGTATTATAGTAGTTATATTCCTGTACATAGGAGCAGTATTATAGAAGTTATATTCTTGTACATAGGAGCAGTATTATAGTAGTTATATTCTTGTACATAGGAGGCAGTATTATAGTAGTTATATTCTTGTACGTAGGAGCAGTATTATAGTAGTTATATTCTTGTACATAGGAGGCAGTATTATAGTAGTTATATTCTTGTACATAGGAGGCAGTATTATAGTAGTTATATTCTTGTATATAGGAGCAGTATTATAGTAGTTATATTCTTGTACATAGGAGGCAGTATTATAGTAGTTATATTCTTGTACATAGGAGCAGTATTATAGTAGTTATATTCTTGTATATAGGAGCAGTATTATAGTAGTTATATTCTTGTACATAGGAGCAGTATTATAGTAGTTATATTCTTGTACATAGCAGCAGTATTATAGTAGTTATATTCTTGTACATAGGAGCAGTATTATAGTAGTTATATTCTTGTACATAGGAGGCAGTATTATAGTAGTTATATTCTTGTACATAGGAGCAGTATTATAGTAGTTATATTCTTGTACATAGGAGGCAGTATTATAGTAGTTATATTCTTGTACATAGGTGCAGTATTATAGTAGTTATATTCTTGTACTTAGGAGCAGTATTATAGTAGTTATATTCTTGTACATAGGAGCAGTATTATAGTAGTTATATTCTTGTACATAGGAGGCAGTATTATAGTAGTTATATTCTTGTATATAGGAGCAGTATTATAGTAGTTATATTCTTGTACATAGAAGCAGTATTATAGTAGTTATATTCTTGTACATAGGAGCAGTATTATAGCAGTTATATTCTTGTACATAGGAGCAGTATTATAGTAGTTATATTCCTGTACATAGGAGCAGTATTATAGTAGTTATATTCCTGTACATAGGAGCAGTATTATAGTAGTTATATTCTTATACATAGGAGCAGTATTATAGTAGTTATATTCTTGTACATATGAGCAGTATTATAGTAGTTATATTCTTGTACATAGGAGGCAGTATTATAGTAGTTATATTCTTGTACATAGGAGGCAGTATTATAGTAGTTATATTCTTGTATATAGGAGCAGTATTATAGTAGTTATATTCTTGTACATGGGAGCAGTATTATAGTAGTTATATTCTTGTACATAGGAGGCGGTATTATAGTAGTTATATTCTTGTACATAGGGAGCAGTATTATAGTAGTTATATTCTTGTACATAGGAGGCAGTATTATAGTAGTTATATTCTTGTACATAGGAGCAGTATTATAGTAGTTATATTCTTGTACATAGGAGGCAGTATTATAGTAGTTATATTCTTGTACATAGGAGCAGTATTACTGTAGTTATATTCTTGTACATAGGAGCAGTATTATAGTAGTTATATTCTTGTACATAGGAGGCAGTATTATAGTAGTTATATTCTTGTACATAGGAGCAGTATTATAGTAGTTATATTCTTGTACATAGGGGGCAGTATTATAGTAGTTATATTCTTGTACATAGGAGCAGTATTATAGTAGTTATATTCTTGTACATAGGAGGCAGTATTATAGTAGTTATATTCTTGTACATAGGAGGCAGTATTATAGTAGTTATATTCTTGTACATAGGAGCAGTATTATAGTAGTTATATTCTTGTACATAGGAGCAGTATTATAGTAGTTATATTCTTGTACATAGGAGCAGTATTATAGCAGTTATATTCTTGTACATAGGAGCAGTATTATAGTAGTTATATTCTTGTACATAGCAGCAGTATTATAGTAGTTATATTCTTGTACATAGGAGCAGTATTATAGTAGTTATATTCTTGTACATAGGAGGCAGTATTATAGTAGTTATATTCTTGTACATAGGAGCAGTATTATAGTAGTTATATTCTTGTACATAGGAGGCAGTATTATAGTAGTTATATTCTTGTACATAGGTGCAGTATTATAGTAGTTATATTCTTGTACTTAGGAGCAGTATTATAGTAGTTATATTCTTGTACATAGGAGCAGTATTATAGTAGTTATATTCTTGTACATAGGAGGCAGTATTATAGTAGTTATATTCTTGTATATAGGAGCAGTATTATAGTAGTTATATTCTTGTACATAGAAGCAGTATTATAGTAGTTATATTCTTGTACATAGGAGCAGTATTATAGCAGTTATATTCTTGTACATAGGAGCAGTATTATAGTAGTTATATTCCTGTACATAGGAGCAGTATTATAGTAGTTATATTCCTGTACATAGGAGCAGTATTATAGTAGTTATATTCTTATACATAGGAGCAGTATTATAGTAGTTATATTCTTGTACATATGAGCAGTATTATAGTAGTTATATTCTTGTACATAGGAGGCAGTATTATAGTAGTTATATTCTTGTACATAGGAGGCAGTATTATAGTAGTTATATTCTTGTATATAGGAGCAGTATTATAGTAGTTATATTCTTGTACATGGGAGCAGTATTATAGTAGTTATATTCTTGTACATAGGAGGCGGTATTATAGTAGTTATATTCTTGTACATAGGGAGCAGTATTATAGTAGTTATATTCTTGTACATAGGAGGCAGTATTATAGTAGTTATATTCTTGTACATAGGAGCAGTATTATAGTAGTTATATTCTTGTACATAGGAGGCAGTATTATAGTAGTTATATTCTTGTACATAGGAGCAGTATTACTGTAGTTATATTCTTGTACATAGGAGCAGTATTATAGTAGTTATATTCTTGTACATAGGAGGCAGTATTATAGTAGTTATATTCTTGTACATAGGAGCAGTATTATAGTAGTTATATTCTTGTACATAGGGGGCAGTATTATAGTAGTTATATTCTTGTACATAGGAGCAGTATTATAGTAGTTATATTCTTGTACATAGGAGGCAGTATTATAGTAGTTATATTCTTGTACATAGGAGGCAGTATTATAGTAGTTATATTCTTGTACATAGGAGCAGTATTATAGTAGTTATATTCTTGTACATAGGAGCAGTATTATAGTAGTTATATTCTTGTACATAGGAGCAGTATTATAGCAGTTATATTCTTGTACATAGGAGCAGTATTATAGTAGTTATATTCTTGTACATAGGAGGCAGTAGAACACGTTCATTTCTTTATACACATGTAGAAGAAGCAGAGGGTGATATGTACCTCTGATAGTCACGCATGGCTGAGATGACTCCATCAGACAGAGGCTGAACATCCTTGGAGAATTTGAAGAGATCTCTCAGCTGCACTTTCACCCGTTCTGCTTTGGCTTCTTCTGCTGCGAGTGCAGACTTTGTGGCCTAAATATTGACATTCATATTAGTTTTATATATTGGAAACAAAAGTAAATTCCACCCAATATTGAAGCCATCCTAACATTTCTTTTCATTTTCCCTTTTCTATATACTGCGGTATCTCTAAATTTGGACTTCTGGGTGGAATAGTGCTTTAATAATTGATGCATTGCTTGGACAGATCATACTAACTATTCAATGATGCTAGCAATGGGGTCGGGCCTGTGACAACCTCTAAGTGTTTCCAGAAGGTAATAGGATTCTGGGACATGTTGAAATTAATATTTGATCTATTGAATGTCATTTATATACACTCAATCCTAGTTTTTAGGACAGAATTGCCCGTATTCAGTCAGTTGCAAGAATGCCCACAGCAGCACAGAGCATTTCAGGTTATATGTTTTTTTTTTCAGATAAGAGGTTATATGGGTGAGTTCCTCCCAGTCACCGAGTTAGCCATTTAAGCCCCCCTCGAAGGAAACAGCATTGCCTTGCTGCTGGTTAAGGACTATGGACACCTTTGGGTCAATTTGTTATGATTGCATTGTACTCATTTTAAGCCAAAAAATACATTTTTTTTTTAATTGGTCTTTATTAAAAAATGTTCAGCCTTTTTTGAGGTATAAGAGTCTATGTGCAGGTTTTCACTTCTCAGTCCCATCAACTGATGGCTCATGTGACCTCATAAACACTTATTATAGTTCAATACTTATCAAACTAAGAATATAGCTTAAAAAAGTCATAATAAATAAATAAATGAGGTCAGGAGATCAGAGATAAGGCTTCACATGAGCCATCAGCTGATGGGACTGAGAAGTGAAACGCTGCAAACAGAGCCTTTACAGACAAATGCACACTTTTCGCTCACATTCAGGGTTTTCCACAGGTTTATGAGGTCGTCTTCGCTCTTCACCCTCTCCCCGGACTCCAGGCTCTCCTCCAGCCTCTGTGTGGCTTTACGGAATTCATTGATGTTGGCCTCGAGCTGCCGCGCCAGCAGAAGGAAGGCGTTCTCAGAGTTGTGCGTCTTCAGCAGAGTGTCCTCCTCTTCATCGTTCATCTGTTTTAACTCCTTCAGGGTTTTGCGCAGTTCTTCCAGTTCCTTGCAGATCTTCTCAGCTCCCATAGGAGACGTGTTCTTAATCACCTGCGCAGACTTCATCTCCAGGACTTCTAACTGTTTATGACCACTTTCCACATCTTTACTGATTTCCTGCAAGAAGAGAGGAGACTTCAAATAAGAGCAGCACCCCCCCCCCCCCACCCAGAGCAAGCAACACAACGAGTGGCAACCAATATGGCTGCTATAGTAGAGATACAGGATCTGACCATAATATTGTCCAGAATTGTAGACTTGAAGTCCGTGCAAATATATGAGCAAATATGGTGGTGGAGACAAAGAATCCCTCAGGGGCGGAGTTAGGAACGGTCCCACCCCTGCTCACAGCAGAACAATTAGATCAAATCACTAGAGGCACCTGAATATCCACTGCTCTCTACACCTCCTGCTCCACCTTTCTCAAAGACATGCTGGATGGTACCATTCTGTCAATTTTTGGGAGGGGTCACTTATTTCTATAGATTAATCATCCTTTCATCAGAGCATTTTTTTCAGTTCACTGACACTAAATCAAAAAGGGAAATGTCAACTCAGGTACGATCCACGATGGTCGGGCGTGAGCAGAGTTTACACAACAGTCACGTGTGTGAGAAACTGGGTGTGAGAGTGTGCGACCTGTCAGAACACATCCGTCACTGCGACGTGTTAGACTTCTCCTGTCTGGAGTTACATCTATCTCATATCTATCTATCTATTATCTATCTATTATCTATCTATTATCTATCTATCTATCTATCTATCTATCTATCTATCTATCTATCTATTATCTATCTCATATCTATCTATCTATTATCTATCTATTATCTATCTATCTCTCCCATATCTATCTATCTATCTATCTATCTATCTATCTATCTCATATCTATCTATCTGTCTATTATCTATCTATCTATCTATCTATCTATCTATCTATCTATCTATCTATTATCTATCTATCTATCTATCTCATATCTATCTATCTATCTATCTCATATCTATCTATCTATCTATCATCTATCTCATATCTATCTATCTATCTATTATCTATCTATCTATCTATCTATCATCTATCTATCTATTATCTATCTATTATCTATCTATCTCATATCTATCTATCTATTATCTATCTATTATCTATCTATTATCTATCTATCTATCTATCTATCTATCTATCTATCTATTATCTATCTATTATCTATCTATCTCTCCCATATCTATCTATCTATCTATCTATCTATCTATCTATCTATCTCATATCTATCTATCTATCTATCTATCTCATATCTATCTATCTATCTATCTATCTATTATCTATCAATCTATTATTAAATCAAATCAAATAAACTTTATTGGCAGGACTAAATACATTTTAGCATTGCCAAAGCACATGGAAAATAATTGGGTAGGGTTGGGGGATGGGGACACATCCAGGGTGGGGGTATAGGAGTCCATGGTATATCAGGCTCCTCTCAGTCTATGGCAGGCAGTAATATATTGTGCTGCTGTGGCCGCTGTGTTCTCCTCTTCCCCCAGCAGTCTCTCTTCCTCCTCCATGGAGGTGAAGTCTGGGCAGAGATCAGTCAGTCTCCCTCACTGCTGAGTATTTGGGGCACCGCAGCAGGAAATTAGTCTCATCCTCCACCAGTCTCCTGGTCACACTGCTGGTCTCATATCTATCTATCTTCTATCTATCTATCTATCTATCTATCTATCTATCTATCTATCTATCTATCTATCTATCTATCTATCTATCTATTATCTATCTATTATCTATCTATCTATCTATTATCTATCTATCTATCTATCTATCTATCTAATATCTATCTATCTATCTATCATCTGTCTAATTTTCTCATATCTGTCTATCCATCTATCTCATTACTATCTATCTCTCTATCTCTCTATCTCTTATACCTGCAGTATGTCCAGTCTGTTTTCCGTAGAATCAGAAGCTGCTCCGACATAAAGCTTCAGTTTTTCGATCACACCGTTCAGCCAGGTTTTGAAGCCATTGACGTCCCCCTCATAGGCCTCATGATCCTTCCAGATCTTCTCAAGTTGTTCTACCCGCTCCTAAAATCAGAGAAAAACTGTGTTTGTGCGAGTAACGTAAGAAGGGATACGAGAGTTGTGTTACAATCAATTGGCGGTGATGTGATGGGACTCGGGTGCTTTTCTGCAGGGTTCCCATGGCTTATATCATAATCATCGCTGGGAAGGGTTAACCTCGCCCTCGCCGTGTCGCCTGCGGTTTAGTGGAGGAAGCTGGGACAATGCCCTCAAGCGTCTCATACATTCGCTAAACTAAATCCAAACAGACATGAAAGTGAGCAAACAGCCCTGACAGGAGACTGAACTGGGGCCAAACCCCAGCAGCCGGCTGGCACCGACGCCAACCAGAGGTGTGATCAGGTCTCACGGGCTCGCGCATCACCAAGGACAGAAGAGATTCCGCCTGATCGCCTGCATCGGAAAACACAACCAGAAATGCAATCTGCTGATGGATCATCCGAGATCTCATTTATTTTTATAGAAAGGTGAAATATCCACTGTGAGACCAGCTTGATACAGTCAATTGATCACCAAATAATCAACTATAGGTCACCAGATCACGACCCATAGGTCACCGTATAATCAACTATAGATCACCACCCATAGGTCACGGTACAATAAACTATAGGTCACCAGATCACCTCCCAAATAACGAACTGTAAATCATCTGATCACCACCTATAGGTCACTATATAAGTAACTATAGATCACCAATAGATCACCAATAGATCACCAAAAAATCAACTACAGGTCATAAGATTACTAACTATATCTAATCATATAATCAACTATAACTCACCAGATCACCACCAATAGGTCACCAAATAATCAACTACAGGTCACCAGATCACTAACCATTTATCATCATATAATCAACTGGAGGTCACCAGATCACCGCCCATAGGTCACCAGGCCATTATACACTGGTCACCAGATCACTACTATGACGAACCTCCAGTCTCCAGAACATCCCCCACAAGTCACCATATTATCATCCATAAGTCATACAATTATTTTATAATAAACCTTCAAATCATCAAGATCCAAAGATCACCAGATCACCACCCATAGGTTATGACACGATCATCTATATTTCACCGGGTAGCCATATTATCATTTTGTTACATCCTGTCCTATACTCCAGTTACAGCTAGAGCTGCATATACATTGACCTTGGGTAGCTCAGCTCCTCTGTCAGAACAGCTTGGATCTTATATGGGTCATCTAGCAGAATTCTGAATGCAGCTCTGAAAGTAACTTGAGAAGAAACCTTCACATGAAGGTGCAAAATGATACAAGATTTTCGTCAGATTTAACAGTGGATTTTGTATTCGAGAGGAACCTGTGACCCCAGGCAGCCCCCACAGACCTGAGCCTTCTTCTTTATCCGGATGTACTCGGCCATTATCGCGCTCTGGACGCTCTCATCCACGCTGGGGTCCCCGATCCGGTTGTAGAGGGAGGCGGCTTCCTCCAGCAGTCGGTCCACCAGCAGCGAGTGGTGGAGGACGTCCTTCATCAGGACCCGGGCCTGTTCACATTGCCATCGCTTCTCCTTCCGGCCGAGCTGCAGCTCCACATCCGGCTCCAGGGTCAGGACGATGTTGTGAACCCAAAGCGTGAACTCGTCCCGCGCCCTCAGGTACTCGTTCCAGTGCAGCCAGACCCATTCGATGCGGCTGAGGAAGAACCGAGACATTGATGAGCGACCAAATACTTTGTAACGAGCCCCGCACCTGTGTGACCAGCCATTGGATGTAAACAAGAATGTTCTTACTCACTGACTGCAAGCAGAGATTTTGGAGATGGAGAGGAATTGATAACGGGTTCATTCACTCCAAGTGACTGGAGGTGACAGCAGATCTCTCACCTGTGACAGTGGATCATGTACGTAGTGGTTTCCTCGAACAAGCCTTTGATTTTCGCCAGCTTCAGGTGGATCTCGTGCGTCTCCTCCTCGCTGCTCTCACTCAGCAGAACCTCGGCTTTCATCAGGACTTTATCGACAAGCAGCTTCCCATCAGGTTCCAGGATGCAGATTTTCTGCAGAGAAAACATCCCTCAGATCTATCGTAGTGTAGAATAATCCATCATACTATGATACAATGTAATATGTCGTTTTATATAAGGCTACTTTCACAGCGGCGTTTTTCCTTTCCGGTATTAAGATCCGTCATAGGATCTCAATACCGGAAGAAAACGCTTCCGTTTTGTACCCATTTAGGCTCCATTCAGACGTCCGCAATACACCCGGCCGGCACCCCCCATAGAAATGCCTATTCTTGTACGCAATTGCGGACAAGAATAGGACATGTTCTATTTTTTTCCGGAGCCGCGGATCAGAAGGTCGGGGGCGCACTCCGGAAATGCGGATGCGGAGAGCACATAGTGTGCTCTCCGTATCCATTCCGTCCCCATGAATGGGTCCGCACCCGTCACGTAATTTGCAGAACGGATGCGGACCCATTCTACGGACGTGTGAATGGAGCCTTATTGTCAATAGGGACAAAACTGAACTGAACAGTAAGGCCTCTTTCACACGGGCGTTGCGGGAAAAGGTGCGGGTGCATTGCGGGAACATGCGTGATTTTTCAGCGCAAGTGCAAAACATTTTAATGCGTTTTGCACTCGCGTGAGAAAAATCGGCATGTTTGGTACCCAAACCCGAACTTCTTCTTCACAGAAGTTCGGGCTTGGGATCGGTGTTCTGTAGATTGTATTATTTTGCCTTATAACATGGTTATAAGGGAAAATAATAGCATTCTGAATACAGAATGTATAGTACAATAGCGCTGGAGGGGTTAAAAATAATAATAATAATTTAACTCACCTTAATCCACTTGCTCGCGCAGCCGGCATCTCTTCTGTCTTCTGCTTTGCTGTGTGCAGGAAAAGGACCTGTGGTGACGTCACTCCGGTCATCACATGGTCCGTCACATGATCTTTTACCATGGTGATGGATCATGTGATGACCGGAGTGACGTCACCACAGGTCCATTTCCTGCACACAGCAAAGATGAAGACAGAAGAGAAGTCGGGCTGCGCGAGCAAGTGGATTAAGGTGAGTTTAATTATTATTATTTTTTTACAAGGGAAAATAATAATGATCGGGTCTCCATCCCGATTGTCTCCTAGCACTTGCTTGCGGATGCTTGCAAATTTTCACGCAGCCCCATTCACTTCTATGGGGCCTGCGTTGTGTGGAAAACGCAGAATATAGAGCATGCTGTGATTTTCACGCAACGCACAAGTGATGAGTGAAAATCACCGCCCGTGTGCACAGCCCCATAGAAATGAATGGGTCGGGATTCAGTGCGGGTGCAATGCGTTCAACTCACGCATTGCACCCGCGCGGAATACTCGCCCGTGTGAAAGGGGCCTAAGGAGTGCACCTGAATGCATTCCGTTGCTTTTGGTTGCGTTCCCATGCCGGACAGAAAACCGTTTTTCAGTGCGTCATCGGATGCGCAGCGAGACGGATCCGGCATGGAACACAATCCAAGTCAGTGGTGCCAGATCCATTTACGTATCCATAACGGATGCAGCCGGTTGTATTATCCTAACGGAAGCGTTTTTGTTGATCCATGACAGATCCAGTAAAAACGCAGATGTGAAAGTAGCCTCATACGATACAGTGTAAGGTGCTGTCATTTAATGTAATATAATCTGATGCAATGTAATGATATACTGTAATCTAGTGGAATGTAGTATACTATAATATCATACCCTGCAATGTTATATAATGTATAATATAATACAATACAGTGCAATGTAATACAATGTAGTATATGATACAATGTAATGTGATGTAATATAGTAAAATATAGTCTGATACAATGTAATATAATATAGTGTAACATGACACAATGTGAACTGCTATAACGTAATATACTATAATGTGACACTGCAGTGTATTGTAGAATGATACAATATAATCTAATGTAATATAAGGTAGTGTAAAATGATACAATATAATGTGGTATACTATAGTGTGATACACTGCAATGTAGAATGTAATCTAATGAAATACAGTATAATATAATATGATACAATGTAATGCACAAATGTATAACAGAGTGTAATATAATGTAATATTAGTATATTCTACAATCATGTGGACAGCGCAGAGATACACTATAAGGGTACTTTCACACTAGGGTTTTTCTTTTCCGGCACTGATTTCCGTCCTAGGGGCTCTATACCGGAAAATAACTGATCGGTTTTATCCCCATGCATTCTGATTGGAGAGCGATCCGTTCAGGATGTCATCAGTTCAGCCACTGAACGGCGTTTTGGACGGTATTCTCTCCATCCAAAATTTCGGATCAGTTGAATGCCGTATCCGGCATTAATTTACATTGAAATGTATTAGTGCCGGATCCGGCATTAAAAATACCGCAATGCCGGATCCGTCCTTCCGGTCTGCGCATGCGCAGACCTTTAAAAATGTGGGGGGAAAAATATAGAAACGGACGCCGTTTGTCCGTATGACATCCGGAGAGACGGATCCGTTCTTGCAATGCATTTGTGAGATGGATCCGCTTCTGGATCCGTCTACAAATGCTGTCCGTTTGCATGCAGATCGCCGGGTCCGGCGATGGAACTGCTTGCCAGATCGCTCTGCCGCCAGTGTGAAAGTAGCCTTACCCGTCTTATTTCAGGCCCCTGACATGGTAGGTGCTGCTGCCCTGAGGTCTCATTGTGATATTTGGTGCAATTCCGGGCAAAATGTAAAATTGATATTTCGGACACTACACCATGGGGACGCTTCACTGTCAGCTGCTTTTGAGCAAAGTACGTAGCTGCGCTGTCTATTGGAGTTTGAGGTCGTCTGAAATCCACCTCCTCAGAGGCTGCTGCTGTCTGTCCCCTATGCTTTACATGACAGCAAACCTCCTGTCTCATCAGTCTTCCCCATGCTTTCCACTGCAGCTCCGCTTGTCCTGATTGGTTGCTGTGTATAATCACAAGCTCAATACATTGAGGGGAAGAGCCTCAGAAAAAGGGGAGGGGGGGGGGGGGGGGGGGGTGAAATCTAATTTATTATAATGTCTACTACTAAAAATTCAGCCAGGAACAGACTCTCTGTCCTGGAAGCCATGGATGGTCTGATGCTGGGTGAGTATTGCCCTGACCTTGGTCCCGGGACGTCTGTGCCCTGGGGTAACTAATGTAACCAATACAACCCCCAAAATGACAAGGGGAAGGGTATTAGGACACTCAGTGACAGGTCAGACAGAGGAAGATCGATCTCCAGCCCGCAGGCACGGAACGCACTGACGCTGCTCTGATCCTGTGTGACCAGGAATGTGAGGAATCTGCATCCCGGGGAACGGAGAGAAGTGAGCGCAGGAGCCGCGGTGGAGGCCGCCGTCCGTCCAAGCTGAGGCTTCATTCACACAACAGCCAGTGAATGGTGGCCGACAAAAAGGGGGACATGTCCTATTTTCACAGTGGGAACGGACCCCTCTGAAGGACCGATTTTACGTCACCATGCGCTCCCAGTGTGATGACGTCACCATGCGCTCCCAGTGTGATGACGTCACCATGCGCTCCCAGTGTGATGACGTCTCCATGCGCTCCCAGTGTGATGACGTCACCATGCGCTCCCAGTGTGATGACGTCACCATGCGCTCCCAGTGTGATGACGTCACCATGCGCTCCCAGTGTGATGACGTCGCCATGCGCTTCCAGTGTGATGACGTCGCCATGCGCTCCCAGTGTGATGACGTCACCATGCGCTCCCAGTGTGATGACGTCACCATGCGCTCCCAGTGTGATGACGTCACCATGCGCTCCCAGTGTGATGACGTCACCATGCGCTCCCAGTGTGATGACGTCACCATGCGCTCCCAGTGTGATGACGTCACCATGCGCTCCCAGTGTGATGACGTCACCATGCGCTCCTAGTGTGATGACGTCACCATGCGCTCCCAGTGTGATGACGTCACCATGCGCTCCCAGTGTGATGACGTCACCATGCGCTCCCAGTGTGATGACGTCTCCATGCGCTCCCAGTGTGATGAAGTCACCATGCGCTCCCAGTGTGATGACGTCACCATGCGCTCCTAGTGTGATGACGTCACCATGCGCTCCCAGTGTGATGACGTCACCATGCGCTCCCAGTGTGATGACGTCACCATGCGCTCCCAGTGTGATGACGTCACCATGCGCTCCCAGTGTGATGACGTCACCATGCGCTCCCAGTGTGATGACGTCACCATGCGCTCCCAGTGTGATGACGTCACCATGCGCTCCCAGTGTGATGACGTCACCATGCGCTCCCAGTGTGATGACGTCACCATGCGCTCCCAGTGTGATGACGTCACCATGCGCTCCCAGTGTGATGACGTCACCATGCGCTCCCAGTGTGATGACGTCACCATGCGCTCCCAGTGTGATGACGTCACCATGCGCTTCCAGTGTGATGACGTCACCATGCGCTTCCAGTGTGATGACGTCGCCATGCGCTCCCAGAACGATCGCACGCTGGGAGCGCGGGTCCTTCTGCATCAAGTGAAGGAGAACGGTCTCTGCACGTGCAAGTGGATGAGGGGAGTAATAAATCAAATACTGTACATTATTACTGCTGGGGGGCACTATGGGGGTCATTATTATGGCTAGGGCCTCTATGGGGGACATTATTACTGCTGGGGGGCACTATGGGGGCATTATTACTGCTGGGGGCCACTATGGGGGACATTATTATGGCTAGGGCCTCTATGGGGGACATTATTACTGCTGGGGGCCACTATCAAGGACATTTTGTATACAGCAGGGGTTGGGATTTAAATAAAAAAGAGCCAATGAAAATCATCCATTTTGAACGGCCATGAAGAACTGACCGCGTGTCTGTGTGAATCCCGCCTAAGAGCTCGAGCACACGATTGTATCCATTTTTGCAGTCCGCAAATTGCGGAACCGCTAAACACGGATACTGGCCAGGGGCCTGACGATTTTTTTGTTTTCTCCTGCAGAAATGTCCTATCGTTGTCCAAAAAAACGGACAAGAACAGGACATGACCTATTTTTTTGTGGGGCTACAGCTGCTGGCCCTTATTGAGATGAACAGGTCCTCGTCCAATCACATGCCGGCCAAATCTACAGCCGTGTGCATGATCTTTTTTTTCCAGCCCCCTGAGTTGAATGGTTCCGCATACGGGCTGCAATTATTATTTTTTTAAATAGAATGGACACAGAAAAAAAATACGTCTTTTGTTTTTGGCCGCATCTTTATGTCCATTCCGCAGCCCTGGATAAAAATAGAACAGGTCCTGTACTTGTCTATATCACGGACAAGGATAGGACAGTTCTATAGGGGCAGGACGTTCCATCCCGCAAAATATGGAACGCATACGGCCGGGATCCTTGTTTTGCGGACCAGAAAAATAACAACGGCCGTGTACATGAGCCCTAAGTCTGCTTCTGGGGGAGGGGGAGGTTAATTACTGCAGATCAGCCAATCAGGAGACTGGGAAAGCTGAGTGACAGGGGAGCTTTAATGACACAGACTCCAGGGCAATTATTTATTAACTTTTTCTTTTTTTTTTTGACATAAACATTTTCCACTTAAAGGGGTCGTCGTCTCATTTCAGCAAATGGCATTTACTATGCAGAGAAAGTTACTACGAGGCTGTGGCGCTATTGTTGCAGGAGGGCGCAGCCTACAGAAACTTTAAACGTCACAGCAATAAAAAAATAAAAAAATATTTTAAAAAGTTTTGCATGTGGCCATCATAGGTGGCGAAAAAAGAGAAACAAATATTTTACAGAAACTCAGATGCAGCATATAAATTTGTTGCCACAACAAAGTTGCATGACGGTTCCACACAGAGTAACTTAAAGGGGTCGTCGTCTCACTTCAGCAAATTGCATTGATCATGTAGAGAAAGTTACTACAAGGCACTTACTAATGTGCTGTGATTCTCCATGTTGCCTCCTTTGCTGGCTGGATACATTTTATCCATCACATTATACACTGCTCGTTTCCATGGTTATGACCACCGCTGCAATCCATCAGAGGTGGTCGTGCTTGCACACTATAGAAAAAAAGCGTCAGCCTATGTGCCTTTTCCTATAGTGTGCAAGCACGACCACCTCTGATGGATTGCAGCGGTGGTCATAACCATGGAAACGAGCAGTGTATAATGTGATGGATAAAATGAATCCAGCCAGGAAAGGAGGCAACATGGACAATCACATTACATTAGTAAGTGCCTTGTATTAACTTTCTCTACATGATCAATGCAATTTGCTGAAGTGAGACGACCCCTTTAAGTTACTTTGTGTGGAACCGTCATGCAACTTTGTTGTGGCAACAAAATTATATGCTGCATCTGAGTTTTTTGTAAAATGTTTTTTTCTCTTTTTTGCCACCTATGGTGGTCACGTGCAAAACTTTTTATTTATTTATTTTTATAGCCGTGACGCTCAAAGTTTCTGAAGGCTGCGCCCTCCTGCGACAATAGCGCCACAGCCCAAATATAGTGAGTGATACAGTGACCTGATCATTAGCCTTCCCTCTCTACCTCTCCTCCATCATGAAGGCTGCCGGTGGCCCTGGCCTCACCTCCGTCTCCCTGAGCCTGGATTCCAGCGCTGACCGGGGGCCCTGGGTGTTGTCATTTTCTTTCAGCCGCTCGTGGATCTCTTTCATCCAGGCTTCTGCCTTTTCCAAGGACGTCTCAAACTCATCATGTGGCGGCTGGTTCATCGCATGAGAGGAGCTGCAAGACAAGGACACAATGAATCCTCATGTCGTGGGACATTTGCACGCCCCATACGCATTCTGCCTAGGAACGCCCTTTATCGTGCACATTGCCCCTTTCATCGTCCGGTTCACAGGACAGTCCTTAGACAAATTGGACTGTTGGCAAAAATGGGCATTTCATTCCAAAATGAGGAGCTATGAGGGTTTTCGGCAAGGTTCCCCACTTAGAGGGTATGTAAACTTTTGCAAACACTCTTTACAAAGGCATCTAAAATAAAATAAAAAATTAAAATAAAGTAAAAAAAAAATCTCCGTTTTGTGTACGCAGCTTCAATGCAGACTTATGCGTCTCTGTAGTGCAATCTTGCAGTCTCACTCATTCTACAGGCAGTAGAGGAGGTAGACGACGGAGGAAAGGAACGCATGACTGCAAGATCAGACTACGCGGAGAGTTGTTTGTAGTCTGTAACCATGGAGACGGATGGCAGCTGTATTTAATAAAAAAAAAGTTGAGGATTTTTTTTAATCAACACTATTTGCAAAATGGCTTTTTCCCCCTTTATTTTAGAAGCATTGCGGCATTAAAATCATTAGTTGCAAAAGTATACACCCCCCAAAGCCTTTTCGCACTGGAGAGATTGGTTTGCTCTTTTTGGTACAGAAGAGGTTAAACCTTTCCCCTTGAAGGTTTGCAGCCCTCCGGGATGATTCTGCAAGCGGGATTTTTGAGTTCCATCCAAAAAGAAGTAAAGGGAATTTTTTTTTTTTCTCTGGCGAGTAAGCGCCGGGGAAGCCGCCAGTTTGGTAATTAATTTTTGCAGAGGTTGTCGCTGCTCCTTCTTGAGCCAAGAAATTCCCAAGTCTCTGCAGCGGCCCCCCCCACTCGGCTACTCTGTTAACCTTTAAGAATAGGAAGGTCATACCCGTTGCCAGTTTGGCGGGGGGGGGGGGGGGGGGGGGGGGGGGGGGCTGTCCCTGGCACGGTAAGTGTTTTGGAACAAAAAAATCCTGGCAGATGGCGCCCCCTCAGTGGGGCTTTGGACTGTGGCTGCCTCCCAGCAGCTTGTACCCTCCTCCGGCCCTTGCGTCTTGTGATTTTACTGTTATTATTTGTACGTTAATAACCTCAATTTTTCCATCTTGTGGTTGAATCGGGAATTTCTTGGAGCAAAAGAAATGCTGAAGACATTAAAATATTTCTTCCTTTAGTCATAGGGATGTATTAGGGGCGCTTTCCTGCAACTGTTTGTGTTATTTTTGTGATTGCTACAATGTATCCAATACAAAAAACAAACAGAAGGAAGTTTATCAATAGTCTTGGTTGTGTTCTGCCGTTTTCTGTACACAGCACCTCAGAGGGGAAATATTTAATCTATTGGGCGCCATGCCAAGGTCAAACCAATGTGCCCACTCCATTGCAAACGCTGCAAAATACTTTAGGGCTATATAAATAAAGATTAGTAGGGTGTGTATACTTTATCAAACAAATTATGATTGCTCTGATGCGTCTCAGATTAAAAAAAAAAATTAAGCAACGTGTGCAAATACCCGTGATTATAAATCTATGAATCTCTTCTGTGCATACGGCTTCTATGTGTCTCCATGGTTACAGACTACAAATAAACCCTGTGTAGTCTGATCCTGCAGTCCGGTATCGCTTTACTCCCTAACACAGAACTGCAGAATCTGACTGCACCTTTCGGGCTCATGCACACGACCTTATTTTCTTACCGCGTCCGTTTAGTTTTTTTTTGCAGCCCGTATGCGGAACCATTCACTTCAATGGGTCAGCAAGCAAAAAAAAAAAACGGTAATGACTCCGCGTGCATTCCATTTCTGTATGTCCGCAAGTCCGTTCCGCCAAAAAATGGAACATGTCCTATTCTTGTCTGTTTTGCAGACAAGGACAGGCATCGTTACAACGGATACACACAAAAAGAAAAAACGGATGCAACACAGACTCGTTTTGCGGACCGCAAAATACATACAGACGTGTGCATGAGCCCTTACTTTGTAGTCTATGGAGACATATAACTCTGCATAGGAGCTGTGGGCCCCTAACGGTAGGATAGCTTTAATGAAAAGCGTTTGCAGAGTTGTTTTCTTTTTCTTTTTTTTTTGTTTTCGATGTATTGGGGGCAATTAAAAAAGGTCACGGCAAAAGTTTACACCCCTTTTAGGGAACTTTCACACTTGCGTTAGAGGATTTCGTTGCCGGATCCGGAAATCTGTATGCAAATGGATAGCATTTTGTTTCCAGATCCGGATGCGGATCCGTCTGACAAATGCATTGAAATACCGGATCCGTCTCTCCGGTGTCATCCAGAAAAAACGGATCCGGTATTAATTTATTTTAGCATTTTTAACGGTCTGCGCATGCGGATCTATTTTTCCAGAACACTTGGTACCGGATCCGGCATTAATACATTTCAATGGAAATGCAAGTGTTCCGGAATTTTGGCCGGAGAAAATACCGCAGCATGCTGCGTTTATTTTCTCCGGTCAAATACCGTAAGAGGGACTGAACTGAAGACATCCTGATGCATACTGAACGGAATGCTCTCCATTCAGAATGCAGGGGGAAAAAACGGAAGCGTTTTTTTTTCCGGTATTGAGCCCATGTGATGGAACTCAATACCGGAAAATTTTAATGCTAGTGTGAAAGTACCCTTAAAGGGTTAAAATAAGCAGCTTCCATGTTTGTTTGTTTTTGTCTGGGATAGTTGGGAGAATTTCTCACTTCTACAGGACGCCATGATGCTGCAACGGTTTGCCGTTTTATAGAGAATTCTGCAAAATGGACTCATGCACATTTACAATGCACTGGCCAATATCGGGATCCGTCAATATGCACCATGGGACCTTAGCGTGTTCCAATGCAGGTTTTCCATCGGTTAACATGGTAATGTACAGGTACAATGGCGGTGACCTCTGCCATCGCTCAGCCCATCTACATGCAGCAGTTGCAGGATCTCAGTTTCCAAAGCATGCTGTCCTCAGAGATAGGGGGGATCCCTCCCTGCCAGGGCCGCTTCCTGTGACTCAGTTGTGCCGCGCGGCAGCGGTTTCCTCTCCTTAGTCACAGGCACCAGGAGGCCGTTATAAATATGTCCATCTGGAGGGAGGAGGAAAACATCTTCTATTCAGAAAGCGCTGTTTACCAGAATTTACACTCCAAAATCAAAAAATGCTGATTAAAGGGCATCTGTCAGCAGTTTTGTACCTAGGACACTGGCTGACCTGTTACATGTGCGCTTGGCAGCTGAAGGCGTCTGTGTTGGTCCCATGTTCCTAGGACCCCAGCGCTGATCGCTTTGTGTTCAGTAATTGTCCTTGGACCTGTCGTATAGGTAGGGATTGTCCGAAGTGGAAAACCCCTTTAAATTCGGGGACTTGAACCAGTGCTCCTGTATTGTCATGTATTACACCCCGTATAGGAAATACTGAGATAGCTGGCCCGAAATCTGAGGTGTTAAAGGGCATCTGTCAGCAGTTTTGTACCTAGGACACTGGTTGACCTGTTACATGTGCGCTTGGCAGCTGAAGGCATCTGTGTTGGTCCCATGTTCATATGTGTCCGCATTGCTGAGAAATATGGTGTTTTAAAATATGCAAATGAGCCTCTAGGAGCAACGGGGGCGTTACCATTACACCTAGAGGCTCTGCTCTCTCTGTAACTGCCGTGCCCTCTGCACTTTGACAACACCAGGCAGTGTAAACACCATCACACCTGGTCCTGTCAATCAAAGTGGAGAGGACGCGGCAGTTGCAGAGAGAGCAGATCCACTTGGTGTAATGGTAACGCCCCCGTTGCTCCTAGAGGCTCATTTGCATATATTATAACATCATATTTCTCAGCAATGCGGGCACATATGAACATGGGACCAACACAGATGCCTTCCGCTGCCAAGCGCACATGTAACAGGTCAGCCAGTGCCATAGGTACAAAACTGCTGACAGATGCTCTTTAACACCTCAGATTTCGAAGTCGACAGAAAGGAGGCTCCTTCTGCCCCCCGATCAGCAGTCATGGTAAGGCAGGTGGTTCTTCTAATGGAGGCCTCCGGGCCAGCTATCTCAGTATTCCCTATACGGGGTGTAATACATGACAATACAGGAGCACTGGTTCAAGTCCCCGAATTTAAAGGGGTTTTCCACTTTGGACGATCCCTACCTATACGACAGGTCCAAGGACGATTACTGAACACAAAGCGATCAGCGCTGGGGTCCTAGGGTCAAACCTAACCAAGGACAACACCTGCGTGGATTTCCTCTGCTTTCCTCCCACTCCAATGGCATACTGATAGGGACCTTACTGTAGAAATGATGATACTGCCTGTACGGCGCTGCGGAATATGTCACAGCTATAGAAATGAATGACATAAAGCGCTGGAACCCCCAGCGATCAGCTGTAAATCTGACTGTTCACCCTCCATGCAGCGCCACCACAGGAGAAATGAAGTATTACACAGGGTCCGTTCAAATCAAGGGTCGCTTATCGCAGGACAGGACGGGTCCTCCAGAGCAAGGAGACACTCTGTGTAACCACTGTGGCCAAGGGAGATGATCAGATATAAAATGTAGGAGGCAAGAGAACAATTCCTCTACAGCGCCCCTACAGGTGAAATGAGGCATTACATGGTTCTCAGTGAGCTGTCCATGGACTGTACAGATGTAGCTGAATGGACAACCTCTCCCCCCATTAGGTCTCTCAACCAGACCCCCCCTTTACGCAGCACCCCCCACCCCCCCTCTCCAGTGTTGCAGCGCCCCCTGCAGTATGATATGCAACGTGGGGCCCTTTACAAAAAACCATCCATGAGCCTGGACAGAGGAGTTGTCCATGTCATGTTGTTAGAAATCCCAATGCTTAGTTATATCTGATTCTGGAAAAGCTGGGTAGCAATCAATATGGCCGTGGCAAGGTTGTAACTCAGCTTTCCCAGAGCCCGGAATGGCAGCACGGTCTACGTATTTCAGTTGTGCCATCAGAGGAACAATTACTGGAGAAGAATCCTAATAAATGAAAGTCTGAGCACAGCAAATGGCTGGACAGCTGCAGGGGGGAGTCATCTCAGCTGTCGGGGGTCCGGCCTGTCAGTCACAGTCCTGCAGGATCCCACCATGCAGAAGTGTCACCGAGCAGGATCCAGACTGATGCGCTGCAGCAGCTGCAGACTGCCTGAGGACATGTGTTGTCACACGACAGTCACCCCCGGAGCAGCCTGTCACATGTGCCACCAGATACCACCACATTGCACAACAGCCACCGATGGCAGAGTCCTAGCAAGGCTTCCCTGCACCCCACTCCTGTATCATCGCACACTGGCTATTGGCATCCAGCACCCGGGCCAGAATCCCCACCAGTGCCCTCCTGGCTATAAACACTCAGGGATAGATCTGGATGATAGAGGGTTTCCATTAACTCACAGCAAGCAGAGACCTGGAAGATGTGAGGAGTTAAAACCCAAAGTAAAAGAGTGGATGGGACCTTTAAATTTGTAACCAGGTTCCTAAATGGTCCTTTGATTCAAAGCCCCTATAAGATGTCATCCAAACCTCACAGCCTTGATACACCCCTCACACACACAAAGAGCCTGGACCCACTTTCAATAGTCCACATACCCTCCCATAGCCTGGACCACCCACTTCCATAGCCTGGAACCTGTTCCTCTCATAGATTGGATCCCCCTATAGCCTGGATCCCCCCCCCCCATAGCCTGGACCACCCACTTCCATAGCCTGGAACCCGTTCCTCTCATAGATTTGATCCCCCCTATAGCATGGATCACACCTTTCCATATACCCCCTCCCATAGCCTGGACCCCCCCCCCCCCCATAGCCTGGATCCCCCCTCCTCCCATAGCCTGGATCCCCCCCTCCTCCCATAGCCTGGACCCCCCCCCCATAGCCTGGATCCCCCCTCCTCCCATAGCCTGGACCCCCCCCCCCCCATAGCCTGGATCCCCCCCTTCTCTCATAGCCTGGATCCCCCCCTCCTCCCATAGCCTGAACCCCCCCCCCCCCATAGCCTGGATCCCCCCCATAGCCTGGACCACCCACTTCCATAGCCTGGAACCCGTTCCTCTCATAGATTTGATCCCCCCTATAGCATGGATCACACCTTTCCATATACCCCCTCCCATAGCCTGGACCCCCCCCATAGCCTGGATCCCCCCTCCTCCCATAGCCTGGATCCCCCCCTCCTCCCATAGCCTGGACCCCCCCCCCCCCATAGCCTGGATCCCCCCCTCCTCCCATAGCCTGGATACCCCCTCCTCCCATAGCCTGGACCCCCCCCCCATAGCCTGGATCCCCCCCTCCTCTCATAGCCTGGATCCCCCCCTCCTCCCATAGCCTGAACCCCCCCCCATAGCCTGGATCCCCCCCATAGCCTGGACCACCCACTTCCATAGCCTGGAACCCGTTCTTCTCATAGATTTGATCCCCCCTATAGCATGGATCACACCTTTCCATATACCCCCTCCCATAGCCTGGATCCCCCCTCCTCCCATAGCCTGGATCCCCCCTCCTCCCATAGCCTGGACCCCCTCCCCCCATAGCCTGGATCCCCCCCTCCTCTCATAGCCTGGATCCCCCCCTCCTCCCATAGCCTGGACCCCCCCTCCTCCCATAGCCTGGACCCCCCCCCCCCCCCCATAGCCTGGATCCCCCCCTCCTCCCATAGCCTGGAACACCCCCTTCCATTGGCTAGACCTCCTTGCTCTCATAGTCTGGACCCCCCCTCTCATAGCCTGGACCACCCCCTTCCATAGCCTGGATCCCCCCCTCCTCCCATAGCCTGGACCACCCCCTTCCATAGCCTGGATCCCCCCCCTCCTCCCATAGCCTGGACCACCCCCTTCCATAGTCTGGACCCCCTTCCCTTCCATAGTCTGGATCTCCAACACAAACACGCACAAACAGCCTGGACCCCCCATGGCCTGGACCATCTCGCTTACATAGCCTGCCCCCCACCCTCTCAAAGCCTGGACCCCATCTGTTGCTCACACTATCCAAATATCCAATGCCATGGGTGAAGGGCAATGTGCCCGCCCTGTTTGCTCTGCCCGTGGTCTCCATGTGCATGTAACAATGTACATTGTCTCGCTGTACCGGAGACATTTCCTCCACACATTTCCCGCTCCCTCCTCCTCCTCCCACCATTTCTGCGCCATTTCTTATGACAGAATCAATTAAGGTTTTATGATAATCAGGGGGATTACAGCGGCTTTTTCTAGGATGGGGGCGAGACCAGACGGCTCAGGATTGTGAGACAAGTTAACACCGTGCGCGCCGCCCCTGGAGGAAGACGCCTGCATCTGTGTGCACAAAACAGAACAGATACTAAACAAATACACAACAGAAACAGAAACAGATACATATCACACACAACATACCCAACACGCAGGAGAATATACACAACAGAGACATATCACATGCAGAAAACATACACAAAAGATACACAAAAGACAAGACAGACATAACACATACAGAAAACACACACAAGATCTACTCAAGAAATATACAGTATAAGGCCTCCTGCACACGGCCGTTGTTCTGGTCCGCTTCCGAGCCGCAGTTTTTGCGGCTCGGATGCGGACCTATTCACTTCAATGGGGGCGCAAAGATGCGGACAGCACTCCGTGTGCTGTCCGCATCCGTTGCTCCGTTCCGTGGCCCCACAAGAAAAATATAACCTGTCCTATTCTTGTCCGTTTTGCGGACAAGAATAGGCAGTTATATCAATGGCTGTCCGTGCCGTTCCGCAAAACACATGAGGCCTAAGGCTACTTTCACATTAGAGTTTTTGCTGGATCGGGCAGGGTTCAGTAAAAACGCTTCCGTTACTGATAATACAACCATCTGTTTCTATTGTGGCAGAGAAAACGGATCCGTCCCCATTGACTTGCATTGGGGGTCATGCCGTCTCGCTCCACATTCCAGGACGGAAAGTAAAATACAACATGCTGCACTTTGTTCTCCAGTATGGGAACGCAACTAAACGGAACGGAATGCATTTTGGAGCGAGCGCTCCGTTCTGTTCTGTTCAGTTTTGTCCCCATTGACAATGAATGGAGACAAAACTGAAATGTTTTTTTCCGGTATTGAGCCCCTATGGCGGATCTCAATACCGGAAAACTAAAACGCTAGTGTGAAAGTAGCCTAAAACATACAAACAAAATATAGCGCACATAACGTACACAACAGATAAGTCTACTTTCACACTGGCGTTGCGGCTTTCCGTTTGTGAGATCCGTTCAGGGCTCTCACACGCGGTCCAAAACGGATCAGTTTTGCCTTAATGCGTTCTGAATGGATAAGGATCCGCTCAGATGCATCAGTTCCGTCTCCGATCAGTCTCCATTCCGCTCTGGAGGCTGCTTGCAGCGTTTTGGTGTCCGTCTGACAAAACTGAGCCAAACGGATCCGTCCTGGCACACAATGTAAGTCAATGGGGACGGATCCGTTTTCACTCACACAATCTGGCACAATAGAAAACGGATCCGTCCTCCATTGACTTTCAATGGTGTTTAAACCAGATCCGTTTTGGCTGTTAAAGATAATACAAACGGATCCGTTCTGAACAGATGCAGACAGTTGTATTATCTGAACGGATCCGTCTGTGCAGATCCATGACAGATCCGCACCAAACACGAGTGTAAAAGTAGCCTAACAACCGAGACACGCGGTACACAACAGCCGCTCCACTCTGCAATGTGGGTTCTTTGCACCCCCGATGCCTTTTCAGTTACATGTGACAGTGATTGGCGTTTACTACCATGGGGTACATGACCTGAGCATGCTGGGGGTTGTAGTTTTATAACATGTCGGTGACACATCAGGGCTGTAAAGGATAAATATTAATGACGGGGACACATATCTGAAATATCTGCAAGGTTAATAAGTTACTACAGACGGTGCAGTCTCCAGGCTGCCGCTCTCACCTGCTGCAGGCAGGAAACTTCTCTGAGGCGGCAGTCACACAAAAAGGATGTACACAATCACATGACTCGGGCTGCACAGCACTCTAATGTACACAATCACATGACTCTAGCTGCACAGCACTCTAATGTACACAATCACATGACTCCAGCTGCACAGCACTCTAATGTACACAATCACATGACTCTAGCTGCACAGCACTCTAATGTACACAATCACATGACTCTAGCTGCACAGCACTCTAATGTACACAATCACATGACTCCAGCTGCACAGCACTCTAATGTACACAATCACATGACTCCAGCTGCACAGCACTCTAATGTACACAATCACATGACTCCGGCTGCACAGCACTCTAATGTACACAATCACATGACTCCGGCTGCACAGCACTCTAATGTACACAATCACATGACTCCAGCTGCACAGCACTCTAATGTACACAATCACATGACTCCAGCTGCACAGCACTCTAATGTACACAATCACATGACTCCAGCTGCACAGCACTCTAATGTACACAATCACATGACTCCAGCTGCACAGCACTCTAATGTACACAATCACATGACTCCAGCTGCACAGCACTCTAATGTACACAATCACATGACTCCAGCTGCACAGCACTCTAGAGCCAGTAATCACATGACTCCGGCTGCACAGCACTCTAATGTACACAATCACATGACCCCAGCTGCACAGCACTCTAATGTACACAATCACATGACTCCAGCTGCAAAGCACTCTAATGTACACAATCACATGACTCCAGCTGCACAGCACTCTAATGTACACAATCACATGACTCCAGCTGCACAGCACTCTAATGTACACAATCACATGACTCTAGCTGCAAAGCACTCTAATGTACACAATCACATGACTCCAGCTGCACAGCACTCTAATGTACACAATCACTTGACTCCAGCTGCACAGCACTCTAATGTACACAATCACATGACTCCAGCTGCACAGCACTCTAATGTACACAATCACATGACTCCGGCTGCACAGCACTCTAATGTACACAATCACATGACTCCGGCTGCACAGCACTCTAATGTACACAATCACATGACTCCAGTTGCACAGCACTCTAATGTACACAATCACATGACTCCGGCTGCACAGCACTCTAATGTACACAATCACATGACTCCGGCTGCACAGCACTCTAATGTACACAATCACATGACTCCAGCTGCACAGCACTCTAATGTACACAATCACATGACTCCGGCTGCACAGCACTCTAATGTACACAATCACATGACTCCAGCTGCACAGCACTCTAATGTACACAATCACATGACTCCAGCTGCACAGCACTCTAATGTACACAATCACATGACTCCAGCTGCACAGCACTCTAATGTACACAATCACATGACTCCGGCTGCACAGCACTCTAATGTACACAATCACATGACTCCGGCTGCACAGCACTCTAATGTACACAATCACATGACTCCGGCTGCACAGCACTCTAATGTACACAATCACATGACTCCGGCTGCACAGCACTCTAATGTACACAATCACATGACTCCGGCTGCACAGCACTCTAGAGCCAGTAATCACAAGTCTCTTTCTAGATCTCATCAAACGTGCCCGCTGATGTTATGATAACTTGCCCAATCTATAGGGGACACGGTCTACCAAGGTTGCCGTCTGGCAGCTGTAAGCTTAATCTACCAACCACAGATATCACGTGTAACACCGCGCAGCATGTATCACGTGTAACACCGCGCAGCATGTGCTGGGGGCCCGAGCTCTCAGGCTTCCTACGAACCCGACCACTTCCTGTGTCATTTTTGATTCTGAGTGAAACAAACATTTTTCATCATGGAAACCGATGTAAACATCTGAAGCCGCGGCCGCTCAGACACAACGGAAATGACTTCACCGAATGTTCGAGATCCATAACACTGGACAGAAATGTAACATTGTTACATTATTTTTCATTCAAAACATTTTAAAAATTTTTTGGAGAAAGTTACCAAAAAATCAGCATCATAGAAACCTTACAGTACGTCCTCCTCCCCCCCGCCGCCAAAATAGAAATCACCCATTTCGCTTCCACGTCACACATACAAACACAGCAGCCGCAGCCCTTCTGCCCCCCACGCCCTTGTGTACCCGTCTCATGCTCGTCCCACGTTCGTTCCTCGCCTCAGAAATTTGTTTACATATTTTGTCTGTGTTTGAACAAGGTGTATGCAAATGGTAAGATACACGTAGAAAGAAGGTGGGGAGGAAAGGGAGGAAAGGGAGGAAAGGGAGGGGGGTGGGGGGGGCAGGTCCCAAAAATGTGGAAAAACAAGACCGAGCAATTTAAATGGCTCCACAATGAGAACAATGCACACCCGGCCGCTGCGCGACTTCCAGGCACGTCCCTTGTAAAATGACTAAAACAAGATTAAAAAAACGTGCAGAGAAGATTCACGGCGAAAATATTTCATGAGCAATTTATTATTTATTTTTTTGTTCTAATTTTTATGTTCTCTCTGCAGAACAATGAAGTGGCTGCAGCCAATAAACCCTCCCCGAGTTCCTGGCAAGTCGGGCATCGTAGAGGATGGCAGCGGACAAAATACCAAACCACCCACATTAAAAAGAAAGCCGTCAACAGCCCCCAGACAAAAACATCGCAGGCTGCCGGTTTTAAAGGGACAGTACAAAATATTAACTCATCCAAACCGATCTGAACCCGCCTTCTGTCCACCACCAGAAACTAGACACCAATGTGATGGGAAGGGAAAGGGGGTCCAGCGCTTCACAGTCAGACTCTTTCCATCCCAATGAAATCCTTGGGGGTGTGCAGTTAACAGATACCGCTAAGTAGCCACTCACAGGTATCCATGTTAAAAAATCGTATACCGCGCTGCGCACCATATACGTTTTTTTTTTTTTACAGGATACCTGCAAGCGCTATTACATGCAAATGGAAACCTGGCAGACAGCACCAAATGTAGACTAAAGGAAGACCCCCCCCCCCCCATCTGTATAACGGGGGCCTATGGGTCCCTTTCATATGTGCGTTGGGATCTTTCGCGGTGCATCCAGTAAACGCACATGTGAACAGAGCTTATTGGGTACATAATATTGCTATTTTCTTCCCAACCTTCCCCCTCCCAATTTTCATTTGGATTCACTAAGGAGGTAGAGCTTAACGTGCCTGGTTTACTATTGCAGTGGGGAAGGGCTCCTGCCGCAGCCAGTTGCCTTACAGCCAGACCGAGGTCTGAAATGAGGTCTTTACGAATAAACTAGGGGAGAAATTGCTGGAATTTTACTTCTTACAGTTCTTACTTTTTACTTCTTTCATTTTTATTTGGATTCACTAAAGAGGTAGAGCTTAGCGTGCCTGGTTTACTATTTCGGTGGGGAAGGGCTCCTGCCGCAGCCAGTTGCCTTACAGCCAGACCGAGGTCTGATATTAGGTTTGTAAGAATAAAGAAGTAGAAAAGAATTCTTAGATTTCTCACTTGACACAGTCAAAGGAAAGGAATTGCTGGAATTTCACTTCTTACGGCTCCTTTAATAACAGGCCGCGTCGCCAGCTTTACAGTCGAATAGATAATCATTTTCCGTCCACTGTTCGCACGCTACAATTATGTGACTCGTGAAAGCAGCTCAGACGGCGCTCGCTATGTTGTGACGGCCTCCGAGAGGTGACAGCTGCTCCCTACATGACTAATTAAACACACAATGAATTATTAATACACCTGCAGTCCGTACTGACACAAGAGGCATGACGAGGGCCGCCACACGGCTCGCCACTATCACGCTGATGTGGTGTGACTGGGACGACGGGCGAGAACAGACGGTGTATTTGGGATCTTAGGTCGACTCCAGCTGAACAGATATAAGGTGATAACGTACACGTGATATGTGCCGATCATATGTTCTCCCCGTGTTTCCTCCCACACTCCAAAGACAGACTGATCGGGACCTTAGATTATGAGCCCCACTGGGGACAGCTGGATGCTAATGTCTGTAAAGCGCCACGGAATATAGTAGAGCTATATAAATGCAAAAAATAAATAAATACTTCAGAGCTGCACTCACTATTCTGCTTCGACATATACTAGAGCTTTATAAATGCGTAAAATAAATAATAATCATATACATACAGGGCGGAAGGAGTTATCCGCTTTGGAGTCTTCCATACTCGGGGGGGGGGGGGGGGGGGGGGGCCGGATAGTCGTGGAGTTTTGTTGAAGGGAACCTCCAACGTGACGCCATCCAACCAGAAATCACTTTTTAACTCCTTCATGAAAATTTAGTAAAGACAGTGAGCTACTCAATTAAATCTATCTCTATAGTGCCACCTGCTGTTTGATTTTTATTTATCTGTCCACCTCACTGAGGTGGACATGCATGCTCAGTTCCACATTTCAACTGACTCCTGAGCTGTGATAGGGAGAGAGCTACAGCAGAAAGGACATGCCCCATGAGCTACGGCAGAAAGGACACGCCCCCTGAGCTACAGCAGAAAGTGCACGCCCCCCTGAGCTACAGCAGAAAGTGCACGCCCCCTGAGCTACCGCAGAAAGGACATGCCCCCTGAGCTACAGCGGAAAGTGCACGCCCCCTGAGCTACCGCAGAAAGGACATGCCCCCTGAGCTACAGCGGAAAGTGCACGCCCCCTGAGCTACCGCAGAAAGGACATGCCCCCTGAGCTACATGCGCAGACCGCAAACCCGGATCCGTTTTTCCGGAACACTTAGGGCCGGATCCGGCATTAATGCATTTCAATGTAAAATAATGCCGGCAAGTGTTCCGGAATTTTATACGGAGAAAATACTGCAGCATCCTGCGGTATTTTCTCCGTCCAAAAACCGTACAGTGACTGAACTGAAGACATCCTGATGCATCCTGAATGGATCGCTCTCCATTCAGAATGCATTAGGATAAAACTGATCAGTTCTTTTCCGGTATTGAGCCCCGAGGACGGAACTTAATACCGGAAAAGAAAAACGCTAGTGTGACAGTTCCCTTACAAAGTGTTGTCATGTACTATGTGATTTATCATGGGACACGCCCTTTAAGGTCAGCACTTGGATCAGCGATGGAGCGTTATAGGGAGTGGATAATATTAGCCACGTAATGGTGTCTGGAGGGTCTCTAAAATAGTGATTGCGGTGGGCAGGGAGGTCCCACTGAGGACCACCACAGTCTGCCTCGCCTTAGTTTATAATGGGAACAATAGATGGCATTTACACCTGTACAGCAAATGGAGATCAGTCATGTTGGGTCATTGTTACCAACCCCAGGGGGTGATACAAGGAAGGTTATCCTCCGTCTCAGGTATGCAGCACATCGGAGGTAAGTCAATCAGACCTGGCATGTCCTCCCCCGGAGGGTGACGCTCCTGCTCCGTGGTGGCTGCGGTCATATGGAGGATACAGCAGGAACCCAGCTGCCTGGCGTCCAAAGGGTTAAATATTTCCATCCAGGATCCTTTCCTTAATAAATGGTTATTCCTTTACTTATATAGAATACCTCTTATCCAGTGATAATTTGGGAACAAGTGAAATCTCTATCCCCCCCATAGCACTAATGGTTCAGTCCAAGGCGTCACTCGCTGTCAGAGATGAAAAGATCTTTGTTTCTGGGAAATCTTGTTCCCTTTTAGTAAAATTCGGTTTCTGTAGCAATTAATATGCAGCCTGGATGAATGGAGCATCTGATCCATGTACCAGAAGCCCCCCGCAGGAGGGGGAGAGGCGGCCGATAATAAAAAAAAATTAAAAAAATCCAAACTGGTGGATCGTTAGATAATTATCGCTATTTCAGAGGGATGAGTCAAAAGAAATACCCCAGTGTCATTGCCATCCAGAGCTGAATTCGGAATTCTGCTGGTGGTTGCCCTTGGAAACAGACTGCGGTTGTTCCCCTCCAATGCAGGACTCTGTGGTAGGAGGAAACCAGCAGAATTGTGAATGTAGCTTTGGAGGTGACTGGAGTATAAGTCAAGTTGTGACCCATTAAGTAAAGCAAGGCATGTACAACATTACACAGATCATAAGTGAACCTTTTTTTTAAGTTTATGGACTGTGTAGGAAGGCGCAAGGGACCGTCGTTGACGGAAGGTACGTGTTACCGAGGTTCCTGACCTCGGTGGAGTAAGAGACAGTTTTCAGGTGTCAGCAGCAGTTGCTGTTTGACACCTTGCTATTTAGTATAGCTGTAATAGCTGATCCGGGACGGCTCTTACTGGGAGTAGTCAAAGTGCTGGGTGGGTGACTACTCCCCACGTTCCAGGGTGGGTCTTGACTGGCCTATATAAAAAAAAAACCTGTCTAAATGTACGACCGATCCCCGAGGAACGAGCTAAACGCTCGCCTATCGTGTGATCCTGTCGCTCGTGCAGACCCATCAGTCATCGTTTCTGGGCAGCAGATCGTGTGGTCTAAACAGTGATCTGCTGCCCAGAAACAACGCAGCCGCAGGAGGAGGAGCGATTGCAATAGCGACCGCTCCTCCTCCTCATACTGTGGAGGAGATCGCTGTATGTAAATGCACTGCTTGACCTCCACTGAGCGAGCAGCCGACTCCTGGGAAGGAACGCTTCCCTCCCGACAATCTGCTGCTCGTCTGGGTGTGTAAATGCACCTTTAAGCCTGTTTTGGACCAAGCGATAGTCGGGGAGATGATCGCTAACAAGCGTTTGTAGGCATGCTCGTTAGCGATGATCTGCCAGTGTAATAGTGACGACGATTACCCGATCGCAATTTCTAAGCAGGTTAAAGTATCATTGTTTGCCAGCAGCAGATCGTGCCGTCTAATAACGGTCTGCTGCCGGCAATCAATGATTCTGTACGGGGACGAGCGATGGCATGAGCGATCACTGCTCCTCATACTGTGGAGGAGATCGCTGCATGTAATAGCAGGGCTTTCCTTCACTGATGAGCAGGCTTCCTTCCCGAACATTGTCTGTCTCATCTGCAGGTGTAATATCGGCGGCCGTTGACACAGATCAGCATATTTAATCTATAGACCCCCGCCTCCCCCTCCCCCTCCAACACACAATGGCGGCTGGGAACTGGTTCACCCGAAATAAATTTGGTCGGGTGTTGTGTTATGCAACACAAATTGGTACTGGACACATTTTTACCTAGATCTCCTGTGGAACTATAAGTCCCAGCATGTGTACCCTGGCTGGAACGGATACTAACAGACTACATCCGTTCTAGGTTGCTGGGTCTCCGTGGTATCATCTCACCAGATTAGATTGGACAGATATTGTGTGCCCGTCTGTAGTTACACTCGCTGCCCCCTCCACAACTCATAAACAACAACAGGAGTACAACTCTCAGGGGACAGGACGCTCAGGAATGCTGACAATTTAGCTTAAAGCAGAATCCCCCCCCCCCCCTTTCTATTTAGGGCAAAGCGGGTGTGAGCAGGCGCTGGATTCCTCCACATCACCACAAAGCCAGGCTACAACCACACACAGAGTACTCCTGTGCCCCCAGACGTGGCGCCCAATACTTCCCCCTGTAAAGTTACAAGACGATTAAATACTAAGGTGCAATGCACTGCGGATACCAGGGAGATGTAACACGGTAGTACTGGCTTCAGTCCGATGAAGAGGTTCTGCAGCAGCTTCAAATTGTAAAAGTCCCATCTTTTCTCATTGTGAATAAAAGTACACATAGAGGACACAGCACACCCCATACACCCTACATATACCTGTACTACAGTCAGCACACCCCATACACCCTACATATACCTGTACTACAGTCAGCTCACCCCATACACCCTACATATACCTGTACTACAGTCAGCACACCCCATACACCCTACATATACCTGTACTACAGTCAGCACACCCCATACACCCTACATATACCTGTACTACAGTCAGCTCACCCCATACACCCTACATATCCCAGTACTACAGTCAGCACACCCCATACACCCTACATATCCCAGTACTACAGTCAGCACACCCTATACACCCTACATATACCAGTACTACAGTCAGCACACCCCATACACCCTACATATCCCAGTACTACAGTCAGCTCACCCTATACACCCTACATATACCTGTACTACAGTCAGCACACCCCATACACCCTACATATACCAGTACTACAGTCAGCACACCCTATACACCCTACATATACCTGTACTACAGTCAGCACACCCCATACACCCTACATATACCTGTACTACAGTCAGCACACCCCATACACCCTACATATACCTGTATTACAGTCAGCACACCCCATACACCCTACATATCCCAGTACTACAGTCAGCTCACCCTATACACCCTACATATACCTGTACTACAGTCAGCACACCCCATACACCCTACATATACCAGTACTACAGTCAGCACACCCTATACACCCTACATATACCTGTACTACAGTCAGCACACCCCATACACCCTACATATCCCAGTACTACAGTCAGCACACCCCATACACCCTATATATACCAGTACTACAGTCAGCACACCCCATACACCCTACATATACCAGTACTACAGTCAGCACACCCCATACACCCTACATATCCCAGTACTACAGTCAGCACACCCCATACACCCTACACTTCCCAGTACGACAGTCAGCACACTCCATACACCCTACATATACCAGTACTACAGTCAGAACACCCCATACACCCTACATATACCAGTACTACAGTCAGCACACCCCATACACCCTACATATACCAGTACTACAGTCAGCACACCCCATACACCCTACATATATCAGTACTACAGTCAGCACACCCCATACACCCTACATATACCTGTACTACAGTCAGCACACCCCATACACTCTACATATACCAGTACTACAGTCAGCACACCCCATACACCCTACATATACCTGTACTACAGTCAGCACACCCCATACACCCTAAATATACCTGTACTACAGTCAGCACACCCCATACACCCTACATATACCTGTACTACAGTCAGCATACCCCATACACCCTACATATACCAGTACTACAGTCAGCACACCCCATACACCCTACATATACCTGTACTACAGTCAGCACACCCCACATATACCTGTACTACAGTCAGCACACCCCATACACCCTACATATACCAGTACTACAGTCAGCACACCCCATACACCCTACATATACCTGTACTACAGTCAGCACACCCCACATATACCTGTACTACAGTCAGCACACCCCATACACCCTACATATACCTGTACTACAGTCAGCACACCCCATACACCCTACATATCCCAGTACTACAGTCAGCACACCCCATACACCCTACATATACCTGTACTACAGTCAGCACACCCCATACACCCTACATATACCAGTACTACAGTCAGCACACCCCATACACCAGTACTACAGTCAGCACACCCCATACACCCTACATATCCCAGTACTACAGTCAGCACACCCCATACACCCTACATATCCCAGTACTACAGTCAGCACACCCCATACACCCTACATATACCTGTACTACAGTCAGCACACCCCATACACCCTACATATACCAGTACTACAGTCAGCACACCCCATACACCCTACATATCCCAGTACTACAGTCAGCACACCCTATACACCCTACATATACCAGTACTACAGTCAGCACACCCTATACACCCTACATATACCTGTATTACAGTCAGCACACCCCATACACCAGTACTACAGTCAGCACACCCTATACACCCTACATATACCTGTACTACAGTCAGCACACCCCATACACCCTACATATACCAGTACTACAGTCAGCACACCCTATACACCCTACATATACCTGTACTACAGTCAGCACACCCCACATATACCAGTACTACTGTCAGCACACCCCATACACCCTACATATACCTGTACTACAGTCAGCACACCCCATACACCCTATATATACCCTAAAGCCCCAGTACACCGCATAGATTACCTCAATTATATTCATTAACACAGTCAGACTACAACATGCTCATTATATCCGGCACCTCAGGCCCCGTACACCCCATATTTTACAACAGCTCGTGTAAGTATATTGTGAGTCACTGTGTCCTGTACATCACCTCTGTATATTCACCAGTACTGCCCCAGTATACCCTGTATTACACCTCATACATCACCCCATATACCCACCAGTACTGCCCCGGTATACTCTGTATTATACCTCATACATCACCCATATACCAACCAGTACTGCCCCAGTATACTCTGTATTATACCTCATACATCACCATATACCCAGCAGTACTGCCCCAGTATATTCTGTATTACACCTCATACATCACCCCATATACCCACCAGTACTGCCCCAGTATACTCTGTATTACGCCTCATACATCACCCATATACCCACCAGTACTGTCCCAGTATACTCTGTATTACACCTCATACATCACCCATATACCCACCAGTACTGCCCCAGTATACTCTGTATTACACCTCATACATCACCCATATACCCACCAGTACTGCCCCAGTATACTCTGTATTACACCTCATACATCACCCCATATACCCACCAGTACTGCCCCAGTATACTCTGTATTACACCTCATACATCACCCATATACCCACCAGTACTGTCCCAGTATACTCTGTATTACACCTCATACATCACCCCATATACCCACCAGTACTGCCCCAGTATACTCTGTATTACGCCTCATACATCACCCATATACCCCCCAGTACTGCCCCAGTATACCCAGTATACCCAGTATTACACCTCATACATCACCCATATACCCACCAGTACTGCCCCAGTATACTCTGTATTACACCTCATACATCACCCATATACCCACCAGTACTGTCCCAGTATACTCTGTATTACACCTCATACATCACCCATATACCCACCAGTACTGCCCCAGTATACTCTGTATTACACCTCATACATCACCCATATACCCACCAGTACTGCCCCAGTATACTCTGTATTACACCTCATACATCACCCATATACCAACCAGTACTGCCCCAGTATACTCTGTATTACACCTCATACATCACCCATATACCCACCAGTACTGCCCCAGTATACTCTGTATTACACCTCATACATCACCCATATACCCACCAGTACTGTCCCAGTATACTCTGTATTACGCCTCATACATCACCCATATACCCACCAGTACTGCCCCAGTATACTCTGTATTACACCTCATACATCACCCATATACCCACCAGTACTTCCCCAGTATACTCTGTATTACACCTCATACATCACCCATATACCCACCAGTACTGCCCCAGTATACTCTGTATTACACCTCATACATCACCCATATACCCACCAGTACTGCCCCAGTATACCCAGTATTACACCTCATACATCACCCATATACCCACCAGTACTGTCCCAGTATACTCTGTATTACGCCTCATACATCACCCATATACCCACCAGTACTGCCCCAGTATACTCTGTATTACACCTCATACATCACCCATATACCCACCAGTACTGCCCCAGTATACTCTGTATTACACCTCATACATCACCCATATACCCACCAGTACTGCCCCAGTATACTCTGTATTACACCTCATACATCACCCATATACCCACCAGTACTGCCCCAGTATACCCAGTATTACACCTCATACATCACCCATATACCCACCAGTACTGCCCCAGTATACTCTGTATTACACCTCATACATCACCCATATACCCACCAGTACTGCCCCGGTATACTCTGTATTACACCTCATACATCACCCATATACCAACCAGTACTGCCCCAGTATACTCTGTATTATACCTCATACATCACCATATACCCAGCAATACTGCCCCAGTATACTCTGTATTACACTTCATACATCACCCATATACCCACCAGTACTGCCCCAGTATACTCTGTATTACACTTCATACATCACCCATATACCCACCAGTACTGCCCCAGTATACTCTGTATTACACCTCATACATCACCCATATACCCACCAGTACTGTCCCAGTATACTCTGTATTACACCTCATACATCACCCATATACCCACCAGTACTGCCCCAGTATACTCTGTATTACACCTCATACATCACCCATATACCCACCAGTACTGCCCCAGTATACTCTGTATTACACCTCATACATCACCCATATACCCACCAGTACTGCCCCAGTATACTCTGTATTACACCTCATACATCACCCATATACCCACCAGTACTGTCCCAGTATACCCAGTATTACACTTCATACATCACCCATATACCCACCAGTACTGTCCCAGTATACTCTGTATTACGCCTCATACCTCACCCATATACCCACCAGTACTGCCCCAGTATACCCAGTATTACACCTCATACATCACCCATATACCCACCAGTACTGCCCCAGTATACTCTGTATTACACCTCATACATCACCCATATACCCACCAGTACTGCCCCAGTATACTCTGTATTACACCTCATACATCACCCATATACCCACCAGTACTGCCCCAGTAGAACCCATATAAATTAACGTCTCTATACAGTCAACACTACAGTGCACCCCTTAGATGACTCCCAGCACCCAATGTTACTGCCAGTGCCCCCCAGCCCCAGTGTAATCCCAGTCTCCGGTCCAGACCCGCACATTGTCCGCAGCACTGACCCCCAGTCCTGGGGCCCCCGGGGGATCACCTACCTGGAGACTCCGGACTTCTTGCAGCAGCGGGGACCGGATTTGAAATGCGGCGCAGACAGGAACCTCCCGTCCTCCTGACACTGAGCGGGGACTGGAGGCGGCGACTGAGAGGCTGCTGTATAAGGGCACGGCGCCAGCGGGCAGAGGAGCAGCGCCGGGGTCACGTGACCCCAGCCGAGCAGATATTGATACAAATGTATCATTTATGTAACGACTTGAGGCTGGGGGCCGATCTGCGCCTTTATTAGGAGGGGGTCTAGCGGGTATTTCTCGCACTCACAAAAGTCTCCTTATTGTCCCGGATCATTGCCTGCCCTGCTGTTACAGTTCACTGACAGCAAGCAGGAATCTTGATAAAGGGGGGGAATTTGAAACGGAAAGGATATTAGGAAGATGCAGAACTTTCCTTTGTCCAGGGAGTAGATGGGTGAGAACTAGTGACGTCACCCCTGCGGTCAGACATACAGCTTCCCATCACACACTGAAAAGAAATAAATACATATATTTTTATTTATTTATATATATTAAGGAAATGTCCACGTGATTGTTCCAGGTCTCTTTTATTTCCGATGTGGGGGGTGACACTGCTCCTAATGTCATTTGACAGGACTATCTGACCTATAGGTGGGCTGTCCTTAGGGTGGGAGCCCCACAGGGGGACCGCGCTGCGGAATATGGCAGGGCTACAGAAGCAAAAAGAAACAACATCACAAAGTGGTCGCCGGGTGTCATTGTATTTCCGCCCACTGTGTGAGGTGTTGGAGGCAGGGACATTTTCCGGGGGGCCGATGACAAGGGGGTCACTCAAGCTCTCCTGATGGTCACAGGCCAGGTACATAATGATCTGATGCTCAACAGCCGCAGGTGCCCTCCTGAACTCAACCGTATTACCGTCCTCATGACAGTGATACAGTTGAATACTGGGGTTCGGGCGGCAGTATTCTGTGTGCCCTGCAGTATTTGGTTCTGATGGGGCGGTATTCTGTGCTGCCCTGCGGTATTTCAGGCCTACTTGCTTTGTACCGTCGTCTGTCAATTTGGACCCACCTACAACATGGGGCCACTTTTAGTTTTTTTTCCAGGGCCAATCCGCCCCTGGTTGGAGGACAGGGCACACCGACCTGACACAACATCATCCCCTGGTTTAGCTTTTTCAATGTAGAAGTTGTAGAGCTGGCATAGAGGGGGCACAGACTGTGGTGACCCCCAGGCCTTGATGCCAAGCGGGCTGCTCTGTTACATCAGATCTCTAGAAGCATGGCACGGTTGGCATCCTGGTGGAGTCTGTCTAGAGACCCAAGTGACTCAATCTGTAGCCAATGGCAGTAATGGCCAGGACAGCAGATACAGGAGCTATAATGAGGCCCAACAAGTGAGGGGGCCCCAATGACTATGGACGTGTTACATTTATATTATCCTGTACTGTGACATCACTGTGTTTATTATCCTGTACTGTGACATCACTGTGTTTATTATCTCTGTACTGTGACATCAATGTGTGTATTATCCTGTACTGTGACATCACTGTGTTTATTATTCCTGCACTGTGACATCACTGTGTTTATTATCCCTGTACTGTGACATCACTGTGTTTATTATCCCTGTACTGTGACATCACTGTGTTTATTATCCCTGTACTGTGACATCACTGTGTTTATTATCCCTGTACTGTGACATCACTGTGTTTATTATCCTGTACTGTGACATCACTGTGTGTATTATCTCTGTACTGTGACATCACTATGTTTATTATCCCTGTACTGTGACATCACTGTGTTTATTATCCCTGTACTGTGACATCACTGTGTTTATTACCCCTGCACTGTGACATCGCTGTGTTTATTATCCCTGCACTGTGACATCACTGTGTTTATTATCCTGTACTGTGACATCACCGTGTTTATTACCCCTGCACTGAGACATCACTGTGTGTATTATCTCTGTACTGTGACATCACTGTGTTTATTATCCCTGTACTGTGACATCACTGTGTTTATTATCCCTGCACTGTGACATCACTGTGTTTATTATCCCTGCACTGTGACATCACTGTGTTTATTATCCTGTACTGTGACATCACCGTGTTTATTACCCCTGCACTGTGACATCACTGTGTGTATTATCCCTGCACTGTGACATCACTGTGTTTATTATCCCTGTACTGTGACATCACTGTGTTTATTATCCCTGTACTGTGACATCACTGTGTTTATTATCCCTGTACTGTGACATCACTGTGTGTATTATCCCTGTACTGTGACATCACTGTGTGTATTATCTCTGTATTGTGACATCACTGTGTTTATTATCCCTGTACTGTGACATCACTGTGTTTATTATCCCTGTACTGTGACATCACTGTGTTTATTATCCCTGTACTGTGACATCACTGTGTTTATTACCCCTGCACTGTGACATCACTGTGTTTATTATCCCTGTACTGTGACATCACTGTGTTTATTATCTCTGTACTGTGACATCACTGTGCTTATTACCCTGTACTGTGACATCACTGTGTTTATTATCCCTGTACTGTGACATCACTGTGTTTATTATCCCTGTACTGTGACATCACTGTGTTTATTATCCCTGCACTGTGACATCGCTGTGTTTATTATCCCTGCACTGTGACATCACTGTGTGTATTATCTCTGTACTGTGACATCACTATGTTTATTATCCCTGCACTGTGACATCACTGTGCTTATTACCCTGTACTGTGACATCACTGTGTTTATTATCCCTGTACTGTGACATCACTGTGTGTATTATCCCTGCACTGTGACATCACTGTGTTTATTATCCCTGTACTGTGACATCACTGTGTTTATTATCCTGTACTGTGACATCACTGGATTTATTATCTCTGTACTGTGACATCTCTGTTTATTATCCCTGTACTGTGACATCACTGTGTTTATTATCCCTGTACAGTGACATCACTGTGTTTATTATCCCTGTACTGTGACATCACTGTGTGTATTATCTCTGTACTGTGACATCCCTGTGTTTATTATTCTGTACTGTGACATCACTGTGTTTATTATCCCTGCACTGTGACATCACTGTGTTTATTATCTCTGTACTGTGACATCACTGTGTTTATTATCCCTGCACTGTGACATCACTGTGTTTATTATCTCTGTACTGTGACATCACTGTGTTTATTATCTCTGTACTGTGACATCACTGTGTTTATTATCCCTCCACTGTGACATCACTGTGTTTATTATCCTGTACTGTGACATCACTGTGTTTATTATCTCTGTACTGTGACATCACTGTGTGTATTATCTCTGCACTGTGACATCACTGTGTGTATTATCTCTGTACTGTGACTCCACTGTGTGTATTATCTCTGCACTGTGACATCACTGTGTGTATTATCTCTGTACTGTGATATCACTGTGTGTATTATCTCTGTACTGTGACATCACTGTGTTCACTACCCTGTACTGTGACATCACTGTGTGTATTATCTCTGTACCGTGACATCACTGTGTTTATTATCTCTGTACTGTGACATCACTGTGTTTATTATCCGTGTACTGTGACATCACTGTGTTCACTACCCTGTACTGTGACATCACTGTGTTTATTATCCCTGTACAGTGACATCACTGTGTTTATTGTCCCTGTACAGTGACATCACTGTGTTTATTATCTCTGTACTGTGACATCACTGTGTTTATTATCCCTGCACTGTGACATCACTGTGTTTATTATCCTGTACTGTGACATCACTGTGTTTATTATCCCTGTACTGTGACATAATTTTCTTCATTATCCCTGTATTGTGACATAACTGTGTTTATTATCCCTGTACTGTGACATCACTGTGTTTATTATCCCTGCACTGTGACATCACTGTGTTTATTATCCCTGTACTGTGACATCACTGTGTTTATTATCTCTGTACTGTGACATCACCGTGTTTATTATCCCTGCACTGTGATATCACTTTGTTTATTATCCCTGTACTGTGACATCACTGTGTTTATTATCCCTGTACTGTGACATCACTGTGTTTATTATCTCTGTACTGTGACATCACTGTGTGTATTATCTCTGTACTGTGACATCGCTGTGTTTATTATCCCTGCACTGTGACATCACTGTGTTTATTATCCTGTATTGTGACATCACCGTGTTTATTATCCCTGCACTGTGACATCACTGTTTATTATCCCTGTACTGTGACATCACCATGTTTATTACCCCTGCACTGTGACATCACTGTGTGTATTATCTCTGTACTGTGACATCACTGTGTTTACTATCCCTGTACTGTGACATCACTGTGTGTATTATCTCTGTACTGTGACATCACTATGTTTATTATCCCTGCACTGTGACATCACTGTGCTTATTACCCTGTACTGTGACATCACTGTGTTATTATCTCTGTACTGTGACATCACTGTGTGTATTATCCCTGTACTGTGACATCACTGTGTTTATTATCCCTGTACTGTGACATCACTGTGTTTATTATCCCTGTACTGTGACATCACTGTGTTTATTATCTCTGTACTGTGACATCACTGTGTTTATTATCTCTGTACTGTGACATCACTGTGTTTATTATCCCTGTACTGTGACATCACTGTGTTTATTATCCCTGTACTGTGACATCACTGTGTTTATTATCTCTGCACTGTGACATCACTGTGTGTATTATCTCTGTACTGTGACATCCCTGTGTTTATTATCCCTGTACTATGACATCACTGTGTTTATTATCCCTGTACTGTGACATGACTGTGTTTATTATCCTGTACTGTGACATCCCTGTGTGTATTATCTCTGTACTGTGACATCACTGTGTGTATTATCCCTGTACTATGACATCACTGTGTTTATTATCCCTGTACTGTGACATCACTGTGTTTATTATGCCTGCACTGTGACATCACTGTGTTTATTATCCTGTACTGTGACATCTCTGTGTTTTTTTTTATCTCTGCACTGTGACATCACTGTGTTATTATCTCTGTACTGTGACATCACTGTGTTTATTATCCCTGTACTGTGACATCACTGTGTGTATTATCCCTGTACTGTGACATCACTGTGTGTATTATCTCTGTACTGTGACATCCCTGTGTTTATTATCCCTGCACTGTGACATCACTGTGTTTATTATCTCTGTACTGTGACATCACTGTGTTTATTATCCCTGCACTGTGACATCACTGTGTTTATTATCTCTGTACTGTGACATCACTGTGTTTATTATCTCTGTACTGTGACATCACTGTGTTTATTATCCCTCCACTGTGACATCACTGTGTTTATTATCCTGTACTGTGACATCACTGTGTTTATTATCTCTGTACTGTGACATCACTGTGTGTATTATCTCTGCACTGTGACATCACTGTGTGTATTATCTCTGTACTGTGACATCACTGTGTGTATTATCTCTGCACTGTGACATCACTGTGTGTATTATCTCTGTACTGTGATATCACTGTGTGTATTATCTCTGTACTGTGACATCACTGTCTTCATTATCTCTATACTGTGACATCACTGTGTTCACTACCCTGTACTGTGACATCACTGTGTGTATTATCTCTGTACCGTGACATCACTGTGTTTATTATCTCTGTACTGTGACATCACTGTGTTTATTATCCGTGTACTGTGACATCACTGTGTTCACTACCCTGTACTGTGACATCACTGTGTTTATTATCCCTGTACAGTGACATCACTGTGTTTATTATCTCTGTACTGTGACATCACTGTGTTTATTATCTCTGTACTGTGACATCACTGTGTTTATTATCTCTGTACTGTGACATCACTGTGTTTATTATCCCTGCACTGTGACATCACTGTGTTTATTATCCCTGTACTGTGACATCACTGTGTTTATTATCCTGTACTGTGACATCACTGTGTTTATTATCCCTGTACTGTGACATAATTTTCTTCATTATCCCTGTATTGTGACATAACTGTGTTTATTATCCCTGTACTGTGACATCACTGTGTTTATTATCCCTGCACTGTGACATCACTGTGTTTATTATCTCTGTACTGTGACATCACTGTGTTTATTATCCCTGCACTGTGATATCACTTTGTTTATTATCCCTGTACTGTGACATCACTGTGTTTATTATCCCTGTACTGTGACATCACTGTGTTTATTATCTCTGTACTGTGACATCACTGTGTGTATTATCTCTGTACTGTGACATCGCTGTGTTTATTATCCCTGCACTGTGACATCACTGTGTTTATTATCCTGTATTGTGACATCACCGTGTTTATTATCCCTGCACTGTGACATCACTGTGTTTATTATCTCTGTACTGTGACATCACTGTTTATTATCCCTGTACTGTGACATCACCATGTTTATTACCCCTGCACTGTGACATCACTGTGTGTATTATCTCTGTACTGTGACATCACTGTGTTTACTATCCCTGTACTGTGACATCACTGTGTGTATTATCTCTGTACTGTGACATCACTATGTTTATTATCCCTGCACTGTGACATCACTGTGCTTATTACCCTGTACTGTGACATCACTGTGTTTATTATCCCTGTACTGTGACATCACTGTGTTTATTATCTCTGTACTGTGACATCACTGTGTTTATTATCTCTGTACTGTGACATCACTGTGTTTATTATCCCTGTACTGTGACATCACTGTGTTTATTATCCCTGTACTGTGACATCACTGTGTTTATTATCTCTGTACTGTGACATCCCTGTGTTTATTATCCCTGCACTGTGACATCACTGTGTTTATTATCTCTGCACTGTGACATCACTGTGTGTATTATCTCTGTACTGTGACATCCCTGTGTTTATTATCCCTGTACTGTGACATGACTGTGTTTATTATCCTGTACTGTGACATCCCTGTGTGTATTATCTCTGTACTGTGACATCACTGTGTGTATTATCCCTGTACTATGACATCACTGTGTTTATTATCCCTGTACTGTGACATCACTGTGTTTATTATGCCTGCACTGTGACATCACTGTGTTTATTATCCTGTACTGTGACATCTCTGTGTTTTTTTTTATCTCTGCACTGTGACATCACTGTGTTATTATCTCTGTACTGTGACATCACTGTGTTTATTATCCCTGTACTGTGACATCACTGTGTTATTATCCCTGTACTGTGACATCACTGTGTTATTATCTCTGTACTGTGACATCACTGTGTTTATTATCCCTGTACTGTGACATCACTGTGTTATTATCCCTGTACTGTGACATCACTGTGTTATTATCTCTGTACTGTGACATCACTGTGTTTATTATCCCTGTACTGTGACATCACTGTGTTTATTATCCCTGTACTGTGACATCACTGTGTGTATTATCCTGTACTGTGACATCACTGTGTTTATTATCCCTGTACTGTGACATCACTGTGTTTATTATCTCTGTACTGTGACATCACTGTGTTTATTATCCCTGTACTGTGACATCACTGTGTGTATTATCTCTGTACTGTGACATCACTGTGTGTATTATCCTGTACTGTGACATCACTGTGTTTATTATCCCTGTACTGTGACATCACTGTGTGTATTATCCTGTACTGTGACATCACTGTGTTTATTATCCCTGTACTGTGACATCACTGTGTTATTATCCCTGTACTGTGACATCACTGTGTTATTATCTCTGTACTGTGACATCACTGTGTTTATTATCCCTGTACTGTGACATCACTGTGTTATTATCTCTGTACTGTGACATCACTGTGTGTATTATCCTGTACTGTGACATCACTGTGTTTATTATCCCTGTACTGTGACATCACTGTGTGTATTATCCTGTACTGTGACATCACTGTGTTTATTATCCCTGTACTGTGACATCACTGTGTGTATTATCTCTGTACTGTGACATCACTGTGTGTATTATCCTGTACTGTGACATCACTGTGTGTATTATCCCTGTACTGTGACATCACTGTGTGTATTATCTCTGTACTGTGACATCACTGTGTTTATTATCCCTGCACTTTGACATCACTGTGTTTATCCCTGTACTGTGACATCACTGTGTTTATTATCCCTGTACTGTGACATCACTGTGTTTATTATCTCTGTACTGTGACATCACTGTGTTTATTATCCCTGTACTGTGACATCACTGTGTTTATTATCCCTGTACTGTGACATCACTGTGTTTATTATCCCTGTACTGTGACATCACTGTGTTTATTATCCCTGTACCGTGACATCACTGTGTTTATTATCCTGTACTGTGACATCACTGTGTTTATTATCCTGTACTGTGACATCACTGTGTGTATTATCTCTGTACTGTGACATCACTGTGTTTATTATCCTTGCACTGTGACATCACTGTGTTTATTATCTCTGTACTGTGACATCACTGTGTGTATTATCCCTGTACTGTGACATCACTGTGTTTATTATCTCTGTACTGTGACATCACTGTGTGTATTATCTCTGTACTGTGACATCACTGTGTTTATTATCCCTGTACTGTGACATCACTGTGTTTATTATCCCTGTACTGTGACATCACTGTGTTTATTACCCTTTACTGTGACATCACTGTGTTTATTATCCCTGTACTGTGACATCACTGTGTTTATTATCTCTGTACTGTGACATCACTGTGTGTATTATCCCTGCACTGTGACATCACTGAGTTTATTATCCCTGTACTGTGACATCACTGTGTGTATTATCTCTGTACTGTGACATCACTGTGTTTATTATCCCTGTACTGTGACATCACTGTGTTTATCCCTGTACTGTGACATCACTGTGTTTATTATCCTTGCACTGTGACATCACTGTGTTATTATCTCTGTACTGTGACATCACTGTGTTTATTATCCTTGCACTGTGACATCACTGTGTTTATTATCTCTGTACTGTGACATCACTGTGTATATTATCTCTGTACTGTGACATCACTGTGTGTATTATCCCTGTACTGTGACATCACTGGTTGTATTATCCCTGTACTGTGACATCACTGTGTGTATTATCTCTGTACTGTGACATCTGTGTTTATTATCCCTGTACTGTGACATCACTGTGTTTATTATCCCTGTACTGTGACATCACTGTGTTTATTATCCTGTACTGTGACATCACTGTGTTTATTATCCCTGTACTGTGACATCACTGTGTGTATTATCCTGTACTGTGACATCACTGTGTTTATTATCCCTGTACTGTGACATCACTGTGTGTATTATCCCTGTACTGTGACATCACTGTGTGTATTATCTCTGTACTGTGACATCACTGTGTGTATTATCCCTGTACTGTGACATCACTGTGTGTATTATCCCTGTACTGTGACATCACTGTGTTTATTATCCTTGCACTGTGATATCACTGTGTTTATTATCTCTGTACTGTGACATCACTGTGTTTATTATCCCTGTACTGTGACATCACTGTGTTTATTATCCCTGTACTGTGACATTACTGTGTTTATTATCCCTGTACTGTGACATCACTGTGTTTATTATCCTGTACTGTGACATCACTGTGTTTATTATCCTGTACTGTGACATCACTGTGTGTATTATCTCTGTACTGTGACATCACTGTGTTTATTATCCTTGCACTGTGACATCACTGTGTTTATTATCTCTGTACTGTGATATCACTGTGTGTATTATCCCTGTACTGTGACATCACTGTGTTTATTATCTCTGTACTGTGACATCACTGTGTGTATTATCTCTGTACTGTGACATCACTGTGTTTATTATCCCTGTACTGTGACATCACTGTGTTTATTACCCTTTACTGTGACATCACTGTGTTTATTATCCTGTACTGTGACATCACTGTGTGTATTATCTCTGTACTGTGACATCACTGGGTTTATTATCCCTGTACTGTGACATCACTGTGTTTATTATCCCTGTACTGTGACATCACTGTGTTTATTATCCCTGTACTGTGACATCACTGTGTTTATTACCCTTTACTGTGACATCACTGTGTTTATTATCCTGTACTGTGACATCACTGTGTTTATTATCCTGTACTGTGACTTCACTGTGTTTATTATCCCTGTACTGTGACATCACTGTGTGTATTATCTCTGTACTGTAACTTCGGTCTGTGTACTATTATTCTACATTTTGCTATGGGGGCCCCCTGGTTAATTGCGCTTTGCCCGGCCAGTGTCACCAGTGGTTTCATGTACAGTATGTGTTGCCCCCTATAAATAACAACGCAGTAAACACAAGCCGCACACCGGGCTCAGATTAAATGCCCTGATACAAGGCACTTTATATAGAGTCTGCTTTAACCCTTTAAAGGCCAGCAGGGACTACTACGGCACCGCGGCCCGCCGCCTGCACCTGTTACATCCCTCCGGCTCCTGCCATATAAAGAAAACTGGAGGCCTCTTCTGGTTTCCTCAAGGCACCCGTGCAGACTATCTGGGATACCTGTAAGTAAAACTCGGACATCCACACAAAAACTGATTCTGGCGCAGCAACGTGGACTTCGGAGACGCGGCAATAGACGAAAGACGAAAACAGACACAGATTTTATTATAATAATTATCTATGTAGTTGATGATTAATAAGCAGGTCTCCAGGCTCCTCCTCTTTATGGAGACATAGTATTCAGAATTCTCAGAAAGCTGGGTGATGACTTAAATTTCCAGGGGGTATTATACTTAAAATGGTTTTCCAGATTTTTTTTTACTGATTACCGATCTTGTGGATAGATCATCAGTATCTGATCGTCGGGGGTCCGACACCCAGGAACCACCACCGATCAGCTGTCTTGAGAAGGCACTGGCACTCCTGTATGCACCGCTGTCTTACCAAGCACAGCGCCACACGTTGTATAGTGGTTGTGCTTGGTATTGTGCTCACCTCCATTCAAGCTCAGCTGCTCCGCTTAGTCTCGGATGTCGGACCCCCACCGATCAGATACTGGTGACCTATCCAGAGGTCATCGGTATAAAAGTCTCAGAAAATCGCCTTTAACCAGAATTTCCGTACAATTGTAGATAGGTATGACAGGCACACTCTCATATGTTGCTGCATGGAATGAATACAGAGACGGTGATAGTATTTAAAATAGTGTGTTTATTTATATATCTAAATATTAAAAGTTGGTAAAATTGTTGGTAGGGGCGGGGAGTCTTCTTTCTTGGATGGCTGTGTTGGGAATTAGGACGGATATTCGGCTGGGATGTATGAGAATATAGTGTTTAGTTGTAATTGTATGTCATATTTATCTTCGCTGAATACATCAAATACATAAAGTGTCAAGTGTTCAATTTAGTGCTGGGTGCATGGATAGGCTGAGTACACAGATGTATGAAGGTAAACTTATGCTGGATACATAGAGTGCAGATTTGGCGTGTAGAGGCTGAATAAAGTGTCTGGTGCTTGTTATAGTGCTGAGTGATATACTTGTGCCGGATAAATCTTGGCTGGGTATCAATTGGATACTGAGTATAATTGAACTTCAGTGAGAATGTGTACATGTACAGTCGTGGCCAAAAGTTTTGAGAATGACACAAATATTAGTTTTCACAAAGTTTGCTGCTAAACTGCTTTTAGATCTTTGTTTCAGTTGTTTCTGTGATGTAGTGAAATATAATTACACGCACTTCATAAGTTTCAAAGGCTTTTATCGACAATTACATGACATTTATGCAAAGAGTCAGTATTTGCAGTGTTGGCCCTTCTTTTTCAGGACCTCTGCAATTCGACTGGGCATGCTCTCAATCAACTTCTGGGCCAATTCCTGACTGATAGCAACCCATTCTTTCATAATCACTTCTTGGAGTTTGTCAGAATTAGTGGGTTTTTGTTTGTCCACCCGCCTCTTGAGGATTGACCACAAGTTCTCAATGGGATTAAGATCTGGGGAGTTTCCAGGCCATGGACCCAAAATGTCAACGTTTTGGTCCCCGAGGCACTTAGTTATCACTTTTGCCTTATGGCACGGTGCTCCATCGTGCTGGAAAATGCATTGTTCTTCACCAAACTGTTGTTGGAAGAAGTTGCTGTTGGAGGGTGTTTTGGTACCATTCTTTATTCATGGCTGTGTTTTTGGGCAAAATTGTGAGTGAGCCCACTCCCTTGGATGAGAAGCAACCCCACACATGAATGGTCTCAGGATGCTTTACTGTTGGCATGACACAGGACTGATGGTAGCGCTCACCTTTCTTCTCCGGACAAGCCTTTTTCCAGATGCCCCAAACAATCGGAAAGAGGCTTCATCGGAGAATATGACTTTGCCCCAGTCCTCAGCAGTCCATTCACCATACTTTCTGCAGAAGATTAATCTGTCCCTGATGTTTTTTTTGGAGAGAAGTGGCTTCTTTGCTGCCCTTCTTGACACCAGGCCATCTTCCAAAAGTCTTGGCCTCACTGTGCGTGCAGATGCGCTCACGCCTGCCTGCTGCCATTCCTGAGCAAGCGCTGCACTGGTGGCACTCCGATCCCGCAGCTGAATCCTCTTTAGGAGACGATCCTGGCGCTTGCTGGACTTTCTTGGACGCCCTGAAGCCTTCTTAACAAGAATTGAACCTCTTTCCTTGAAGTTCTTGATGATCCTATAAATTGTTGATTGAGGTGCAATCTTAGTAGCCACAATATCCTTGCCTGTGAAGCCATTTTTATGCAACGCAATGATGGCTGCACGCGTTTCTTTGCAGATCACCATGGTTAACAATGGCAGAACAATGATTTCAAGCATCACCCTCCTTTTAACATGTCAAGTCTGCCATTTTAACCCAATCAGCCTGACAAAATGATCTCCAGCCTTGTGCTCGTCAACATTCTCACCTGAGTTAACAAGACGATTACTGAAATGATCTCAGCAGGTCCTTTAATGACAGCATTGAAATGCAGTGGAAAGGTTTTTTTGGGATTAAGTTAATTTTCATGGCAAAGAAGGACTATGCAATTCATCTGATCTCTCTTCATAACATTCTGGAGTATATGCAAATTGCTATTATAAAAACTTAAGCAGCAACTTTTCCAATTTCCAATATTTATGTAATTCTCAAAACTTTTGGCCATGACTGTATATAAAGAAAGGTTTGACTTCAAATATTTCCTCAGGATGGTTGGCCTGGTAGTAGAATTCGTATGTCAGTCTTTTGGTGATCAGCAATAATTCAAATGATTTCGAATAAATTTAACTTGTATGACCCTCGAGTTCCTTGGTAAAAGGAACTCGGGGGTCATATAAGTTAAATGTATTTAAAATCATTTGAATTATTGCTTTTCCGAAAGACCAAAGAGCTTAAAGCCAATCACAAAGAGCTACAAGTGAAAAGCCAATTGCACTGCCCTATAAAAAACACACACCAGTTCTGGGTTTGCTTTTCACAAGAAGCATTGCCTGATGTGAATGATGCCTCGCACAAAAGAGCTCTCAGAAGACATACAATTAAGAATTGTTGACTTGCATAAAGCTGGACTGGGTTATAAAAGTATCTCCAAAAGCCTTGCCGTTCATCAGTCCACGGTAAGACAAATTGTCTATAAATGGAGAAAGTTCAGCACTGCTGCTACTCTCCCTAGGAGTGGCCGTCCTGTAAAGATGACTGCAAGAGCACAGCACAGACTGCTCAATGAGGTGAAGAAGAATCCTAGAGTGTCAGCTAAAGACTTACAGAAGTCTCTGGCATATGCTAACATCCCTGTTACCGAATCTACGATACGCAAAACACTAAACAAGAATTGCTGCACGTTTACAGTTTGCACAAGAGCACCTGGATGTTCCACAGCAGTACTGGCAAAATATTCTGTGGACAGATGAAACCAAAGTTGAGTTGTTTGTGGAGAAAAAGAGGCACAGCACACCAACATCAAAACCTCATCCCATCTGTGAATTATGGTGGTGGGAGCCTGGACGGATTGCTATCATCGAAGGAAAAATGAATTCCCAAGTTTATCAAGACATTTTGCAGGAGAACTTAAAGCCATCTGTTCACCAGCTGAAGCTCAACAGAAGATGGGTGCTGCAACAGGACAACGACCCAAAGCATAGAAGTCAACAACAGAATGGCTTAAACAGAAGAAAATACGCCTTCTGGAGTGGCCCAGTCAGAGTCCTGACCTCAACCAAATTGAGATGCTGTGGCATGACCTCAAGAAAGCGATTCACACCAGACATCCCAAGAATATTGCTGAACTGAAACAGTTCTATAAAGAGGAATGGTGAAGAATTACTCCTGACCGTTGTGCACGTCTGATCGACAACTACAGGAAACGTTTGGTTGAAGTTATTGCTGCCAAAGGAGGTTCAACCAGTTATTAAATCCAAGGGTTCACATAAAAACATGGTAACATTTAATTCTTTGTGTGTTATTAGTTTAAAGGGATTCTGTCATCAGATTTAACCCCTCTAACCTAAACATATTCTCATGTCCAGACTAGCAAGAAGAATCCTAAGCTGGCTTTATTAAACCTCACTGTGGCTCTATTTGCCCAAAAAACTGGTTTTTATAACCTGTCAAATCACTTACTTAAGGTGCCCAAGGGGAGGTCCGTTAATACAGGATGCCCGGCCGCACCCCTCGCCGCCCGATGCCCAGCGCCGCCTTCTACAGCTCAGTGCCGCCTCCGCAAATCCTCCCCGTCCCTCTGCCAGATCCCACGCCTGTGCACTAGACTCTGCAGGTCATATCAGGGTTGAGCGAAGTGCGCATCAGGCCGGCGCATGTGCACTTCGAAGCCGCTTCCAGGAGTCCGCATCAGGCTGAGCCTAGTGTGCAGGCGCGGGATCTGGCAGAGGGACGGGGAGGATTACGGAGGCGGCGCTGGGCACCCTGTATTAACGGACCTCCCCCTTTTTTGGGTAAATAGAGCCACAGTGAGGTTTAATAAGGCCAGCTTAGGATTCTTCTTATTAGTCTGCACATGAGCATATGTTTAGGTTAGAGGGGTTAAATCTGATGACAGAATCCCATTAAGCAGACGGTGATTGTCTATTGTTGTGACTTAGATGAAGATCAGATCACATTTTATGACCAATTTGTGCAGAAATCCATATCATTCCAAAGGGTTCACATACTTTTTCTTGCAACTGTATACATCCATATACCCGGCATATCGATGCACAAGCACCAGACACTTTATTCAGCGTCTACACGCCAAATCTGCACTCTATGTATCCAGCATAAGTTACCTTCATACATCTGTGTACTCAGCCTATCCATGCACCCAGCACTAAATTGAACACTTGACACTTTATGTATTTGATGTATTCAGCGAAGATAAATATGACATACAATTACAACGAAACACTATATTCTCATACATCCCAGCCGAATATCCGTCCTAAATCCCAACACAGCCATCCGAGAAAGAAGACTCCCCGCCCCTACCAACAATTTTACCAACTTTTAATATTCTTAATCTATTTTTGACAAATTTCCGTACAGTGTTTCCTATGGATATTACTATAGGGTGGCCGGTGTATATCCGCCTGGTCGACGGAGCGATACCAGACATACGTTCCAGCTTTAAACATTAGAGAGTGAAAGTGACAAGTGTGACAGACGCCAGATGGATCCCGACACATTGTTTATCCTACTGATCCAGCTCTCTAATAATACGAGGAGACGTCCGTATGTCTAATGTGACTCATCCCACCGAACGCTCCCAGGATCAGAGGGGTTTCCTGTAAATGGTAATTAAAGGGGCATTCCTATCAGTGATGAGAAATCACTCGGACCTCCGGGACCCCCACCAATCCTGTAAATGAAGGGGATGCACTGCTGCCACGCCTTAGTTCTCAGGATCAGTGGGGGTCCACGGGCAGACCCCATTGTTCATAATGTGACGTCATAACTCTTTAATCACCGCCTAACGAAATGTTCTACCGCTTTTAAAAGACAGATGCTTGCTGCCATTGAATGGGAACATTCTTCCTGCCCTGCTCACAGTTAAAGGTGAACTCAGGAGGGGCCCATCCGGGAGTAGGTCTGATAGATTTTAGGGCCTCCTCAACAGTATTAGGCCTCTTGCACACATTACATTCCGTTTTTTTGCGTTCTGTATACGGAACCATTCATTTCAATGGATCTGCAAAAAATACGGAAGGTGCCTTCCGTTTCGGTATTTCTGTTCCGTCCTATTATTGTCCGCATAACGGACAAGGATAGGAGTGTTCTATCCGGGGCCAGCTGTTCCGTTCCGCAAAAAACAGAATGCACACGGACGTCATCTGTATTTTTTGCGGACCGTAAAAATGCGGAAAAAGCCATACGGTCGTGTGCAAGAGGCCTTAGGGCTCATGCACACGACTGTATTTATTTTGTGGTGTGCAAAAAACACAGATGACATCCGTATTGCATCCGTTTTTTTTGCAGATCAGCAAACGGAAAAGAATAGGACATGTATCTTTTTTGCGGAATGGCCATGCGGACATACGGAAACGGAATGCACACAGAGTAATTTCCCTTTTTTCCCGGACACATTGAAGTGAATGGTTCCGCATATGGGCCGCAAACCCCCCCCCCCCCCCCAAAAAACGGAACGGACACAGAAAGAAAATACGTTTGTGTGCATGAGCCCTTATACAATGACATTATAGTGACAGTATATCTGTGTAGGAAACGGATGGAGCGGCGGGGGGGAGTTGTTCAAAAAATTGTTGTGGGGCGCCGCCATTGATTGCATCCAATGTAGATAGGCATGTGTGTGCTAAACCCAGCACAAATCTCTCCTGTAATAGTAGTTGTTACAATGTATCAGTCATAGAACAGATTCTCCTTAAAGGGGTTGGAGATAAACCCCGAGTACCCAGTGTGAATGGGGCGACAGCGCATGTGCGGAAGTATCGCTCCATTGAGGTCTATGGGACAGTTATAGGCAAGGGCTGTACTTGCACAGATAGTGAATAGTGCGTTCTCACACATGACCCCCTTCCCCATAAGTGATCATACATTTATCATTAATACCCTGGTTCATTGTCCAACCCCTTTAAGAAGCAGATGTTCCCCTTGCACTAAGTCCATAGCAGATAATGAATTATAATGCATTACTCAAAGGACTTCACAAAAAATAAGACCCCCGACTAATAAACGCAGCGAGACCCAGAGGTCACCGCCATGTGCTCCTTCCTCCACTAATGCTCTTACAGTAGCCACACAGCACCACCTAGTGGTCAACGCACAGATTTGCATTATCTGACCACTGCAATCAGTCACTAGTAGCGCTGAGTATAGTGGACTCCGATCCGAATTTCATGGAAAATTCGATTCACTGCAAAGCTCATTTTCCTTGCGCTTTGTGGTAACGAATCAATTTTACCTAAATGGTGGCAAGAGACAAAACAAAAAAAATAAAATAAATCATACTTCCCTCATCCGTTTGAGCAAGAAGAGCCGGCCGTTGCAATCTTGATTAAAGATCGCGAACGAAATCCCATTCCCGGTGACGTATGAAGTCATCACTGGCCAAGCTAGATCTTCAATCAAGATAGCGGCGACCGGCTTTTAGCGGGACAAAAGTTTGTGTGGTCTGCATGTGAGTTCAAGTGTGGTGCTTGCTTGGAAGAGATGTATTCTGGGAAGGGTTTATCTTTACACCAGGCACCATAGTCATGGAAAGGAGGAAAAAGTAACTGATCCACAAGCTTACTAATTGCTTCCCACAACAACCAGCAGAATAGTGAGTGCAGCTCTGGAGTATAATACAGAATGTAACTCAGGATCAGTACAGGATAAGTAATGTATGTACACAGTGACTGCACCAGCAGAATAGTGAGTGCAGCTCTGGAGAATAATACAGGATGTAACTTAGGATCAGTACAGGATAAGTAATGTATGTACACAGTGACTGCACCAGCAGAATAGTGAGTGCAGCTCTGGAGTATAATACAGGATGTAACTCAGGATAAGTAATGTATGTACACAGTGACTCCACCAGCAGAATAGTGAGTACAGCTCTGGAGTATAATACAGGATAAGTAATGCAATGTGTAGACTAATTTTATAGGAATATTCTCATCTGGGTAATGGGGTCCCCTTTATGCAGCAAACGTAAACAGAAGACACTTACCAATTAGACTGCTCTATTGGAAGAGCTTCTTTTCATAGATGTGGCCCCCTCTTTATGTACTGCTCATTATTTGGGGGGGGGGGGGGGGGGGGTACAACCATGACTGCACTTGTGCATTGTAGTTAACTCCATTCCCGCTGTGGTGGTCGGGGTTGCACGGATTCACACATGTGCTGCAGCTCCTGGCCAACGCTGTGCGGCATAGCAGGTATCAATAGGACAGGCCGCAGTAGTCCGAGGGCTGTTCTACAGTTAGGGCCCTTGCTCACAACTGTATACCCTGCGAGATATACGGTCCGTGAGCGGTCCATATGTTCCGGAGCGGCATTGATCGTGCACGCAGGAGCACACAGCATCATAGATTACAATGAGGCTGTACACATCAGCCCGCCCGTGGGGCGATTGTCCCGCACTTATATGATCTTACGAGTGCGGAACAATAGCCCCGCGGGCGCCGCGACTTGCACAGCATCATTGTAATCTAGGATGCTGTGTGCTCCCGTGTGCACGATCAATGCCGCTCCGGGACATATGGACCGCTCACGGACCGTATGTCTGAGTATACGTTCGTGAGCAAGGGCCCTTATGCTGAATCCCCGACGATTGGCACAGATGCTACTAAGGAAAAAGTCTGCCAGCACCACTGGGAACGGACAAGGGCTGCAATGAGGTCATCACCAGGCCTCTTGCCTGGGCCATCTGTAAAACAGATGGTACTTGCCCACCGAAGTGGCACAAGGTGGTGAATAAGGGAGTGGGACAAGCTAACGACAGTGAAAGACATGTACAGTACATCATAGGTAGCTTCGTGTAGAGCATTAGGCTTGCCATCTTATTACTCCTATTACACCCTATCAGGGTGTACTAGGAGGTCGGTAAAAATCACTATACCCCGCAATACGAAAATACTGCAGCGTACAGTACAAATGATGAAACAATTGTTGCATGTGCCGTCAAATGGTACAAATAATACAGCACTACCCACAAAAGACGACTCACAGATGGAAGAAAAAAAAAAAAAAAAGTTACAGGTGTCAGAATACGACGACATAAACCAAGTTTTCAAAAAAATCGTTTTATTACAAAATTAAACCTAAGACAATACAGATTTCATATCGCTGTTTTTACTGGTGAAAGATCCTCTAAGCACCTCCAGTCAGCTTTACTGTTGCTGCCCATTCCAAAATTATTGGTGCCAAGTGGGTGGAGTCTGGCAAGCAGTGCTCAAGGGGGGAGTGATCTTCACTGCTCGCTGTTCATGTCCAATACGTGCAAAGACTCCCGATCCAATCCCCCCCCCCCCCCCCCCCCCCAAGACTGGACCTTTAGGCCTCCTGCACACGAACGTATTTTTTTGCGGTCCGCAAAAACGGGTCCGTGATCCGTGACCGTTTTTTCGTCCGTGGGTCATCCTTGATTTTTGGAGGATCCACGGACATGAAAAAAAAGTCGTTTTGGTGTCCGCCTGGCCGTGCGGAGCCAAACGGATCCGTCCTGAATTACAATGCAAGTCAATGGGGACGGATCCGTTTGACGTTGACACAATATGGTGCCATTTCAAACGGATCCGTCCCCCATTGACTTTCAATGTAAAGTCTGGAGTCCCATACCATCGGATCGGAGTTTTCTCCAATCCGATGGTATATTTTAACTTGAAGCGTCCCCATCACCATGGGAACGCCTCTATGTTAGAATATACTGTCGGATATGAGTTAGATCGTGAAACCTCATTTCCGACAGTATATTCTAACACAGAGGCGTTCCCATGGTGATGGGGACGCTTCTAGTTAGAATATACTACAAACTGTGTACATGACTGCCCCCTGCTGCCTAGCAGCATCCGATCTCTTACAGGGGGCTGTGATCAGCACAATTAACCCTTCAGGTGCCGCACCTGAAGGGGTTAATTGTGCTATCATATCCCCCTGTAAGAGATCAGGGCTGCCAGGCAGCAGGGGGCAGACCCCCCCCTCCCCAGTTTGAATATCATTGGTGGCCTGTGCGGCCCCCCCCCCCCCCCTTCCTCCCTCTATTGTAATAAATCGTTGGTGGCACAGTGTGCGCCCCCCCCCCCCTTCCTCCCTCTATTGTAATAATTCGTTGGTGGCACAGTGTGCGCCCCCCCCTTCCTCCCTCTATTGTAATAATTCGTTGGTGGCACAGTGTGCGCCCCCCCCTTCCTCCCTCTATTGTAATAATTCGTTGGTGGCACAGTGTGCGCCCCCCCCCTTCCTCCCTCTATTGTAATAATTCGTTGGTGGCACAGTGTGCGCCCCCCCCTTCCTCCCTCTATTGTAATAAATCGTTGGTGGCACAGTGTGCGCCCCCCCCCCCCTTCCTCCCTCTATTGTAATAATTCGTTGGTGGCACAGTGTGCGCCCCCCCCTTCCTCCCTCTATTGTAATAAATCGTTGGTGGCACAGTGTGCGCCCCCCCCCCCCCCTTCCTCCCTCTATTGTAATAAATCGTTGGTGGCACAGTGTGCGCCCCCCCGCTCTATTGTAATAAATCGTTGGTGGCACAGTGTGCGCCCCCCATGGCCCCCCCCCCCTCCCTCTATAGCATTAACAACATTGGTGGCCAGTGTGCGGCCTCCCATCTCCCCCCCCCCCGATCATTGGTGGCAGCGGGTTACTAGCAATAGTACAATGATTCATACTTACCTGGGATCTGCGATGTTCGTGTCCGGCCGGGAGCTCCTCCTACTGGTAAGTGACAGTTCATTTAGCAATGCGCCGCACAGACCTGAGGCTGTCACTTACCAGTAGGTGGAGCTCCCGGCCGGACACGAACATCGCAGCAGCCGGTAAGTATGAATCTTCTACTATTGTACTATTGCTATGTAACCATGGCAACCAGGACTGTAGTAGCGTCCTGGTTGCCATGGTTACCGATCGGAGCCCCAGCGATTAAACTGGGACTCCGATCGGAACTCCGCTGCCACCAATGATGATGGGGGGGGGGGGGGGGAGATGGGAGGCCGCACACTGGCCACCAATGTTGTTAATGCTATAGAGGGGGGGGGGGCCGATGGGGGGCGCACACTGTGCCACCAACAAATTATTACAATAGAGGGAGGGAGGGGGGGGGGGGGGGCGCACACTGTGCCACCAACGAATAATTACAATAGAGGGAGGGGGGGGGGCCGCACTGGCCATCAATGATATTCAAACTGGGGAGGGGGGGGGGTCTGCCCCCTGCTGCCTGGCAGCCCTGATCTCTTACAGGGGGATATGATAGTACAATTAACCCTTTCAGGTGCCGCACCTGAAGGGGTTAATTGTGCTGATCACGGCCCCCTGTAAGAGATCGGGTGCTGCCAGGCAGCAGGGGGCAGTCTTGTACACAGTTTGTAGTGTATTCTAACTAGAAGCGTCCCCATCACCATGGGAACGCTTCTGTGTTAGAATATACTGTCGGTTCTGAGTTTTCACGAAGTGAAAACTCAGCTTTGAAAAAGCTTTATGCAGACGGATCTTCGGATCCGTCTGTATAAAAACTAACCTACGGCCACGGATCACGGACACGGATGCCAATCTTGTGTGCATCCGTGTTCTTTCACGGACCCATTGACTTGAATGGGTCCGTGAACCGTTGGCCGTGAAAAAAATAGGACAGGTCATATTTTTTTCACGGCCATGAAACACGGATCACGGATGCGGCTGCAAAACAGTGCATTTTCCGTTTTTTCCACGGACCCATTGAAAGTCAATGGGTCCGCGAAAAAAAACGGAAAACGGCACAACGGCCACGGGTGCACACAACGGTCGTGTGCAGGAGGCCTTAAGGGCATCTGTCAGCAGTTTTGTACCTATGACACGTGTGCTTGGCAGCTGAAGGCATCTGTGTTGGTCCCATGTTTATATGTGCCCGCATTGCTGAGAAAAATGATGTTTTAATATATGCAAATGGACCTTTAGGAGCAACGGGGGCGTTACCATTACACCTAGAGGCTCTGCAACTGCTGTTCTCTCTGCTCTTTTATAGACAGGGCCAGACAGTGTAAACACCATCACACCTGGCCAATCAAAGTGTAGAGGGTGCGGTAGTTGCAGAGAGAGCAGAGGCTCTAGGTGTAATGGTAACGCCCCCGTTGCTCCTAGAGACTCATTTGCATATACTAAAACATCATATTTCTCCGCAATGCGGACACATATGAACATGGGACCAACACAGATGCCTTCAGCTGCCAAGCGCACATGTAACAGGTCAGACAGTGTCATAGGGACAAAACTGCTGACAGATGCCCTTAAAAGTCCAGTCGGGGGGTCTCTGCACGTATTGGACATCAACAGCGCGCAGTGAAGATCACTCCCCCCTTGAGCACTGCTTGCCAAACCCTATAAATGTATAAACTTCTAGCTGGCATTATAGAGAAGGGGACTAAAGACAAAACAAAAAAAAATATAATAACCCTGGTCCTTAAAGGGGTTGTCTCATCTTAGATAATGGGGGGGGGTATACCACTAGGATATGCCCCCACTGTCTGATAGGTGCTTGGACCCGCATCTATAATCGAGAATGAAGCCCAAAAAGTGGTGGAGAGCGCAGCTGTCCTCCATTCATTTTCTATAGGGCAGGCGCTGGCTCGGCTATTTCTACCGGACCAATAGAAGTGAATGGGAGCGCTCGCCGGTCATGTGCGGTGCGCTCCCAGTCCTCCAGCCACCACTTTGTGGGGCTCTCCGCTCTCAACATTGCTGGGACCCGCACCTATAAGACAATAGGGGCATATACTAGCACTATGCCCCCCATCGTCTGAGATGAGACAACCCCTTTAATAGGGTATTCCAGTTGTAACAATTTATATCTTATCCACAGGACAGAGGATATCTATTAGATCGGTGGGGGTCATACCCCCCCGATAACGAGGGCCCCAAAATGAACAGAGCAGCCGGTAGGGCACTGCTACTTCATCTCTGAAGGGAGATCCAGATGCAGCGAACCGCCATTTCCACAAAGAGATGAATGGAGCCCAAACGGCGGCTCTTTTCATTTTCAGGGTCCCCATTTTCATGATACTGGGGGTCCTCCTGCCGAGATCTAATAGTTACCTTGTCACGACCAGAATACCCCTTTAAGGGGTTAAGATACGGCTTCGGACGAGGACTTGTTCCCGAGCCTGCGGTTTCTCCTCCGTCTTGTCCTGAAGACGCTCCCGGGGTCCCTGTAATAGAAGACGAGAGTCAGCGGCGCCCTCCACATGGCGATCGCAGTCCGTGCTGGCGATATAGCAGGTCCAGTATTTAGCAGACGACTTCAGTCTGTAAACAATATCTCGCTGCGTTGCTCTATCTGTTGGCGGATAGATAATAACACGGGGAACGCCATTATCTCCGTGGCAACAGAACAAAGTGGTGTGTGAGGAACATAGCACATCAAGCTGCTGGTACTCAGGCAGGGAGGTCTCGGCTTCCTCACATGGATATTCTATGCAGCTCCGAAGACCCCAAGTACCTGCAACCGGGGGCCTGAGAGGAGACTGCAAATATAGGCCTAAGACTTCTCACAGCTGAGGGTTTGTTACAATAGTAATCCCATCAGCCGTACAAAGTATCAAGCTTAGATAACTAACCTCTACCAAGATGGCGGTCACAACCTCAGCCATACTCACCACTATCCGTCACCAACATGGCCGCCCAGGCGCCTTCCTCCGTCCTTACTGAACGTTCCAAGAAAAAAAAGCACTGGACAACGATACGTTAACCCCGCCCTATGAATGACGTAAACGCCGCTCATTGGTCTTCTGGGATAACTGACAAACGGCTTTCACTAATAGCTACGCAACATCCTTTTTTCCCGCCCAGTTAAGACTTTCAGCCAATGAGAGCCGCACAGTGGGCGGGGTATTGTAATTACGGATGCTCCTCAGGACCAAGAACGTTCTCAGTAAGGTCGTCGCGTTTGAGTGACGGCGGCGCCTGTCAGTCATGAGCTGGTGCGTGTCCCGTGTGTCCGCCGCTCTCCGGAGCCCGGTTGTCCGCCGTTTGCTCAGCCAGAGCAGTAGTTCCCGGGAGCACCTGGACGCGCTGGTGAAGAAGGACAAGGTGGTGGTGTTTATAAAGGGGACGCCGGCGCAGCCCCTGTGCGGCTTCAGTAACGCGGTGGTGCAGATCCTGCGGATGCACGGGGTGGACGAGTACGCGGCCTATAACGTGTTGGAGGACCAGGACCTCAGGCATGGTCAGTGCTGGCAGTCACCTGGGGGGCCTGGAGGACTACACCTCCCAGCATGCTCTCGGCAGGATAAGCTGTGGGTTGTAGTTTCCTATGGGATGTCTCTGTGCTGACCATATATACTGGTGACTATATGCTGTATACTATAGGACAGGGATAGCCAACCTGAGGCTCTCCAGCTGTTGCAAAACTACAACTCCCATCATGCCCGGGCAGTCTACAGCTATCAGCCTACAGCAGGGCATGGTGGGAGTTGTAGTTTTACAACAGCTGGAGAGCCGCAGGTTGGCCATGCCTGCTATAGGAGACCCTCCTCGAATACACACTGGGGTCTGAAAAGATAAGGGGCGACAGGAATATCAGGTGGGGACCCCCGACCAGGTGTAGTCAGGGGGGTTGGTATCGGGGCCATAAGTACTAAAATGTTATGGTGAGGAGACTTCCACAGGGGGCGCTAGACAAGTCCTTATGAAGGATTGTGGCCCCTTCAAGGCTCCAAGAACATGGTGGCAACATGTCCAGTGCCAAGGTCCTATGTGACCAGGGGTGACCCTGGAGTGGGAGAAAGGAGACCCCTGCTGTAACCCCCAATACTGACCCCAAATGGTAATACTAATCCCCAATAGTAATGTAAACCCTGAATAATAACCCCAAATACTAACCCCTGACCCCCAACAGTAATGTAAACCCCCAATACTAACCCCCCAACAATAATAACCCCCAATATTACCCTCTTACTCTTATACTAACCTCTAACATTAACCCTAACCTTTAACTCCTAACAGTTATATTAACCCCCAATACAAACGCCTTACCCCTGATACTAACCCCTAACACGCTATATCTGTACACACTGCGTGTATTATACAGTATAATAGATGCATTATGTACATATATAGATAGTATATACCGCAGTGTACTGTGATGTGTATACCGCATAAATCAGTACACTGCTGTATATATTATACACACTCTGCGTCTCTGCACCCCCTTCACCCGCTCCATTCTAGTTTCTACCGCGTGACCCGGATGCCTCATGGTGCGGTATTATCTGGCAGGATGCCACGGTCTGTGCGTGTTGTTGCTTGCCGGTAGGGCGGTATACGGATATTTTCATATCTGTATTATGACATCGCATCCACCGTTCACCCAACTGTTGCAGCCGATCGCTGTCCTTGCCGTACATGCAAACCTTACCAGCGATTGGCTACAGAGCTCGCGATTTGTGACGTCACCGCGGCAGAAGGAATTGCATAACGATTATTATGTTGCGCCATCTACGGCTTTTGGCTTTTTAAAATCTTGACAACCCTGGATGGTAATGATGATAGTGGTTGTAAATAACGGCGTCCGGCCTGCAGGTATGTGCCCTCGTTATTCGCTCCTAGGCACTTGCGGTTATTATGACGCTGAGTCAGGTGCCCAGAAATCCAACTCGCATGAAAGTCACGAGTGTCAACGGGGGAAATGCCTCTGGGGATTATAATAGTGCTGCTGGACGTTGGGACATAATGGGGAGGGGGGGCATGCTCCTCCTGTTCCTAAATAGAAAGCACCGCAGTCGGCTCCTCTGCAGCCTGAAGTGGCTGATAACGGGGAGCAATAGATTGTATTCACCTGTTCTGTGGTCGCTCTCTGCCTTTCATAAATGGCTGAAAACAAGGAGCAATAGATTATACAATAGTATTTTTCTGTCTAAAAGACGCCACTAAGATTTACAGGAGGAAAATGAAAAAAAATATATATTTTTCCTTAGACCCCATTCCTCCTCAGATCAGACCCCCAAGCTTAAAGGGGTTTTCTCATCTCTGACATTGGGGGCATATCGCTTGGATGTGCCCCCATTGTCTTATAGGTGCAGGTCCCAGCGAGAACGGAGCCCTGAAAGTCAAGGAGAGAGCACTGCGCATGCGCAGCCGCCCTCCATTCATTTCTATGGGGCCGCCGAAAATAGCCGAGCACTGGCTCGGCTATTGCCGTCTGCCCCATAGAAATGAATAGGAGCATGGGGCGCGTATGCGCGGCACGCTCCCATTCACTTCTATGGGGGAGGCGGGGATTAGTGCTTGGTGGTGGACGGACCCCGGGAAATCTGGGGTCCACCAGCCACAGCGCTCCCCGCTCCGTTCTCGATATAGGTGCGGGTCCCGGCAGTGGGAGCCGCACCTATCAGACAATGGGGGCGTATGCTAGCGATATGCACTCATTGTCTAAGATGAGAAAACCCCTTTAATCAGACAAAAAAACCAAAAAAACTTGCCTCTCCTGCTTCAGCCCACTCACTCTTCCTGCGCTCTCCGCTCTCTGATCTTCTTTTGGGCCCGGCACTGATGTCGCCCAGTGCCAGGTCCTAGAGCGCGCCTATGTGTGCTGCCTGCTGACACTGTACGCAGGAAGATGATCAGGGAGCGGTGAGTACAGACAGTGCAGTGCTTGCTCGCCGCTCCTCTTGCATGCTAATGACCGTCCATAATGGAAGCTCCCATTAGTATTCGCTTTATAAGACTCACTGCCATTCTACCCCAACTTTGTGGGGGGGGGGGGGGGGGGGGCATCTTGTAGTCCGGAAAATACGGCATATTCACCTGTCCTACAGTCAGACTTTCCCCGTCCTGAAATGGCTGATAACAGGGAGCAGTAGTTTGTATTCACCAGTCCTACAGTCGGCCTCTCGCCAGCTTTATATGGCTGATAACGGGGAGCGATTCAGGGCTGATCTGTGTCGGCACGTACTGCAGTGTCCGCTATTGATGCAGCAGAGCCGTGTGTGTGACATTGTGCAGTGCGGCCAGCCTGCCAATCTCTCCAGATCTGCACACGACCATCACGGTGACTGTGCACTTTTATCACTGACACAGCTGAAACTTCGTCCCTGTATCGTCGGGCGGTGCCAAGAGGCCAAAAGGCAGGTGTCCTGTTTCTGGACTGTCGGATGAAGGGATATGGTCCCTGTTAATCCGGAGGCTGTTACCAGTCATAGGATTCTAGTCCCTGCAATCCAGCAGCATGCGTTGGCCTATCTTTAGACTAGATAGCGGCCATGTTTCTGGATTAGCAGATGCGGGGTTAAAGGGGATTTGCCGTATTATCAGACTGTCAAGCTTTTACATGCACAGTGGCGGGCTGCTCTTAAAGGGGCCGTCATAAAAAAAAAAATCTTTTGAGAATGCGGTACCTTGTGCAGTCATCTGATCGTCCCCCGATCCTGCCGGCGGAGGTGTGGCCAGACGTTTGCAGGGTAAATGTAGTATCACATAGGTGATCATTCACATGAATGAGAGACGCATTCTGGTCCTGAGCAGAGGATGCCCATATAGACAGGGGTTGTCCAAAGATTTAAAGGGAGTCTGTCCCCTCCATATGGCCATATACAGAGCTTACATTGCCCTATAGCACACCTATACATGAATGTACCTTTGTCTTTAGACTTGCAAAAGCTGGAAAAACGAACTTTGATTGATATGCAAATGAGCCCTCGCAAGTGCCCAGGGGCGGCATTCACTGTGTTGGTGCCCAGGCTGCACTGCCTTCTTTCATTGTCCCCCAGGTTCTGCGCATGCCCGCCCTCCTATTCCCTTGCGTCATCCTAAGGTCCGGCCGAGATCCCGCGACTGTGCACTGTTCGCCGGGCCGGAGCATGCGCACTGCGATGCCCATTGTTGGTACGGCATCGCTTTAACTACTGCGCATGCTCCGGTGAACGGCTGGTTTTGCACGGTATCTCGGCCGGACCTTAGGATGACGCAAGGGAATAGGAGGGCGGGCATATGCAGAGGCTGGGGCGGGGGAACAATGAAAAAAGGCAGGGCAGCCTGGGCACCAACACAGTGAACGCCGCCCCTGGGCACTTGCGAGGGCTCATTTGCAAATCAATCAAAGTTCGTTTTTCCAGCTTCTGCAAGTCTAAAGACAAAGACAAAGGTACCATAACATTCATGTATAGGTGTGCGATAGGACAATGTAAGCTCTGTATATGAAGGTGACCGACTCCCTTTAAACCTATCCCTTATCTACAGGATAGGGGATAACTGACTGATCAGTCCCCCCCCCCCCCCCCCCAAGCTTAGGAATGGCGGTCAAGCATGCCCACTACAAGCATCCCTGGAATTCCCATAGACATTAATGGAGCGCCAGCAAGCATGCGTACACTTCAGGGGGTACGTGGCCCCAGTTCCCGTGATCGGTGGGGGTCCTAGCACTGTGGATAGGGGATCATTTAATGTAACAGGAATACCCCTTTAAGACACCTCCAGATATTATTTTTTTTTAGCTGTGGTTGCCAGGGCGAAGATGGGGGTCAACAGTCAAGGTCCTCCATTGTCTCCTGTCCATGTATCCTCCCCTCACAATGTATCAATTCTTATGTTGCAATGTAACAACACAGAAGATCCTTAAAGGGGACTGCACCCAAAATCCTCCCTCTAGGAAAACACAGGTTTTTTACAGCAGCTGGAAATGAGTTTAGGTGGTTATAAGGAGCAGATAATTTCCTGTAAACATAAAAAATTTTATTATAGTAATAATCGAATTTTAGCATTTCAATGGCCTTAATTTCAAGATCTCTGCTTGCTGACAGTGAAGGAAACCTTATTTTTTTTATTATTTTTTTATTATTATTTTATACACATCCAGACACCTGTTCTGACCGACGGATGGTGCACTTGGGCAGACCACTCCAGACATAATCCGGGTGGGGTGCAACACACCGCAGTTTTTTTGCCAGGCCACCCTGCACCTGACCGGAAGATGAGTGTTTCACTAGCCCCCCCCCATGGTTGATAACAGGGAAGAATTGGTGTAGCGCCCCTTTAATTTGGGACTTGTCATCTGATTACCTCTTCTTCTTTTGTCTCGCAGGGGTGAAGAATTACTCGAACTGGCCCACCATCCCGCAGGTGTACCTGAACGGGGAGTTTGTGGGGGGCTGCGACATCCTCCTTCAGATGCACCAAAACGGAGACCTGGTGGAGGAGCTGAAGAAGCTGGGCATCCGATCCGCCCTTCTAGACGCAGAGCCGAGCCAAGAGAAGAAGTAACGGGCGGCGGCTCCGCCTGCGCTGTGAACTGTTTCATAGCCCCCCCGAGGCGGTGACTCCCCCTCCCCACCGGAGAAGCCTTACGAACTGTCCTGTCGATCCTGCAGGAAGCAAATGTCGCCTTCCTACTGGGTGGGTCCTTCCTATAGCTGCACGGAGAAGGATTGTACGCGTGTCCGACACTGATCACACTAGAGCAGAAATAAAGTCTAATTCTATAGTATAATGGCCGCAGCGTCTGTCGCGACCTCCGGAGGAGACGTTAGCTACTTCACTGTGCAACTACACCTCCCATCATTGCCAGCTCCAGGAAGAGATTCCATCAAGCCCGTCGCTGCATGGTTAAGGGAGGATTGACTGCCAGGGAGAGCGTCCAAGGGACTAGGTGACAGGAAGAGCAACTCCCAAGCCAATATGGCCGACAGTGTTGAGCTTAAGAGAAGCAAGATTTCATTCATGGTTGTCCGGATTAAAAAAAAAACAGCTTTCTTCCAGAAACAGCGCCACAGCGGTTTGCAGGGTGTATATGGTATTGCAGCTCAACCTATTTACTTGAGGCAATACCAGAATACGTGTGGGGGTCCACGCTGAATATTCATGTGTAATGTCACTAATGAGAGATGAGCCGGGGTCCGAAAGTAACTACAGCTGGCACCAGGCGGATTGTATGAAGTAGGTTGTGGGAAATAGGCCGAGTCCGCAAGCCACTGTTATATGGTGGAGTGGGTGCAGGAGCTGTGTCGGCTGGGACACATCCCCTGGATAACTGATCAGCAGGGGTCCAACCGCTGGGGCCCCCGCCGCTCATGAGAACTGGGGCCCATTTGACTGGAGCAGTGGTCATGCATATGCTTCCACCGCTCCATTCAACTGTATGTGAAATAGGTGAGTACAAGCGCCCAGAAGTGTATGTGTGACTGACGCTCAATTTAAATGGGGGGAGGGGAGCGTGGGCCCCTATTGTGATCTCAGCGTCGATCAGACAAGTTTTTCCAAATGCCTGTCCCCCTGTTGTGCGTGCTATTACAGCTCAGACCCGTTCACTTCAAGGGAGCTGCAATACCAGATGCGACCCATGGACAGGGGCGGCGCTGTTCTGGGATAAAAGCACCTGTGTTCTTGTAATCCTGGACAGGAGGAAAGCCGCGGCAGGGCCGTCCCTAAATGTCCCCTGCAGAAATCAGTGGAGCTCGCAGCCTGGAGCAGTACGGGTCGGATACAAAGTTATTACCACCATTTTAAGGAACTATCCCTCTACAACAGGGATGCCCAGCCTGCAGCTGTTGCAAAACTACAACCCTCTGGACAGCCTACAGCTATTGGGGCAGGCTGGGAGTTGTAGTTTTGCAACAGCTGGAGGGCCCGCAGGGAGAGCGTCCCTGCTCTACAATTCCTTGCAGTTCTGCATGACCAGAGGGAGCACCTGTAGAGACAGACGGTCATCCTGAGCATCTTTGGGCATGAATGGAACACCAGAACTACAGTGAAAACTGACACGGCTTGAGCAGTAGGGGAGTATTATATCAAAGATGCTTTATATTTTATATACTGTTCTTATGGGATGCTGGGTGAAAACTGTAAAGGTCGCTGGTAATGGCTTCTGAAGACGTGCAGTAGCGCCCCCTCTTGTATCAAAATAATGTCATTTTTGGCGCTGCAGAGTGACCACCGTTAACCTCGTGTCCCCTCCTGCTGTGTAATCATCCGGCCGTACTCGTCTATAGCTCAGTGTAGGCGCTGAACCGTTTCATTAAAAAAGGATCGGGCGTCCACATTGGGCCTAATTCTACTCGGGTTTTCTCAGTAATAACCCAAAGTCTTAGGCCTCATGCACACGGCCGGTCCGGTCATTGGGGACCGCAATTTGCGGTTCCCAGCGCACGGGCAACACCCACGCGGCTGTCGCAGACAGATCCAGACCCCTTCAACTTAAATGGTTCCGTGATCCGTCCGCACCGCAAAAACATAGGACTCTGTAGAGCTTCCGTGCCTCCGTTCGGCACCGGACCTTCCGGATTGTGGACCCGTTCAAGTGAATGGGTCTGCATCCGTGATGCGGTGCAAAAACAGCCAGGCCCAGTATGGTGCGGACCCGGTTGGCACGCGGTTCGTGTGTATGAGTCTTTAGTTCTATCTGATGCTGGGAAAGCTGGGTGACAGATCAAATTGGCGCCATTAAACCAATAAAAACGTCCTCACCCAGCTTTCCTAGAAACAGAATTGTTAACAGCTTGACAGAAGAGGACGCCTCCAGGACTTACTGTTAGTAAATTTACTGACCATGAGGAATCCTGGATTTAGTTTCTTCTCCCGATTCTCACAGGAAATACTTTATCTTGTCCCCTGCACATTGCTGCTCGTCCTACACGCCCTGACTGCCGCCAGGAGATAGCGATCCTCCGCCGAGATAACGACAACCCCGAAGACGGTTGTCAGTTACAAAGCTCCCAGAGCAATCTGTTCTTAAAGGGGAATGACACCGGTGTACTTCTTGGCGTGTCGTATGGCCGCATTCCGAGCGGAACCCACAAGGGCGATCAAGTAGCGACTTACCGCGTGATCCAAAGCAGGGATCGGCAACCTTCAGCACTCCAGCTGTTGGGAAAACTACAACTCTCAGCATGCTTCATTCGCTTCTAGGGGAGTTCTGAGAACAGATAAGCAAGTTTGCATATTGGGAATTGTAGTTTCACAACAGCTGGAGGTTGCCGATCCCTGTTTTAGCCCTTTGCAGGGTCCACAGCAGATGGGCCACCACTAAACGGCATGTCCTAGTCCTATAGTAAAAGGGTTATCCAACCTCTATAATGCCCCCCAAAATGGCCGGGCCCCTCACACAGGTTATACTTACCTGGCACCTGTGTTGCTTCTGATGCGACATGGGTGTCGGGGAGCAAGGTAAGTATAACCTGTGTGAGGGGCCCGACCATTTTGGGGGGGGCATTATAGAGGTTGGATAACCCCTTTCCAAGCACCCCTACCCTCATAACAAAATTATTTATTAGTTTTTTTTGTTATTTCTCCTCTCAAAAAGTAGATTAAACATAGGGGGATTTTATCATGATTGGGGTTTTTGAAGTTTGTATTTTTATAATTTGGACAAAGGAAATAAAAATTGGCGCATCCTGGGGGCCAAAATAGGCCTCCTTTTCAAAGGGGTTAAAGGGATGTTTTGTTTTTTAGGTTAGAGTAATATTTTTTGCAATTGCCAATTCTGTTCTGCATCGCTCTCCCAGTAGGTGGCGCTGTTGTTGCATTAGTCTATGGGAGGGAGTTAACGCTAGCTGAATTAAAGTAGCCATAAAAGCCATGATCTCCAACCTGCAGGTTCCCAGCCTGTAAAACTACAACCCCCAGCCTGCCCTGTCATCGCAAGCTTGGAGTTGTAGTTGTCCAAAGGCTGAGGAGAGGTGCTTGCACACGATGCAGAATTTTCCGCAAGTGAAAATCCATTCTATTCACCTGAATCCAGGTGCTTGCCGCCCCATTGAAATGAATGGAACCGATTTTTCAGTCATGGAAAATTCCGCAGCGTGTGAAGGCGCCCTAAACTGTACATACATTTAACGAATGTGCTTTAAGAAAAGGTGACACTTCTCCTTTAAGACGACGATTGTGCCTGTGTGCAGTTCAGGAGTCTGGGAAAGCTGACCCATCTGGCTCCGCAGCTCCAGCCTGAGGTCTCCGGCGCGCCTCGCAGGGATTTACTTAGTGAGACGCTAATGGTAAGAGCGGGGGGGATCGATCCGGTGTCTCGCGGGTCCTGCTGGATTGATGGAATTGACTGAAAAATCTGATGGCGGTTTGAATATTTAAAGTGACAGCGTGATGGGAAAAGACAGCGGGAATGATGCAGGGTACATTAACCGCTTCCCTCCCGGCTGTTGACTCTGTATTATTACAGACATTTCATCTAACACTGAGTAACGAGCACCCCCCCGAGTTCTATCTGTTTCTCCGAAAGCTGGGTAACGCCACTCTTGATGCTCTATGACAGGGGTCAGCAACCTTATGAAACTACAACTCCCAGCAGGCAGACTTGCTCAGCCAGTCTCCGAATGGAGAATTCTGGGAGTTGTAGTCTCCCAACAGCTGGAGGTTGCTGACCTTTTACTCTACGAGACCTTGTCAGCGACAAAAAGACGATCAAAGAACGTCCAACTGACCATGCGTCTACCCATGTCTGCTTGCTGTCAGTGACTAGCAACATTCCTGTTAACATTCAGAGGCTTAAAGGGGTTGTATCGTCTCGTACATAGGATATTCCCCAATGTTTGACAGGTGCAGGTCCCACGCTCTGTCTTTAGAACGGATCCCGTAAAAATGAAGGAGGGTGCGTTGCGCATGCGCACCTGCTCTCCATTCATTTCTATGAGAGTGCCCAAAAAAAGCCAAGCAGAACATTTGGCAGCCCCATTGAAATGAATGGGAAGCAGACTGCGCAAGTGCGGCCACCGCTCCATTCAGTGGTTGATGGAAATAGCCAAGGCAGCGCTCTGTTATTTTCATCAGTCCCATAGAAATGAATGGAGGCCAGCTGCGCATGCGCAATGCGCTCTCCTACACTATACGGGCCTGCACCTATCTGACATTGGGGGGCATAGCCTAGTGATATGACCCCAATGTATGAAATGATACAACCCCTTTAAAACCTCTACAGACCTAATACTTCTCAAAGCTGGAGGTTTGTTACAGTTGTGTCCAGTCTACACAATCCTCTGTCTGTTTTGGGGCAGAAGGATTTTTTCTTCCATCTAAAATAATGAATCTCGGACAGAACTGACAAAAACGGATGCGAAATGAGACTGAGCATAAGGTTTTTTTTCTTCCCTGTTCTGACAAATCAGAAGAAGGCCTCATTTACATGATGGATGCGGACACCATTCACTTCAATGGGGCCGCAAACGATGCGAACAGCACTCCGCGTGCTGTCCGCATCCGGCGCTCCGTTCTGTGCCCCTGTTTTACGGACACGGTTAGGCATTTCTATTATGGGATGGCCCATTCCGTTCCACAAATTGCGGAATGCACGTGGGCGGCATCCGTCTTTTGCGGACCGTGTGCGTGTAGCCGAATGGAAAAAAGAAACGTGATGTGAGCCTACCCTTATCCACGCCGATCTCGGTAACTACCAGGACGGAAGGGAGGATTTGTGCTGCCGATGTGTTTAGGTCTGTCTGGACTGGATACAATAGTAACAAACCCTCAGCTGCAAAGAGTTTGGGGTCAGGGCGGGTTTCTCAGCCTCATGATGTCAACAAGAATAACCTCATTTACTCACAGCAAGCAGAGCTCTTGAAAATGGCAAGGAATTGAAGCATAAAAGTCTATTAGAAAGCTGAAGAACTTCACATTTTACGATCATGAAGCTTCATGGACATAAAACCAGATCTCCGATGTCCGGAAGGGCCGATCCGGGATGACTGATGGAAATGAGCGACAGGATGTAGCCTGCGGCTGACGGTATACACCCGGCCGCCACTGCCGCTAATTGTGCCCCGGTCTTCCCCCGACTCACGGAATATATTAATTTACTTTTAAACATTTTCTATTCAGCGCTGAGGATTTCCCCGCCACATAGATCCTGGTGATTAACAGAAGCTTCTCGCAATCTCTACGACTCCGTTCCAGCTCTGCGACACATTAGTCGCCGCGGCGATCCGCATTGTCCTTACTTACAATTTATTTACATTGTATCAATGTTTTGTTACTGGAGTGAAAATAATAAAAAATATTGATACATCGTCATATAGAGAGAGCGGAGCCGCGGGTATGTATTCGGCATAGTGCCGCCTGACCCGTTATTGGAACATTGCACCCCGTATTTGCCATTGACCAATCTGCATTAGATTTCGTCTTGCTCACATGTATAATATATGTTGGTGGGTTTTATCAACATCAGTCAGGGGCGGGCTGGCCATAGACCCTACAGGGAAATTTCCAATGGCCCGGGGGGCTGCCCAAGCCCTTCTCACGGCCGCCGGACGAGTACATAACGATCTGATGGTCTCTGCATTAAATGTTAGGATCATCAGATACTAATGCACCTGCCCGCTACTCATAGGTGCCCTCCTGAATTCAACTGTATTACCGTCCTCAGGACAATGATACAGTTGAACACTGTGGCGAGGGTGGCAGTATTTTGTTCTGCACCGAGGTTATTGGTACCGCTGGGGCGGTATTTTGTGCTGCACTATGGTATTGCTGGCCCCGCCTACTTGTATTGAGCTGCCTTCTGTCAATTTGGACCCACCAACAACGTGAAGCCACTTTTTAGTTTTTTTTCCAGGACCACTTTAGATTCCCAGTACCCACCTGACATCAGTTCTGTGCAATGGGTTTCTTTATGCACCCGACTGAGCCATGGCCACACGTCACATACAGTATGATGCCCAAGAAATAGTGCCACCACACACAGTGCCGAGCATTATGCCACCACCAGCATAGGGTTTAATACAGCAAAACGGATCCGTCCTGTTTCTGTTATGCTGGGGAGTCCTCTCCTGCATAACGGAAACGGGACGGATCCGTTTTGCAGCCCATAGACTACCATTATAGCGGAATGCCTCTAAAGGCATTCCGTCATAGAATTGCGTTATGGTCCGTGGTAACGGAATCCATAACGCAATTCACCTTTTACCACCAAACAAAGTGTGAACGAATTTCATAAGCGGAAATTCGCTCATCTCTAAATATCACCACCGCCGAGTGCGTGATAAGAGTGGCATACAGCGCTATAGATGAGAACCGCACTATATTCTGCCTAATGTAACAGGAACGCTCACAAAAATGGCAATTTTGACGCACATTGGCATAAGCTGTACACCTTGTGGTCCATTTTGTGGCACAGTCCCACGTATAAAGGGGAGGTGCGATATTATGATCTCACAGAGATCTGTAGGCCACCACCCCCATCATATACCGGCGCCATAGTATTTTCTACCTCCAGCTACTGGGGTGAACAGTACATCTCCTGACCCAGACACTGAACCAGCAGGTGCTGCAGTGACATGTGTCATCACACAGCCTATGAGAATTCAGGAAGTGAGCAGAATTCTGAATGCAGCTGTGGATGTGACTTGAGAAGAAGACGTCAAATAACATGGTGACCACTGCTCCATCTGGGGTGCCTCCCTGTGCCTATGGGCAGCCAGGGCGGTCTGGTCTCCAGTATCATGCATGGTCACAGTCTCTAGGTAAATGTGCCGTCTCAAGCGGTCTGATTGCTCCCTCGACGATACCCTATAAAGTAAATAAACAGTTAAGCCTCTGTATCGGGGCCCCTATACCTTTATTAGTCTGATTAGGGATGGAGCACAGCACTCGCTCTTACTGAAGCAGTTTGTTCAGCGGCAGAGCACGTATGGCGGTCTGCCACGTGAGTCAAGAAAAGATCTAACGACGAGACATTTACACAAACTGACGAGCTGAAAATGCTGCTTATTTATAACACACCGCGCAAAATAATTTTTTTTGCACATTTTCCTCTTGGGTCTGGGGACAGCCGATGCGTGGTTGTGTTATGTCTCTGGACCCCATCCTAGTCATTGCTGGGGGTCCCAGCAATCATACACTCCTGGGGTCAGGTAGGAAATATTCTTTGTAGACCTGTCCCTTTTTAAATCGTGCAACCTGCGGTATTATTTGAGCACTATTTTGGATTGTGTATAGCACTATATGGGCGGCATTATATGAGCACTGTGTGCTCCTGTGATCAGACCCTGCATGGTGATACAGTATTACTCTAGAGTCCACTGTGCGGTATTATTTCTGACAGCATTGTGGTGGAACTACTTGGGTGAGTTACTGATACGAGGTCTCTAAAGGAAGTGGCTCACCTTCTGTGCCAATCTGTACCATGGTCCTGAAACCGTGATGGTCCATTTATACTACTGCTGCCCTCTTACGGGGTAGAAAGGCCTATGGGTTTGGCGGTACATCTCGACGCTTCCTATAGGGCCAGAGAATAAGGCAGGAGGAAGAAGCTTCCCATCTGTGGGATAGAGAGGTAGGTACATCAGCATAGTACCAGCTGGAAAATGGGAACTGGGGGCAACGGCCAACCATATACCAGTGAGTGGGCACCAAGCCTCTGGGCACACATCAGGGAGAGGAGATGAGACTTTGCACATAGGGCCCCCAGGGTAACCCTAGGGTCATCGTCCGGCGCTGTGTGGGGTCATGTAATCAAGCTCTACATTCTATGGACCCTAAAATGTTGACTGGATGGGGCCCAGACATCTCTAATGGTGGCCCCCTACCAGCCAATGTATGGAGTCCTCCCAGCAGGATGAGGTTCTCATCTGCTCACTTAGGCCTACTGCATACGAACGTGTGCTTCCCGTTGCCGTTTTGCGGATCCGCAATACACGGGCGCCGTTCTGTGGCCATTCCGCATCACGGACGCGGACCCATTCACTTCAATGGGTCCGCAAATCCGGAGATGCGGAACGGAACCCTATGGGAGCACTACGGAGTGCTTCCGTGGGGTTTCATCCCTGACTATCGTCCCGCAAAAAGATAGAACACGTCCTATCTTTTTGCGGAACGGCCGGATCGCGGACCCATTCAAGTGAATGGGTCCGCGATCCCCTGCGGCTGCCCCACGGACGGTGTTCGTGCATTGTGGCCCGCATATTGCGGGCCGCAGCACGACCACAAAGCGCACAAGAAAGAAGTTTGCGGAGAGCGCGTTCACCTGATGGATTTCCCAGAGCTGACAGATCTCTTTAGACACGAAAGCTTCCACCGGAAGATGAAAAAATGATGAGGATTCCCCTCCTAGGTCTGCAAATGATTGTGTCAGGACTGACCCCAGAAGCCTCTACCAGGAAGGATTCATATTCATTAGTGCAGTCTGTTCGGAGTGATTGTCTGGAAGGAAGGGATTGGTGAAGTCAGCAGGGCAGAGTCTGTCGGGGATTGGAAGACATCATGGCCTCCTCACCTTCCCTTGCATCTGCGGCAGCGTCATTTAAAGCTGGGACTGCAATGATTCAAAAAAGCTCTGCCCCCTTATTAATTAAGGTCACCTATCTCCAGCAGGGGTGGGCGGTGCCACCATGCAAACCAAGTGAATGATTGGGGCCCCAGAGATCAGGGGGGCCCCTGCTGGCCACAAGTGGTAGGCTGAAAAAAGGACAAAAGGGGTGGACGTGCCACCTGTGCAGCCAAGGGTCCAGGGGAGTAGGGGGTCCTTCCGAGTTGTGGAATAGTAGCAGAAGTACCCAGGATGCATGAGAGTGGGCCGACAAGCGGGGAGCTTAGTGGTGTGATGGGGGCCCCCAGACATGACATAACATCCCCGATGCACAGCAGAACCCCCCATCTGTAGCCTGTATAAACAGCTACAATCCTCCTGTACTGCATCTATAAGGTGCAAGATGGCAGCAGTGACGTAACTCACCCACATCACCACTCTCTGTGCTGTCCCTGGGTGGATAAGTAATGTAATGTATGTGACTCCACCAGCGGAATAGTGAGTGCAGCTCTGGAGTATAATACAGGATGTAACTCAGGATCAGTACAGGATAAGTAATGTATGTACACAGTGACTCCACCAGCAGAATAGTGAGTGCAGCTCTGGAGTATAATACAGGATGTAACTCAAGATCAGTACAGGATAAGTAATGTATGTACACAGTGACTGCACCAGCAGAATAGTGAGCGCAGCTCTGGAGTATAATACAGGATGTAACTCAGGATCAGTACAGGATAAGTAATGTATGTACACAGTGACTGCACCAGCAGAATAGTGAGCACAGCTCTGGAGTATAATACAGGATGTAACTCAGGATCAGTACAGGATAAGTAATGTATGTACAGAGTGACTCCACCAGCAGAATAGTGAGTGCAGCTCTGCAGTATAATACAGGATGTAACTCACGATCAGTACAGGATAAGTAATGTATGTACACAGTGACTCCACCAGCAGAATAGTGAGCGCAGCTCTGGAGTATAATACAGGATGTAACTCAGGATCAGTACAGGATAAGTAATGTAATGTATGTACACAGTGACTGCACCAGCAGAATAGTGAGTGCAGCTCTGGAGTATAGTACAGGATGTAACTCAAGATCAGTCCTGGTAACTAATGCAATGTATTCACGCCATTCAGCTCATAAAAATGGCTGCACATCTACACAGACCTTCTTCTTCATGGTTGTGAAGGATTTCGACGCTTTCTTCAGTTACTCACATCATATTACTATAGGGGTCTCTTCTTGAAACCTGCAGAACAGAGAAAGAACAAGGAGGCTTTAAGTATGGCCAGAAGTGAAATCCCATCAGCTCGATAATGGGGGAGAAGGATGATATCTGCCAGTCCGTAAGAAGAAAATCCTTCTGCGCTGCGAGCAATGAGAACAAAGGAAAGCGAGCGGCCGTCCCTATGGTCTGAATACGGTGTAATACATGGCATCGATGCAGCAACAATAGTGTACAAAGTGTCAACTCAAAATTCCTTCTCCTGCCCCCATGGCCTCCTAGTGCTGGTTCATACCATTGTGTCCCCCCTTCAAGGAGGACCAACAGCCCCCCCCATTCCTCACCAAGGAGAGCAGGATCCTTAAAGTGCTTTTCTGCTACTTTCTATATACTTGGTGCTTTAATTTATCCCCCTTCTCAAGATCTTTGATTACTGTCAGTGAATGGGGACATTCCTGTTTATATTGAATTGCTACAATTTTGTCTTCTGTGAGCTTCAAACTGATACATTTTACCTGCGATGATACATTGTAGCAAACAGGAGATGAAAGCAGGAGGAGGATTAGGTCTGTAAGTGCTGGTCAGCCTGTGGATGTAAGCAAGAATCTTTCCATTCACTGACAGCAAGACAAAAATAATATGGATATGAATTGAGCACGTGAAACACACATTTTTTATTTATTTTTTTAAAAGAAAGTCTTAGAACTTTTCCTTATACGTTCACCATCCATGACCACAGGAACAGGAGTATACTATGTGAGACCCCCCAGGACCCTCAGCATACACCGAAAAAAGCGTCCGCTGCCGCTTATCTCTCCGCATCTTAGAGGATAGCTGACAATCTAACACATATGGCTCTTACATAACATTCACTGTGTCGTGAAATATGATATAATATAATATATATATATATACCGCTTCGGTATATTCCCCCCTCCCAATATCTCCCTTGTATTTTCCAGTGTCTTATTTCTGGAAGTTTCTGCTGTCAGTGAATTAGATATCAGAATTATTACGAGTCCGCACGTTCAGCGATTGCTTTTGTCATTATCAGGCAGATGAATGCCTTGCGCTCGGATTTGACAGAATTTAGAATTTGGGGGTGTGGGGGGGGGGGGGGGGGTTGAGATCCAAATGAAGCATCCAGCGAGCGGCTGCCAGCTCCATCCTGCAGAGGGAACCGAAATAGTTCTTACCTGCAGCAACAATGTTCTATTTCAGCTCTGCTCTGAGAGAACGGGAAATGCCTGAGGGGCGACCCGGGGGGGTCTCACTAAGTGTCAGTGACATGCAATGGAGAGGTATTGTGTCTCATGGTGCATAGAATAGAAATATAGCGCACATAGGATGGGGGGGAGGGGTACATGGCAGGGAAGCGGTTAAGTATCATATTAGGCTACATGCACACGACCATGCTTTGTTTTCTGGTTCCACAAACTCATCCGCGGAACTGAATGGGGCGCTCATAATAGAAATGCCTATTCTTGTCCTCAAAACAGACAAGAATAGGACATGTTCTATATATATATATTTTTTTTTTTTGCAGGGCCACGGAACGGAGCAACAGATGCGGACAGCACGCAGCGTGCTTTGCGACCCCATTGAAGTAAATGAGCTCAGATGCGGACCCGAACAGCGGTCATGTCCATGAGGCCATAAAGTGTTGATTTGTATCATTTTGTATCTATTCAGTCTGTTATTACCGACTATTTGGTCCCTATGAATGTAGTCAAGAAGAGATATTATTCTGGTTGGGGGGGGGAGCTGACACCCTTTAAAAAAAAGGAAATATCTAAATTCCATTCGTTTTGTCTTTCGACCTTATCACAAACCTTAGATCTCATTATCCAGTGGCTGCAAGAAAAACCTGAGCCTGCAGCAGGGCATGCTAAGCCACGCCCTTTTAGACAAACCCCACCCCCTCATTCACTCCCCTGCAGATCTAGTGGAGGAGGAGGAGAGGGACCCCCGTTTTCTCTGCCAGATTCCACAATCTTTTTTGCTCCAGGAACTTGTCTTTTCTCCAGACTCTTCAGTCAGGTGTAGTCTTTGCCTTCCTTTTATCTGTCCTATTTTATACAGGAATGGATTGTAAAATAAGTTCCTCAGGGGCGGGGCTTAGGCTAATGCAGTCTATAGTGGACATTTCTGAGACATTTTGTGAGTGGTCCTTGGATGATTGGGCATGGCTTAAAACATCCGGATCATTGTGATGAGAGATCTGTCAGGTTTGGGGCGCATGTGTCTGTCATTCACTGTCATATAAATTCTTTCGGCATCCCCTGCTTGTTCGGTGCCTGCACAAAGCCTGCTCTGCTGATTTGTATTCACTCCAAGCACTGTACAGTCATCTGATGTATTCAAAGTAAAATCCCCCATACACATTAGACAGTAGGATCGGCTGACAATCTAATGCATATGGGGGGCTCCCGACTGTCCTCCGACAGATGATGTCAGGGGAGAGAGGAATCAGGCGCATTGAATTTCAACACCTGATCCAGATTACCCATCGCCAGGGTGTATGGACACCCTGTATTTATAGGAGCTCAGCTGTTAGGAGTGTGTCTTATCGCAGAATTGTGAATGCAGCTCTGGAGTATATACTCAGCTCAATACAATGCCTTCTGCTGGTGAGGCAATCACTGCACGCAAGGTAAGTGTCCACTTGTTTATGTAATAGATTTTGTGATCTCAGTTGCCTGCGACCTGTGGATGGGCATCAGGATGAACCTCTGCTACTCACCATACAAAGTGCCCAGTGCCCTTTGCAAAATCCACACCTCGGCCCATCACCAATGACATCACCCGATACGGGATTCCTATATTCTTTATTGAAAGATGACATCATTGCACATTGCAGAATCAGACCAGTCATCTCGTATGGGGCCCATGGAGAGCAGGTGGTTGGTCCTACTAGAATCTGTACAGGAATCCCTTCTTATAGGGTTGGGAATTTGGCCCACGGTTTGGTGCACATTTTCTTTGCTGTAGGATACCCTCACTTTCATGAATGCCAATGTGGGTGCCACCACCGGATCCAACACCTTCATTCTCCAGCAGAACATATAGTGAGGACCCTCCCCCCTTGAGTTTCCCTCTAATGAAGGCTCTGTCTATGACTCCACTGTATAATAGGGGGGAGGTAGAGCTCCTACACATGACAGCACAATTCTGGTCATGGCCACCTAATAGTTGTCCCAGGGAGGCATGTCTTGCAGCTGCACTAGATGTCAGCCCTGCATGCTCCAGATGACAAGCACTTGACGGCCACTTGTTAAATCAATATGAAGGAGAACGCTATGGGATCTGAGGCTACGATGTAGGGTCATAGCAGTGCCGCTCATCCCGCTGAGACTGCAGGGAATAAGCGGGAGGTGATACCTGGGGGGGCATATTCTGGGTGTATCAATGAATTCAGTGGGCACCCTTATGAGCCCCAATTAGTCTACAGGGATACAATGTGTTACAATGTATCAGGTTAGAACTATTGTATTATGTTCCTGTGTATTAAGCTCTCACCTGCAGGGATACATTGCAAGAGCTCATTCACACGGCCGTTCCGTGCAATTTGTGGTCCCCAATGCACGGGCAACCTCCATACGGCCGCCGGGATGAATCCAGACCCATTCGACTTGAATGGGTCTGCCTTCGTCCGTTCCGCAAAAAGATAGAGCAAACGGAAGTACGGAACAGAAACCCGCGGAAGCACTACGTAGTGTTCGGTACCGGGATGCCGTTTCCGCACCGTGAAGTGAATGGGTCCGCCTCCGTGTTGCAGAATGCCCACGGAACGGTGCCCTTGCATTTGCGGATCCGCAAATGCGGCCCGCAATACGGCAACGGGCGCAGCACACGTTCGTGTGCATGAGCCCTAACATTGCAAATACACTAGCTCCATGTGCAGGACTAGATCTCCATGGACTCCAGTAAAGGAGAAAGTTCCCACTTGCTGACAGCAAGCAGAGATCTTGAAAGTGGCAAGCAATTGATACACAAAGTACATTGAAAGTTGCAGAACTTTCTATGATAGGATGAATACATTAGGGACTATAGAGATCACAGAGGGGACGCCCTGGTTGGGGGGGGGGGGAGCCGCTCTGTACAAGAAGTTCCTGTTAGGGCTCATTCAGACGGCCGCATGCTATCCGCAAAAATGCGGATCCGTTTTTTTGCGGATTAGATGCTGACCCATTCACTTCTAAGGGGCCCTTTTCTATTCCACGGTTCCGCAAAACAAATGAAACATGTCCTATACTTGTCCATAAAAAAAACAGGACATGGCCCCATTGAAGTCTATGGGTCCGCAAAAAATACTGAATGCTATCCGTTTTTTTGCGGATCCGCAAAAAAATGATAGCATTTAGTATTTGTGCGGACAGCCCTTATGGTGAACTGAAGATATCGAACCATCTGGCAGCATAGGGGATAAGTGTCTGATTGGCGGAGATCCCACTAATCCCAATCAACGGTGGCCCTGTGTTCCTCTGTTGCTGCCCCTCCATTCAACTCTATGGGACTGCCGTAGATAGGTAAGCGCTTGTACTAGGCCAGGGATCAGCAGCCTCCGGCACTACAGCTGTTGTGGGACTACAGCTCCCAGCATGCTCCATTCACTTCTATGGGGCAAGCAAGTGTGCACACTGGGAGTTGTAGTCTCACAACACTTGGAGTGCCAAAAGGTTGCTGATCCCTGTACTAGGCTATCCCCCATAGAACTGACCGCCACTCCATTCAAATGGGGAAATGCGTGGTCCGCGTTCTTGTGAGCGGCAGATAGAGGATACGCTTTTGTCATGGGACAACCCCTTTAAACATAAGACGGGTCTGGCTCCTGCTCACATCTCATCGTTCACCGGTCAGGATGAATGACCACCGTCAGGGGCCCTAGCTATAGGGGAAGCAGCTGCTTTGGGGCCTGAATTGAGAAGGGGCCACACAGGAGAAGGACTAAAGGATTTTATTGTCAGGGCCCCCTCCACAGTATTATAATATGACATTATGGATGGAGCGGCTGCCGGGTCTCGTCTGAGAGATACATCTTGACTAGTCGCAGGAGTGGGGGATGCACGGGATAAGGGGGTTGCGAGGAAGTTTTTGGGCAGGGGGGGGGGCCCATTTAAAAATTTGCTTTGGGGTCCAGTCATTTCTAGTTACGTCACTGTCCATTGTGTAATGTTTCCAGATGCAGCAGAGCTGAATTTGTCATTCAGTGCTTTCGTTAGTGCCACGTGAACTCCTATGGAAAAATCTATGATTTAGGCTCCATTCACGCATGCACATTTTGCGGAACGGAATTGCGGACCCATTCATTTCCGTTCCCGAAAAAAATAGAACATGCCCTATTCTTGTCCGCAATTGCGGACAAGAACAGGCATATTCTATTAGTGCCGGCAATGTGTGGTCCGCAAAATGCAGAAATGCACATTGCTGGTGTCCGTGTTTTGCGGATCCGCAAAACACACACAGATGTGTGAATGGAGCCTAAAGGTTATGGATGGGTTAAGTAGCATTCTCAGCTCTGCTGCATCTAGGTACTCCATCCTTCTAGTCTTAGAAGCAGTCAGCCAGGTTGCAGGCTCCTAGTATTTGGCCGCACGCATGTATCGGCAGTGTTGCTGACGCCGTTTGTAGCGCGATCTCTTTGAATCACTATGTCTCCTGGACGCCCGTTATAGGCCCGGACTGCTTTTCAGGCAGAATTACAAGCGTTGCCTCCGCGTGTTATCATTGTCTGTCTGAAGCGATTCATAGAAAAGTCAGGAAGGATTCACACCGCGGTGGAAACACGCAAACGCCGCGGCGACTTGTGCTAAAGACAGAAACCGTCGGTGGGTGATTCATACATGGCCCATGTCATTGAGCGGTGGCCCAAATAATGCGACAAGACCGACCAGCCATGAAGACCCCCGCCTGATCCTCGTGGTGTCTAAAGAGTTAAAGAGCAGCTCCCATAGCTATAGTCTGCACATGGGGTTGAATACTTTTGCAAGTCCTACACACAGATCTTCAGTCACATCTGCAGCACGCCAGACCTGCAGGGTATAGCGAAGCGAGGTCACGGTTTTGGGCAATCGAGGGTTGCTCACTGTATTGGAGAACCCTGGGCAGGCATGCGGCAGTGAAGGAGAGGTAGACACAGTTCCTCTGGGGGACACTCTGTATGTAGGGACCAGGCCGGATGGTGGATGAGGTGCCCTGGATGTTACAGGTATTTTGAGTGCCTTAGGTAAGGTCCCTTTTGGATTCGTGACGCCAGTGCCTGTGACGGTGGCACACCGATTTGTAGTTGGAATAACTGAGGTACACAGGTGGTATAGTGAACAGTGCAGTTTCTAGGTAAAATTTCTCTCAGGGCGAGTGTCAAAAAAACTCCCCCCCCCCCCCCCCTCAAAACTGCTCGATGAAATAAGTGTCTCCCCATTGTAAAAAATGTGGAACCACATTGCACGGCGAGGATTTTTGCCGCCCTAGGCAAGATAAAAATTGCCGCCCCCCACCCCCCCCCTAATCAGACATCACATATGTTCCACCCCTTTCTCAGCTTTTAAATTAAAAGAACTGCTATGTTTCCCTTACGGTTATTCCAGCTTCTTGTAGCTGTCCCTTTTTGCAGAATGGAATTGCGGACTCATACATTTCTATGGGGCCGCAATTCCGATCCTGAAAAAAATAGAACATGTCCTATTCTTGTCCACAATAGCGGACAAGAATAGGCATATTCTCTTAGTGTCGGCAATGTGCGGTCCGCAAAATGCGGAACGCACATTGCCGGTGTCCGTGTTTTGTGGATCCGCAAAACACATACGGACGTGTGAATGGGCCCTAAATGTGAGGTAAATTAGTTTCCAATGTAGCATTAATAACTAAACAATTACATAATAAACATATTGCATTGTCTACTTACCACCAGGACAATAAGATGATCTGGTCTCTGGCTGCAGTCTGGCTCTTGGTCTGGCTCTGGGGACTCTCTTGTCACTCTCTTCTCCCCCCCCCCCTCCCTTGTCACTCCCATTCCCCCCCCCCCTTGTCACTCTCATTTCCATTCCCCCCCCTTGTCACTCATTTCCATCCCCCCCCCTTGTCACTCATTTCCATCCCCCCCTTGTCACTCATTTCCATTCCCCCCCCTTGTCACTCATTTCCATCCCCCCCCTTGTCACTCATTTCCATCCCCCCCTTGTCACTCATTTCCATCCCCCCCCTTGTCACTCATTTCCATCCCCCCCTTGTCACTCATTTCCATCCCCCCCTTGTCACTCATTTCCATTCCCCCCCTTGTCACTCATTTCCATTCCCCCCCCCCTTGTCACTCATTTCCATTCCCCCCCCTTGTCGCTCATTTCCATTCCCCCCCCCTTGTCACTCATTTCCATTCCCCCCCCTTGTCATTCATTTCCATTCCCCCCCCCCTTGTCACTCATTTCCATTCCCCCCCCCTTGTCATTCATTTCCATTCCCCCCCCCCCTTGTCACTCATTTCCATTCCTCCCCCCCCCCTTGTCACTCATTTCCATTCCCCCCCTTGTCACTCATTTCCATTCCCCCCCCTTGTCATTCATTTCCATCCCCCCCCCCCTTGTCACTCATTTCCATTCCCCCCCCCCTTGTCACTCATTTCCATTCCCCCCCTTATCACTCATTTCCATTCCCCCCCCTTGTCATTCATTTCCATTCCCCCCCCTTGTCACTCATTTCCATTCCCCCCCCTTGTCACTCATTTCCATTCCCCCCCCCCCTTGTCACTCATTTCCATTCCTCCCCCCCCCCTTGTCACTCATTTCCATTCCCCCCCTTGTCATTCATTTCCATTCCCCCCCCTTGTCATTCATTTCCATCCCCCCCCTTGTCACTCATTTCCATCCCCCCCCCTTGTCACTCATTTCCATTCCCCCCCCCTTGTCATTCATTTCCATTCCTCCCCCCCCCCTTGTCACTCATTTCCATTCCCCCCCTTGTCACTCATTTCCATTCCCCCCCCCCCCCTTGTCATTCATTTCCATTCCCCCCCCTTGTCATTCATTTCCATTCCTCCCCCCCCCCCTTGTCACTCATTTCCACCCCCCCCCCTTGTCACTCATTTCCATTCCCCCCCCTTGTCATTCATTTCCATTCCTCCCCCCCCCCTTGTCACTCATTTCCATTCCCCCCTTGTCACTCATTTCCATTCCCCCCCCCTTGTCACTCATTTCCATTCCCCCCCCTTGTCATTCATTTCCATTCCCCCCCCCTTGTCATTCATTTCCATTCCCCCCCCTTGTCATTCATTTCCATTCCTCCCCCTTGTCATTCATTTCCATTCCCCCCCCCTTGTAATTCATTTCCATTCCTCCCCCCCCCCCCCTTGTCATTCATTTCCATTCCCCCCCTTGTCACTCATTTCCATTCCCCCCCTTGTCACTCATTTCCATTCCCCCCCCCCTTGTCACTCATTTCCATTCCCCCCCCTTGTCATTCATTTCCATTCCCCCCCCCCCTTGTCATTCATTTCCATTCCCCCCCCCCTTGTCATTCATTTCCATTCCTCCCCCCCCCTTGTCACTCATTTCCATTCCCCCCCCCTTGTCATTCATTTCCATTCCTCCCCCCCCCTTGTCATTCATTTCCATTCCTCCCCCCCCCCCTTGTCATTCATTTCCATTCCCCCCCCCCCCCCCCCCCTTGTCACTCATTTCCATTCTATTGTCAGTTTGTCACCTCTAATGTAGCGTGGCCGAGCTCTGTTCGGTCCGCGGTACAGGAGCATTTGTTTCCTGTACCCGGCCGGACTGAAAGGAAGTGCACACTAAGTGAGCACTTCCTGTCAGTCCGGCCGGGTACAGGAAACAAATGCTCCTGTACCGCGGACCGAACAGAGCTCGGCCACGCTACATTAACATGAGCAGAGACAGCAGGCGCAGGCAGGAGATTCTTTAGAGGAGCGGCAAGCGCTCAGCCGCTCAGGAGGCGCAGCATGAGGGGCGCCGCCGGCCGGCAATTATATATAACCACGGCAGAGAAACGACAAGAGGGCGCCCCCCTTCTGACAGCGCCCCGGGCGGCCGCCCGTTCCGCCCGCCCCTAGAAACGGCCCTGATAGTGAACCAAACGTTGCTTTACTGAACAGTCCAACTTTGTACATACAGATGGTAACACGGTCCTTTAGATCACAGCTTTACAAGCAGGCTTACTCCACAAGATGGCAGGTATTAATTATGCAAGATACTCAGAGGGTAAATCCACAATGTACTCAGAATCAGGTTGTACCTTTCCTCAGAAATAGCGTACACTGTCCCTTTCTAGAACTCCTGTCTGGCTTCAATCCCAAGGCCCAGATGCCTAAATGGTGGCTTATATCCTTGGTATATATATATCTTCCTCTCGTATTAAATCCTTGCTTTTCTTCCTAAAGCATCTGCCTATCAGGGTTACTTATCTTTGCCTGTAGTATGTTGGCTTTATTGCTGCAGGGCTGTGGTTTCTCCCAGGAGGTTCTGTCCTGCAACCGGGGTGTCTTCAGAGCTAACTACGGCTCTCTTGATCCGCAGGTAGGCTAGGATCCCTCTACTAGCCTCCTGGTAACAACTAGTAGCCTGGGCTGTCTAGCTGCATGTCAGGAGGAGGCCCTCAGCTTGTCCCTGGCTGGTGCCTTCTAACTTCTGTCTCTGCAGACTCCTGACTCTGAACTGACCTCTCCCTGTCTGGGCCTGAACATTTATACTAGGGGCTCCCTATCTCCCTCTAGTGTCTGGGATGTCTAACTACACCCAACTATGCCTGCTATTGCATCATACAGGGGAACATTGCATATAAAAAACACATTAGAAAATACATTGAGTGCACACTTAAATATAACATTTCTGTCCCTTGTGAGTAGGAGTAATGCACACACCAATTGACCCTTGTGTAGTGCCCACCTTTGCCTAGTGGGACACTACATACTACCACGCTATAACGTTGCCCGTCCTCAGCGCAATATGGAGGGGCCCTGCCCAGCTGGATACTGCACCTGAAAAAGAGAAAATAATGCAAAGCAGGAAAATACATCTACATTTGCAAGAATACATTATATGCATAAATCAGGCAGTTCCACTGGCTTAGGAACAAGTGACGGTGAAAAGGGACGTCGTTCTCTTCTCTCAGGATAGTGTGAGGGAACAGGGGCGCTGACCTGGTGCAGCGTGACATTATTACCAGGATAGTCCATTAGTGCAAAATGTCCTTAATAGAAACAGTAGAAAAAGGTAGAACAATTTAAAAGTTCTTGGAGGCTCAAGGAACAAATATGAGTCCGTACCCAGGTACCTTTCTTATTTAGAACAAGGGTCCTTCACCATTCAAGCAAGGTAGAAAATCACAGAGGCTCACTTACAGTGGAGTCCATCTCTGGGCACATTTCTTTAAAAGAGCAATATCTCAGAGGCTCAGGTACTTTTGAGTCTATCACTGGGCACGTTTCCTTAGAATTAGGTTGCACAATAAAATGACAGCACATAAAAATAGCCCACATTATTCCATTGGCATATATATATATAAACAAGTGCTGTAATACCCTTAATCAACCTGAAAAGGGGGTTAAAGGGTTAAAGGTGCAACATAGAAACAGGCACAACTTGGTGTAATAAGGTAGAAGCAGGCACGAGGTCCTGTAAACAAGATGGCTTTGCAGCAATTGGTATTTCAGTGGGTGACCACCACCACTGAGCCGTGGGTAACTGGCAGCAGCAACAAAGGACCAAGACAAAGGACTCCTGTCCTGAAAGGGTTAATCCTCGGCAATAAGGTCCCTTGATGGAAGCAAAACAAATCAACGGCTTAGCAGGCCAATTCACAGGGGCATATCATAATCACCTTGCATTTCAGCGGTGCTCCCTGGCTCTGCTTGTAGATGAGGCCTGTAATAAGCCTCCACAGGCGGATGTGCCCACAACACGGTATTAGGGGGCAGCTGCAGCATAAAGGGACCCCTAATAGTTATTGGCCCCATAGGCCTAGGGGTAATGACAGTTGCTGACCCCACCGGTGCAGGGATAACAATTGTAGGTTGTGCTGGCCTAGGTACCGCCGCCGCAAGCGGTCCGGTGGGTGCTGGAACAACTGGCTCTGCACAGCAAGTCACAGTATGAGAGGGCCTTCTTGGGGGCCTCAACGCAGCTGTGGTAGCAGATGGTGGCCGACTGGTAGGGACAGGTACCCTTACCTCTTCCTTCCTCGGTGGCGTCTGGATCCTGGCGGTGGCAATTTTGCGTAACTCCCGCAACTTTTCCTCCAGACGGACGATCTGGTCGTCCAGGCTCTCAGTCTCAGGATCGCTGTCCTCCACTGTCGCCGCCGGCACTGGTACAGTAGATGGCGCATCCTGCGCAGCCGCTGCAGGCTCCGGTGGCGCATCAGGTCTTTTTCCCTTCCGGATATTATCCAGGGTAACGTGGAGTCTTTTCAGATTCTCCATTTCTTGAATCGTTTTCTCCCGGCGAGGCAGCTCGGGGGATGGATAGGGGCTCACCCATTTCTCCAATACTGTGGGCTGCCAGAAAACATTCGGGCCAATGAAAGAGCCCCGCTCTTGGAATGCGTGATGGGCCGGTTCTGGAGAGCGCGCTGGTTCGCGCTCGCAGCCAGAGTAGTCCTCATCGGCCTCCCAGTCCTCCGGTTCTTTCTTGGGACGGGTCACGGCAGTAGCATATGGGCCTCGCAGGCCCTCGGCAGGGGTGAATTCCACTTCCTCTCCCTCGCGGAGGTTATGCATATATTCGGAGAGGTAACTCCGCTTGACGGATCTCCGATTTACATATAAGTCTCTGCCGGTGGTATAGTCCTGTATGAAACCGTAGCCACGGTTATTGTCGAAGGCCACAACCAACCCCTTTCTCCTTTCCAGGCGGGGTTGGGTGTCAGTGTGGCGCTCGTGAACGGTCTTTGCCAGTTCCTCATAGAATATCTTTGACTTTGTATTTTTCTTTATGGCGGCCTCCCGGATCTCTGCCATCAACGCTGACCACTTGAACGAGGGCTGGAAGAAGTCTCTCCAGGAGCCATAGTAGGTCTCCGGTTGCGTCCTCGGTGGCGGGCAGGCGGGTTTCTCCGGTCCCGGAGAGTAGGCTGGTGGAGCGTCCTCGGGCTCTACACCAACACAATGCATCTTTATCAAATCAGGCGCGGACATCCCAACAGAGCAGTCTTCACTCTTCAACATGCTCGATCCTTCTCTGGAGAGCGACAGGGTGGCGCCAATAAGTTCAGACAGATCCTCCCATTGCACTGGGAGGCCGCCCCCCAGGTACGCCAGTATGGGGGAGGCGGAGTCCATTTCTGCAGACATGCAAATATCCAGACAGGGCGGTTGCGCCGACATTGAGCCTTTCCCGCTCTTTTTAGCAAAAAGGCGCCAACTTTTACCGCCAATTCAGGATGAAGATGACGCAGCAGTAAATTCAAGCAAGCTCAGCGGCCATCTTTAGCAAAACGCTGTCTATCCACTGACAGCAAGCGGTGGCTTAAACAAGCAGCACACAGTCCAGAAAACACTATCTTCACACCGCTAATTCTTTTTAGTTCTTTGGCCCAGCAATTTTGAATAAAACAATAGGGCTTGGTCACTTTAAGGCAATTTTCAGCACACAGTTTTATATCCGCAATGGCGCAGGAATATTCCGTACATCCTGTTCGTGACGCCAATTTATGCAGAACGCCAGACCTGCAGGGTATTGCGATGTGAGGTCACGGTTTTGGGCAATCGAGGGTTGCTCACTGTATTGGAGAACCCTGGGCAGGCATGCGGCAGTGAAGGAGAGGTAGACACAGTTCCTCTGGGGCACACTCGGTATGTAGGGACCAGGCCGGATGGTGGATGAGGTGCCCTGGATGTTACAGGTATTTTTTTTTATTTTTTTTTTTCACCATAAAAATCTGTCTTTATTTAATGCAGCATGCACATACACAAGGACAGGAGGGTAATGCTGGAGAGCAGTCGACCTATGGCTGTTTCACTTCACGGACGCTTTCTCAAGGCACTATGGGAGCATCTGTGTGCTTCCTTTTATAGGCTGCCCCCCCCCCCCCCCGCCCACCTCATTACATACACGTAAACAATATATACTAACAGAGATACAAAATTATACAAGCAAGATAATTCATTCTCAAAATGGAGACAATTCATTACAGTGATTTAAACCAAGAAGTCCCAAAGCATCTACTTTTATAATCCAATTTGCCTCACATTTCAAAAGGACACCATGTCTATCTCTACCATTATGTTTTGAGAAAATCCACTGCAATCCTGCAAAGGCTAAACAGTCCATATCATCATTGTGAACATCTATAAGATGATTCACTTATTTAACTTTTTAATTTTTTTTTTTTTTTTTTTTTTTTTAAAAGAGCTTTATTGTAAAATAGTTATCAAATACAGAGTACTTTTGAAAAGGAGGTGTGAACTCCATTATATCAAAATTGTTTTACAACAATAAGCATCCATCAACATAATAACAAGAAATAGGATGTATGTAAACAGAGCTATATATTTTGATGCACATGTCCGCAAGTTAGAAGGAGGTCATAGATAGGATAGATGGGATATGGTCTTAGAGGTCTCTATAGGATCTCCAATCTCTCCAAAGGATTGTGAATTTTTGGTGTGCTCTATTTTCCCAGGCTGCTATTTCCTCGAATCTATATAGGGATTCGACTTTGTTGAGCCAGTGATCCACAGATGGGACATTAGGCGATAGCCAGTGTGTAGGGATCAAGAGACGTGCGGCTATAATCAGTATCTTGAACAGGGTGGGGATAGTTGTCTTGTCATTAGGATATAATCCTAAGAGAGCTAAGAGTGGTGATGGCTTGACATTAGATTTGCAAACTTTGTTGCATTTTTTAAAGATGGTACTCCACCAATCAAAGATTAGGGGACAGGCCCACCAGATGTGTAGCATTGTCCCACGTTCTACACCGCACCTCCAGCAAGCGTCAGAGCCACCATTGCTATAATAATGGGTCACATCAGGTGTTTTATACCATCTGGTCAATACCTTATATCCGTTTTCTTGGATTCTGGTACATCTAGAGGACGAGTGTGGGATTTTAAACATAAGGATTTGTTCCTCGTTAGTGAAGTTGGTATTTAATTCTTTTTCCCACAGGGTTATAAAACTGGGTTTGGGTGGCATAATTACTGTATTGAGGTATTTATAAAGTAAAGATATAACTTTCCTTGGAGGAGTAGGGTTTTGGATGAGACTTTCAAACCATGTAAGTGGTCTCATTAAAGAGTTTAGCTTAATGTGTTTGTTAATATATGTCGTCAAGAAGTGAAGCATGTGTGGGTAAGATTCGATCCCAGGTAGATGAGATATCAGGGATTCCCGGCTTAATGGTTCTTCTTCATTTTTTGGTAGAATGTCAATTAAAGGTGTATTAGAGATACGTATATACTTATGGATGCTTTGTCTGAGCTCCAGGGGGGCCAACCCTATTACATCTCTAATTTGTGTCAAAGGGGAAGGCGATGGGAAACCCCATTTCGAGTCTTGGAACCATTTCCATGCCTCGAGTGTAGATTTAGCTAGCAAATTATGTTTAAGTGAAGGAGACAGGTTGTGGTGTGGGTCTATCAGTAGGGTCCTTAATGATGGCATATAAGTAGGGGTCTCCATATCAACCCAGGATTTCTGTTCGGGGATCCTAAACCAGTCTAGGGCCCTGGAGAGGAGTATCGCTTTGTTGTACAATTGAGGGTTGGGGAGGCCTATGCCTCCTTGATCTCTGGATCTCTGGAGAGTGTTGATATTGATCCTTGCCTTTTTACCATTCCATATAAATGATCGAATGGATTTCTCCAAAGATTGGAAAAAAGAGTTGGGGATCGGTATGGGGAGGACCTGGAGGAGATATGTCAGTCTAGGTAGGACAAGGGACATGACCATATTTTTGCGTCCAAACCAGGAAAGTAGTGGGGGGTTTAGATTTTCAAGTTGCTTTTTAATAGAATCAAGTAGTGGGATATAATTTAATTTATATAGAGAGGAAATATCGGAGTGGATTTTGACTCCTAGATACGTTATAAAGGGAGAGTCCCAGTTAAACGGGGAAGAGGAGGCTAGTTCAGTTTTAAGTTTTGAGCTAATCCCTACACTTAAGATGTGGGATTTCTTCATGTTAATTTTGAAATTGGAAAGATAGCTAAATTTTTCCAGAGTAGCGTATATGTGATGTAAGGAATTACCAGGGTTAGATGACATTATGAGGAGGTCATCGGCGAAGGCCGCAATTTTATGTTCCTGATCTCCCAATTTTGGGCCTCTGATATTGTTGTCATTACGGATGAAGATAAGGAGGGGTTCTAAAATCAAAACAAAAATCAAGGGAGATAGGGGGCACCCTTGCCTGGTTCCATTTTTTATAGGAAAGGGATGGGGTATAGTGTCATTGATCAGCACGGACGCCGATGCATACGTATACATGGCTTTAACGGAATTTATAAAGGCCTTTGGGATTCCAAACTGCTCCATTGTGCAATACATATAGTCCCAATGTATTCGGTCAAATGCCTTTTCGGCATCCGTGCTGACCAACACCAAAGGGTGGTGAGATTTTGATGCATTTGATAGCAAGTTTAAGACTCTGGCTGTATTATCTTTACCCTCTCTACCTTTAATAAAGCCTGTTTGATCTCTATGTATAAGTTGAGGGAGAATAGGGGCAAGGCGGTTAGCTAGCATTTTGGCTAGTAATTTCAGGTCTAGATTTAGTAAAGAGATCGGGCGGTAATTGCTACAGTCTGTAGGGTCCTTCCCTTCTTTAGGTATTATGGTGATATTGGCTTTTGTCATTTCTTGGGAGAGAGGGTCGCCCTGCAGTGTTCTGTTAAATACAGTGAGTAGGTGAGGTGTTAATATATTTTGGAAAGATTTGTAATATAGGGCTGGGAAACCGTCAGGGCCGGGGGCTTTGCCTTTTGGGAGTTGGTTTATGGCTAATTGTAGTTCCTTGTTTGTAAAAGGGGAGTTTAAGGTATTAATGTGGTTGGTATTTATCTGGGGCATACCCACAGAGCGGAGGAAGAGGTTTATTGAATCGTGGTGTGTGGTATTGGTGGTGGGATTTTCCTGGGGAGGAAGGTTATATAGAGAACTGTAGAATTCAGAGAACCTACGAGCTATGTCTTCAGTATTTATGAGTATGTCTCCTTCTTTATTGCGAATTTTGTTAATGAAATTCTGGGCTTTCCTTTTTTTTATTCTGGACATCATGAATTTGGATACTTTGTCTCCATGGGCAAAATATTTGTATTGCGCGTGGAGGAAAAATTTGGCCGATTGGGTGTTTAAAAGGTTTTTTAGTTCCGTCCTGAGGAGCGTAAGTTTAGTCATGTGGGATTCTAGGAGGGAACTCTTGTGGAGGGTCTCAATGTCTTTAATGCTTTTAAGGAGAGAGTCAACACGGGCGAGTCTCAGTTTTTTAGTATATGCGCCTAAACTTATGAGTTGACCTCTGATAAAGGCTTTGTGGGTATCCCACAGGGTATAGGGGTGGATACCAGGGGTATTATTGAGTGAGAAGAAATCTTTTAGCCAGGTGAGGACTTTCTCTTTATTTTCAGGGGATTGGATCAACATCTCGTTAAGTCTCCATTTATAGGAGGATATAGGTCTATCAGGTGTTAGGATGTTAATCCATATAGGGGCATGATCGGAAATGCTGATAGAACCAATCTGGGCTTTAGAGCATAATTGAATGTGATCAGCAGAAATCAGAAAGTAGTCTAAACGCTGATATGAATTATGGGGGTTCGAGAAAAAAGTATAGTCCCTAACTGAGGGGTTCAGGGATCTCCAGATGTCAACCAGGCGACGTTCGTGGAAAGATTTTCTCAGTTTGCATAAGGCTTTGTTTGAGATAGCAGATTTTTTAGAGGAAGAGTCCTCAGATGGAATTAGAGTAAGATTGAGGTCGCCGCCTAAAATGGTCACCCCTTCTCTAAAATGATCAATTGTCAGGAGAATTTTGTGTATCCATGTGGCCTGGCTGACATTTGGAGCATAAACATTAATAAATGTGTATGTCTGGTTGGCTATGCGACCTTTTAGGAAGATAAATCTGCCCTCAGGATCTAATATTTGGTCTATAAAGGTAAATGGGGTCTTTCTACTAAAGCCAACACTAACTCCTCTGGAGGCAGATGAGTTTGTGCCACAGTGGTACCAGATGGGAAAACAGGAATGCGACAAATTTGGAAAGTGGTTTACCCTGAAATGCGTTTCCTGGAGGAGGACGACGGAGCAATTCATCTTTTTTAACTCTGACAGAATTTGGCATCGTTTAGAAGGGGCATTAAAGCCCTTTACGTTGTAGGAGGTAATTTGTATATCTGCCATTTTACCTTATGACTTGAAAAGGACCGCTCCATCGTCTCCCCCCAGAAGAGGCTCTTGGTTTAGACTTTCTGTGGGATGCAAACACATATATATATCATTATATTTTCCTGCGGAATGTTTAAAGGGGACATAAATCATTATACATCCTGAAATAACAAAACTGTTAACCATATACCCATAAGGTAATAAACTCAATATAAACATTGAAGTATCAGGCCTAATCAAGCCTGAAAAATAGTGGAGGGGGGAAAAAGATAAACATGTTTGAGGTCACCATAATGATAAAGAACTGACGAATCCGATCAAACGTGGAGGGATATTATCAGTTGTCCATAGGAAGTCTTCTGGACGAGGATCTTTTCGGGTTCCTGGGGCTTCTGTGTCTTTTTGGGGTACGTTGGCGCTCCCATATGCCTGGTTGTGGGATTTCAGGGAGGTTGGAAAAGTCCTGAATAGGATTCCAGTCTTCTATCTCCAGAGGGTCAATTTGTAGGTGATTGAACACCGGCTCCAGATCTGCGTATTTGGAAATAGGGAATCTGCGGCCCTCGTACGTAAAAGTAAGTCCAAAAGGAAATGTCCACCTGTATGGAATCTTGCGTTCTCTCAGCCATCTTGTCAGGGGGCCTAGGGCTCTTCTTTTATCTAGGGTGGATTGAGCTAGGTCCTGGAAGATTTGGACAACATAACCGTCCCAGGTCCCTTTACCGGACTGGCGGGCTTTGATGATAACTGCCTCCTTGACAGGGAAACTGAGGAATTTGCATATGATGTCTCTCGGTGGGGCCGAGGATGGGGGTTTGGGCCTTAGGGCTCGGTGTGCTCTCTCAAGGATGACTTCGTGGGCTGTATCTGGGCCAAGAAGCGACATGCATATCTGCACCACCGTGTTCGGCACGTCTCCCGCTTCCACCGTTTCAGGAACCCCTCGGAAGCGTAAGTTGTTCCGCCTACCTCTGTTTTCCTGGTCTTCCAGGGAGCTACAGAGGTTATTCATCTTTTGCTGTATGGTCAGGAACCGCTGTGAGACTTCGGTCTGATGTCTGATGATAGCTTCCTGCGTGTTTTCAAGTGTTTCCACTCGTGTGCCCACTTGAGCTATATCCTGCTTTATGGCCGCTAGATCGGAGCTCAAAGGCTCCAAGGCTGTTGCTAATGTGGAGGATAAGATTTCCTTCAAAAATGAGCGGGAGATAGGGAGATCATCCGCTTCTTCTTCCTCGCCTCCTGTAGCCTGGTCTGGCCGGTCTACGTATTTAAAGCGTGGGGCGCGGGTAGGAGTCGCCGCCATCTTAAGTTCTTTGGACACATGCAGTGTCGCTGCCTTTTTTATGAATTTATCCATGTCCCCGGTAGTGGGATTCTTCCCCTCCGGTGCAGTTTGCTCTCCGGTCCTTGGACCTCCGATTTTGACCATGATCGGTGTGCCAGCTTATTAAGAAAGCGCTTCAGAGGTGATCTCTGTACGGAGCAGCAGCCTCAAGCGTCCATACTCTTTCGGCGCTAGCTCCGCCCCTTCATGTTACAGGTATTTTGAGTGCCTGGGGCAAGGTCCCTTTTGGATTCGTGACGCCAGTGCCTGTAACGGTGGCACACCGATTTGTTATGGGAATAATTGAGGTACACAGATGGTATAGTGAACCAAACGTTTCTTTACTGAACAGTCCAACTTTATACAGTAAGGTAGTTATACAGTCCTTTGTAATACAGCTTGCAAGCAGGCTTATTCCACAAGATGGCAGGTATAAGTTATGCAAGATACTCAGAGGGGTAATTCCACAATGTACTCAGAATCAGGTTGTACCTTTCCTCAGAAATAGCGTACACTGTTCCTTTCTAGAACTCCTGTCTGGTTTCAATCCCAAGGCCCAAATGCCTAAATGGTGGCTTATATCCTTGGTATATATATATCTTCCTCTCGTATTAAATCCTTGCTTTTCTTCCTATAGCATCTGCCTATCAGGGTTACTTATCTTTGCCTGTAGTATGTTGGCTTTATTTCTGCAGGGCTGTGGTTTCTCCCAGGAGGTGACGTCCTGCAACTGGGGTGTCTCTACTGAGCTAATCCTAGCCTCAGGAGCTTCAGGTGGACGAAGTAACTCCTCTAGTCCCCTGGAATGAACTAACCCTCCCCTGTCTGGGCCTTCCTATATATGACCAGGGCTCTCTGGCTCCCTCTAACGTCTGGGAGGCTAAACTACACCCTGACAGGCCTGACACCAGCTAACACAGGGAAATGCATACACATAACATTAAATGTAATAAAGACACATTAACCCCTTTTGTGCAGTGCCCACCTTTACCTAGTGGGACACTACACATCCTGTCTCCAGATGCATTCAGAATACGGCCTCTAGACCTCGCTGGTTCACTGCGGGGTCGGAGTGGCCCACCAGAGGCTCCTCCGGTGGGAACCTTAATAAAGCAGGGCCCTTAAAGGGGTTGTCTCATCACAGAGACGATGCGGGCATATCGTTAGGATAGGTGCGGGTCTCGAAAGTGGTGGAGAGTGCACTGCCCTCTATTCATTTTCTATGGGGCCGCCGAAAACAGCCAAGCTAGAAGTGAATTGGAGCACTTCTATAGGGAGAGCGCTTGGTGGTGGCCGGACCGGGGTCCTCCAGCCACACCCTTGCGGGGCTCCGTTCCCAGCAGTGGGACCCGCACCTATAAGACAATGGGGGCATATCCTAGCGATGTGACCCCCTCGTCTGAGATGAGACGACCCCTTTAAAGTCCTATATACACAGAGGATGGTCCCTCCAAATCATTTCCCCTGGGGGGGCCCAAGGGACTTCAGTCCGACGCTGGTTCACTGCCATTATACTCTGCTGCAATGCACAGTGGGAGATGTAGGGTTAACACCGGACAACTCCCACAATGCACTGCCAAACAATGCATTGCATTGTGGGATTTCAGCTAACGCCACAAGATTTGTCAGTCCACGAACTGCTGAAAATTCCATGTAGGAATGAGCAGAATTTTGAATGCAGCTCCGGATGTGACAGGAGCATTGGGGATCATTTAGAGACAGGGCACAGATCCATTGAATGGGTCCGCCAATCACTTTTCTTAGCAAATTTGCTGCTGCCCATTCTCCTCTCCTCTTGGCAGAATATACAGATTGAGTTAGCCAGCAGGGGGCGACACCAAGCACGGGAGAAAGTTTATCCCAATTTCTTTCCAGTTTCCAAAAGCAAAAAACGGCGCGAACCTAGCATAACCGTGCAGCAAACTGCGCAGCATCCACTGAGACGACACTACAGCTGTGTATCCGGGGGGTATACCACTGATTGAATTGGAATGTTGTAAACATAGACGTTACATTGTAACAACCGGTTTCCTTTGTTGCTCAGCAGCAATCTTCTTCCCTTCCTTCCTTCGAGTCTTCATCAGATTTCGAGGGGGGATTAAATCCACCAAATTGCGTTCAGCGGGGCCCATCAGATAATAATAATAATCACAGCAAGATGATATCTGCAGTCAGAGGGAAGACGCAGAGCACAAGGCAATACCAGACTAATTGCTTTTTAAAAAAAATAATTAGCGCTCGAGCGTTGTACAGGAAGATAAAAGTTTATTAAAACCGGGGGTCAATGATAAATCAAAATCAAGATGAATAGGCCGCTAATCATACGGTTACAGAGCGAAAAACGTACAAGTCTGAAGGCTGTGGAAGAACTTCTGTAAGGTCAAGAGAGTGGACGCTAAGCGACCCCCAATAAATAGGCACCCAAATCTGAACATCAGCGTGCTTCCCCATGGCTCCACTAGATGGCGCTGTGTCAATGTTCCGACTTAGACCTCATGCACACGACCGCATCAGATCTATGGGGCTGCAGAAAATGCGGTATCATCCATGTGCTGTCCGCATTCATGAGGCCGTTCCACAAATTACAGAACATGTCCGATTCTTGTCCTTTTTGAGGACAATAATAGGTATTTTTATAATGGGGACCGAGGAAAGTGTGGGATGCACACGGCTCGGGATCCGTATTTTGCAGGTCCTTGGTTTGTGGATCACAAATTAGCAACGGCCGTGCACATGAGGCCTTACTGGCGTGGATCCATGGAGGAAATCCTGGTGGACATGGAAGAAAGGCAGCACCATACATACAACAGTCTTGGATTTTGGAGGGCGTGTCCTGTGAGCTGGACTACCGAAGGGGCTGGGTGTATTCATGTTTGTACTAAAAGGGCATTCATGGCGGTTTTGGGGGTAGAACAGGGATTGACGGATTGGAAAGATGGTAAGTACGCACTATGTAAGTCAATATCCTCAGGCTGGAGGGTACATGACTTGTTTCTATCTCTAATAGACAGGACGGCCAGTTCTATTTTTCCCCACCATGGATAGGTTCCCATTCCCCCTCCAAGAACTTCATACCAGCTTCTAAGTCTTCTTATAACTTAAAGGGGTTATCCCGCCATTAAACCTACTCTCCAAATGAAAGAAGTGGCAGGTGTCGCTAAGATCTGCAGATTATGAAATTTTCAAGCACCTAGCTCCAATCTGTGGCATGTGGGAGGAGCATAAAAGCCAGATTGAAAGCAAAGTTATTTAAGCACCTCAAAAATGTGGGATGTCTCCTCATGTTCTCTGTCGTGTCAGTTATCGCCACTTGTCACACGAATCCTTGAGCTGAGAGGCCTTGGTTTATCACTCTTAGGCCAAGATGTCAGCAATGCTCAATGCTGTGTGTCCCCGAGGTTGGGAGAACAACGAGGAACTGGAATGAGAGCAAGAGGTGCAGAGAGGAGAACCTCTGCACAGAAGGATCGTCGGATTAGAAGAATGGCGCATAGTGATCCATTCTGTACTGAAAGTGAAAGTCAACGTCAGATCCCATGCCTAGGGTGGCCAACAGCGTCTACACAAACCATCAGTAGTAGTCGGCATGACATTGGTCTACGAGCTCACATCACATCATGGTCTACAGCAAGACGGCAATGGAGGCCAGAATGGAGATCTGTTCTTTTCAGCGATGAGTCCCTCTTTCTGATATAATATAGTATGGAGCCACCTAGTTTCTAATGTTGGGTGCAAATATTCGAATCGCGAATTTTAATCGCTAATATCGCCACTTTGAGAATTCGCGCAGATTTAGAATATAGTGCTATATATCCGTATTCACAAATATTCCAGATTTTTTTTTTTTATCCGAACCCAGGATCACTCCCTGCTTCTTGCTTGTAGGCCAATGAGAAGGCTGCAATGTCTTAGCAACATCCCTAGCAACCAATAGGAAAGCTGCCCCCCCCCCCCCCTTACTATATAAGAACCTCCCCAGCAGCCACTTTCTGCAGTATTTTGCAGTTCTGAGAGAGAGAGCAGTGTCATTGCTGTGCTCTCTGCTTTGCTGTGTCATTACATTAGATAGTCAGTGGAGGTTATATCCTGATATAGTGGAGCTGATAGGTTCTGCTGTCCATACATACATGCTACAGACATAGAGCTGTGATGTCACAACAATACTTAGTGCACCAATCAGTAATATCTACTCAGACCTGATAAAATGTGAAGTTGCACGTATTGCGCAAAAATAGGCGCATCATTAATTTGTGCAATCGCAAATATATTGGAGCTGTTGTAATGTTCTGCCGTGCCGACCATTTTCTCCAGTCTCAGGAAACTTATACCAGCTTGAAAAATGTAGAAACAGTGACCCACGCCTGTATTGGGCACGCAATACGTTCATATTACATTGCCGATTTTCGCAATCATAAAAACAATGGCGAATTCTCACATTTGCAAATTTATGATGAATATTCGCCCAAATATTTGTGAAATACCGCGAATTCGAATATATTGCCCTTGCCGCTCGTCACTACTAGTTTCCATTTTCTTACATAGCATGGTGCCATCTGGTGTTCATTTTCTTACATAGCATGGTGCCACCTGGTGTCCATTTACTTACACAGCATGGTGCCACCTGGTGTCCATTTACTTACATAGCATGGTACCACCTGGTGTCCATTTACTTACATAGCATGGTACCACCTGGTGTCCATTTACTTACATAGCATGGTGCCACCTTGTGTCCATTTACTTACACAGCATGGTGCCACCTGGTGTCCATTTACCTATATAACATGGTGCCACCTGGTGTCCATTTACTTACACAGCATGGTGCCACCTGGTGTCCATTTACTTACACAGCATGGTGCCACCTGGTGTCCATTTACTTACATAGCATGGTACCACCTGGTGTCCATTTACTTACATAGCATGGTGCCACCTTGTGTCCATTTACTTACACAGCATGGTGCCACCTGGTGTCCATTTACCTATATAACATGGTGCCACCTTGTGTCCATTTACTTACACAGCATGGTGCCACCTGGTGTCCATTTACCTATATAACATGGTGCCACCTGGTGTCCATTTACTTACATAGCATGGTGCCACCTGGTGTCCATTTACTTACATAGCATGGTGCCACCTGGTGTCCATTTACTTACATAGCATGGTACCACCTGGTGTCCATTTACTTACATAGCATGGTGCCACCTGGTGTCCATTTACTTACATAGCATGGTGCCACCTGGTTTCCATTTACTTACATAGCATGGTGCCACCTGGTGTCCATTTACTTACATAGCATGGTGCTTAAAAACATACCTGGGCACATGGAGAAGACTTGTAATTTATACCCAGAGAAGAAGTGGTTGCTAGGCAACTTGAATTATAGCCATATGAAAAGTGACATGAAGCCCCATGGCCCCAATGCAAAATCTGTGACAAGTCCCCCCCACCTGCTATATGTCTGCGTGTCCCCTTACTGGCATTCTAAACCTCTGTGGACCCCAGGGGCCCCGTTGGGTGAAGCCTATTATCATGTCAGGGTCTAGGCCATTAATGGGTCCTGCTGTCCACCCTGTCCTCTATGCACATATACTACTGTGTGCATTGGTGAGAGTCTCTCTGATGGTGGCCCCTCTCTTCTACCCGCCATTGATGGAGAGCTGAGGGATCTTTCCGTGAATTTCTTCCAGCTCCGGACTCAGCCATCCGTGTGGCCGGAATAATGCAGCCGCTGGGGACGTTGTCTGCTGACATTTCTCTGTGCGTTCCTCTGCGTCGGTGGGGAGCAGCTCTTCTTCTGTTGCAGGACATTTCACATCCTGCGGATAATGTGGGTGATGGAGCCGCAGACAATACATCATGCTGACTGTCTCCACTCTCTTTTCTCTCTTATTTTTGCTTGGCTCATATTTTTCTTTTGCTTCGCTGTAGATTTTCAGGCTGAATTCACGAGATTTCCTTCTTCTAGAGATGTGTTCATAACTTAGAGGACATGATGAGTGAGCGGATACTTCTAGAACATTTACATAGTGGCCTGCTGGTTACTGGTATAGCCACCATCTATGAGGCCAATTCTGGAAAACTATCTATCTATCTATCTATCTATCTATCTATCTATCTATCTATCTATCTATCTATCTATCTATTATCTGTCTATCTATCTATCTATCTATCTATCTATTATCTATCTCATATCTATCTATCTATCTCATATCTATCTATTGATCTATCAAATTCAAATCAGCTTTATTGGCAGGACTAAATACATTTTAGCATTGCCAAAGCAAGTGGGAAATAATTGTGTAGGGTTGGGGGATGGGGACACATCCAGGTTGGGGGTATAGGAGTTCATGGTATATCAGGCTCCTCTCAGTCCATGGCAGGCAGTTATATATTGTGCTGCTGTGGCCGCTGTGTTCTCCTCTTCCCCCAGCAGTATGGAGAGTCTCTCTTCCTCCTCCATGGAGGTGAAGTCTGGGCAGAGATCAGACAGTCTCCTGAAGTGAGAATCCGTCACTGCTGAGTATTTGGGGCACCGCAGCCTCATCCTCCACAGTCTCCTGGTCGCACTGCTGGTCTCATATCTACACTGCGTGCAGAATTATTAGGCAAATGAGTATTTTGACCACATCATCCTCTTTATGCATGTTGTCTTACTCCAAGCTGTATGGGCTCGAAAGCCTACTACCAATTAAGCATATTAGGTGATGTGCATCTCTGTAATGAGAAGGGGTGTGGTCTAATGACATCAACACCCTATATTAGGTGTGCATAATTATTAGGCAACTTCCTTTCCTTTGGCAAAATGGGTCAAAAGAAGGACTTGACAGGCTCAGAAAAGTCAAAAATAGTGAGATATCTTGCAGAGGGATGCAGCACTCTTAAAATTGCAAAGCTTCTGAAGCGTGATCATCGACCAATCAAGCGTTTCATTCAAAATAGTCAACAGGGTCGCAAGAAGCGTGTGGAAAAACCAAGGCGCAAAATAACTGCCCATGAACTGAGAAAAGTCAAGCGTGCAGCTGCCAAGATGCCACTTGCCACCAGTTTGGCCATATTTCAGAGCTGCAACATCACTGGAGTGCCCAAAAGCACAAGGTGTGCAATACTCAGAGACATGGCCAAGGTAAGAAAAGCTGAAAGACGACCACCACTGAACAAGACACACAAGCTGAAACGTCAAGACTGGGCCAAGAAATATCTCAAGACTGATTTTTCTAAGGTTTTATGGACTGATGAAATGAGAGTGAGTCTTGATGGGCCAGATGGATGGGCCCGTGGCTGGATTGGTAAAGGGCAGAGAGCTCCAGTCCAACTCAGACGCCAGCAAGGTGGAGGTGGAGTACTGGTTTGGGCTGGTATCATCAAAGATGAGCTTGTGGGGCCTTTTCGGGTTGAGGATGGAGTCAAGCTCAACTCCCAGTCCTACTGCCAGTTTCTGGAAGACACCTTCTTCAAGCAGTGGTACAGGAAGAAGTCTGCATCCTTCAAGAAAAACATGATTTTCATGCAGGACAATGCTCCATCACACGCGTCCAAGTACTCCACAGCGTGGCTGGCAAGAAAGGGTATAAAAGAAGAAAATCTAATGACATGGCCTCCTTGTTCATCTGATCTGAACCCTATTGAGAACCTGTGGTCCATCATCAAATGTGAGATTTACAAGGAGGGAAAACAGTACACCTCTCTGAACAGTGTCTGGGAGGCTGTGGTTGCTGCTGCACGCAATGTTGATGGTGAACAGATCAAAACACTGACAGAATCCATGGATGGCAGGCTTTTGAGTGTCCTTGCAAAGAAAGGTGGCTATATTGGTCACTGATTTGTTTTTGTTTTGTTTTTGAATGTCAGAAATGTATATTTGTGAATGTTGAGATGTTATATTGGTTTCAATGGTAAAAATAAATAATTGAAATGGGTAAATATTTGTTTTTTGTTAAGTTGCCTAATAATTATGCACAGTAATAGTCACCTGCACACACAGATATCCCCCTAAAATAGCTAAAACTATACCTATCTATATCTATCTATCTCATATCTACCTATTTCATATCTATTATCTATCTATCTATCATCTATCTATCTATCTATCTATCTATCTATCTATCTATCTATCTATCTATCTATCTATCTATTATGTATCTCATATCTATTATCTATCTATCTATCTATCTATCTATCTATCTATCTATCTATCTATCTATCTATCTATCTATCTATCTATCCATCCCAGTCCAGGAGGCAGAGAACACAATTATGAAGTCTTAATTGTGTGTAGCTCTTCCAGGTTAATCAGTAACCCCCTTGCGGAGCTCCCAGGGCGTCCATGAGTCGGGAAGGTCGGAGTCAGCAGATTGTAAATGAATTCTGCCTGTTCTCTTAGTCCCAGGGTTCAGTTAAAATTAGGATTGACTCTATTTCCATCATTAACCTCAGAAATGCTTAATAGATGGAAAATCTGGGAGTCGCCAGTCGATAGCCACTTACTGCTCCGATCGAGGTGGACGCCAAATCCCCGACTCCTCGGTCTTATTCCTCCAGTGTTCACCAATGTGAGAGAACAGCAGTGCCTCAGACATCCCAAGATGAAGAGCTCCTAATCCTTCCTCATCTTTTCCCTGACCCCCCCCCCCCTTCCCCACCAGTAACTCGGGTCTGGTGCATGTAATGCCGGACCTCAGATACTCCATGCAGGAGACTGGGAAAGCTGGGAGATGACTGCATTAAGCTGTAATGTAGACTGTCTCCAATAAATAGATAGAACTCAATGACTTATCTTTGAACCTCATGGAGTATCCCTTAAATGTTTCTGCAGAACCCCATCCAAACGTCATTGTACAGTTTCTATCTTTATGAGCTCCAACTGCAGAACATCCTTCTCCACCCCCCCATTGTTTTCTTTGCAGCACATCTTCCCCTCCATTGCAGCATATCCATTACCCCCACTGAAGCACATCTTTCCCTCCATTGCAACACATATTCCCCTCCATTGCCGTATAACCATTGCCCCACTGCAGCACATCTTCCCCTCTATTGCATAATACCCATTACCCATTGCAGCACATCTTCCCCTCAATTGCAGCATATCCATTGCCCCATTGCAGAACACCCTTCCCTCCATTGCAGCATATCCATTACCCCACTGCATCATATCTTCCCCTCCATTGCAGCATATCCATTGCCCCATTGCAGCACATCTTCTCCTCCATTGCAGCACATATTCCCCTCCATTGCCATATAACCATTGCCCCATTGCAGAACATCTTCCCCTCAATTGCAGCATACCCATTGCCCCAATGCAGCACATCTTCCCCTCTATTTCAACATATCCATTGCCCCATTGCAGAACATCCTTCCCTCCATTGCAGCATATCCATTACCCCACTGCAGCACATCTTCCCCTTCATTGCAGCATATCCATTTCCCCAATGCATCACATCTTCCTCTCTATTGCAGCATATCCATTGCCCCTATTGGAGCACATCTTCCCCTCCATTGCAGCATATCCATTACCCCATTGCAGCACATATTTTCCTCCATTGTAGCATATCCATTGCCCCTATTGCAGCACATCTTCCCGTCCATTGCAGCATATCCATTACCCCACTGCAGCACATCTTCCCCTCTATTGCAGCATATCCATTACCCCGTTGCAGCACATCTTCCCCTCCATTGCAGCATATCCCTTACCCCACTTCAGCACATCTTCCCCTCCATTGCAGAATCTATATCTTTTACTGCCCCTTTGCGGCACATCATTCCCTGTTTCCTTCCATCCTTTTCCTTATCTTTTGCATAATGCGCCACCCCCGCCCCCATTTTAGCGCATACTTCTCCCTTCTTCCCCATTCTATGCAGCACACCCCACTCCTCTCCCCTATGATTTTGCCCCTCACATACCCCCATGGTCACTGCTCCCACATATTCCCTGTTATGGAGCTGTTGACACTTTGGACATTGTAGCCTCTATTATTCTGGGGTTCGGCAGTGGATCAGCTTTTCTTATGCAGACCCCAGAACATGCACCTAGTGCCGCCACTGGTGTGCTCTGAGGACAGTGACATGACTGATATATGTATCTGTCACTAATGATTCGGTGTAATTGTTCCCTCTGATTGCAGCATCTCAATTAAGCAATTTGTGAATGGGAAGGGCACAGCAATAGAGCAATTAGTGCAGGGATGATATGGGAGACTGGGTGCAGGGCGCCGATCACAGGCCACGTGTATATAATCCCTGCAGAACAATGCAGTATAAGAGCCTGGGAGATGTGAATGGTCACTACTGGAAAAGCTCTAATTACACTGGGAACCATAAAGCTGTAATTAATTGTAACCGGAGGGGATCTGCACAGGCGGAGGACACGCCACCAAACTGCTGTCCCTCCTCTGGAGACTGGATCCCTATAATTCACCAGACTCCAATGTAACGTAATATTTTTCACAATAATATTTTGATTCAATCTTTAGATACATATAAAACATAATATAAAGGTTTGATTTGGGGGGGTGTAATTGCTGAGGCCCCCACTGATCTCAAAATCGGTGGTCCCAAGTTTTATATTGGCAAAGGGGGAGGTGGTGGGGGGGACACATGAAAACACTTAATATCTGCGATCACTCAGGGACATAATGTAATGTATGTACACAGTGACTGCACCCAGCAGAATAGTGAGTGCAGCTCTGGAGTATAATACAGGATGTAACTCAGGATCAGTACAGGATAAGTAATGTAATGTATGTGCACAGTGACTCCACCAGCAGAATAGTGAGTGAAGCTCTGGAGTATAATACAGGATGTAACTCAGGATCAGTACAGGATAAGTAATGTAATGTATGTACACAGTGACTGCACCAGCAGAATAGTGAGTGCAGCTCTGGAGTATAATACAGAATGTAAATCAGGATCAGTACAGGATAAGTAATGTATGTACACAGTGACTGCACCAGCAGAATAGTGAGTGCAGCTCTGGAGTATAATACAGGATGTAACTCAGGATCAGTACAGGATAAGTAATGTAATGTATGTGCACAGTGACTCCACCAGCAGAATAGTGAGTGCAGCTCTGGAGTATAATACAGGATGTAACTCAGGATCAGTACAGGATAAGTAATGTATGTACACAGTGACTGCACCAGCAGAATAGTGAGTGCAGCTCTGGAGTATAATACAGGATGTAACTCAGGATCAGTACAGGATAAGTAATGTATGTACACAGTGACTGCACCAGCAGAATAGTGAGTGCAGCTCTGGAGTATAATACAGGATGTAACTCAGGATCAGTACAGGATAAGTAATGTATGTACACAGTGACTGCACCAGCAGAATAGTGAGTGCAGCTCTGGAGTATAATACAGGATGTAACTCAGGATCAGTACAGGATAAGTAATGTAATGTATGTACACAGTGACTCCACCAGCAGAATAGTGAGTGCAGCTCTGGAGTATAATACAGGATGTAACTAAATGATTTTCCTATTCCATAACGTAAAGTCATAGTTTTATTAAAGACACGGAGGCGAGTATTGCTTTCTCCTTCTTTACTGAACCACCAATAGCAGCAAAGAGAAAAAATTTACATACAGGGAACCATAGCAACCAAGGTCCCTCCCCACTGGCCCCTATAAAAGGCCGCTCTTCCTCTGTAACTTCCTCTTTCTTTGAAAACTGGTGCTGACATCCCGAACATCCCAACAAGAACTCCGAACTTCAAACTGGAACGGAAAGTCCAACGCCCATGCAGCGCAATCAACTAGCCAACCTGGCTAAACTGTAGAAGACATCATCCGGTAACACGGCATCCCATAACGGAAATAACTTCATCCTGGAAAATAAAACAGACCATAGGCCTAGGTGAAACAAACATGTCAGGACATAATGTCCGGAAGCCATCTATGCAACTGACTCAACAGGTGACAAAAGACAGAAGGCAATATAAATGGCAAAATATCATGCAAACGATGGCAATGAAACAAACATTAGGACAATAAATACCTAAAACAAAATAATTTAAAAGGTTAATAATACCTAGAGGTAATGATGCATGACCCCTGTAACAAAAAACCGCGAGAAAAAACCCAAGGGAGGGAATAGGGCGGGCAATACTCGCCTCCGTGTCTTTAATAAAACTATGACTTTACGTCATGGAATAGGAAAATCATTTAGTTTTACAGCAAGACACGGAGGCTTCGTATTGCAAGTTCAAAGCCTGTCTATAATAGAAGCAAACAGATTAGATGGAGGTCGAAAATAAAATTCTCTGAATGTGGTAACACTCGACCAATCAGCCAAACGCATGACATCCTCCAATCTGGCCCCCTAAACCGCCAAGGCGGTGGCAGAGGCACCACGCGCAGAGTGGGCCGTGAAGATAGAAGTGTCGATACCTGCAAGAGACATGACCCACTTGAGCCAACGTGCCAACGTAGGGCTAGAAACAGGACCAAAAGGATGTCGGATAGAAAGAAACAATTGGGAAATGGCAGAGGACCGGTGTGACAAAGTCCTGGATTCGTACTCCTTAAGGCAAGCCACAGGGCACAAGACCGGAGATGAAGGGAAACTAGGATAGGAGACAGCCCTAATGTTAGTCTTGGTTCGACGCGAAATGTTAAAGGTGACCCCATCCGGGGTAAATGAACGAGCGTCGTAGTCAAGGGCTCTCACATCCGAGACCCTTTTACAAGAAATAAGGCAAAACAATGCCAACAACTTTGCGGATAATTGCTTAATAGTAAGGGCAGAATTCTCGGGCCAAGAGGATAAAAAGGATAAGACCAGAGAGACGTCCAATGTAGTGGAAAAACGAGGTCGAGGAGGTCGAGTCAAACGTGACCCCCGCAAAAGGCGAGACACAGAAGGGTGTTGACCAGCCGGCACACCCTCGAACCCCGCATGGGAAGAAGAGATAGCGGACCTGAAAAGGTTAATGGTCCGATACGCCTTTCCCGCTTCAAAGAGCGATGTGAGGAACTCCAGTAGGTGGGCTACAGGTGCCGAAATGGGATCCAGGTCCCGTTCCACGCACCAATTAGCCCAAGTTCTCCAGGCTGCCCGGTAAGACTTTTTGGTACCGGGAGCCCATGCGTTATCCAGTAACTGTCTAGTTGCTGCCGAAATGCCCTCGACAGCTCCAGGTGTCCGGAGATCCGGCACGCCAACAACCGTAGGGACCCGTCTAGGAGAAGTGGATGGTGTAGCCCCTGAGGATTGCGTAGGAGATCCATACGGTTCGGGAGGAGAAGGGGTGCTTCCACCAGGATCCTCATCAGTGAAGGGAACCAGACCTGAGACCCCCAGAACGGGATCACCAACACCACATCCGCCAGGTGACGTTGGACCTGGAGGAGAGTCCTCGGAATCATCGAGAAAGGAGGAAAAGCATAAAGGCGGGCTACCGACCAATCCTGAAGAAACGCATCCACCGCCATCGCTTCCGGATCTGGACGCCAGCTGAAAAATCAGGCGAGTTGCCTGTTGAGCCGAGAGGCAAAGAGATCGACCGACATCGGGCCCCATAACTCCGAGATTGCTGAGAAGACCTGTGGATCCAACTGCCAGTCGCTGCCATCCATCAGGTAGCGCGAGTTCCAGTCCGCACGAACGTTGCTCAGCCCCGGCAAGTATTCTGCCTGTACCATGATGTCTCTGGACAGGCAAAACGACCAAAAATCCTTGGCCAACCGAGCCAGGGTTGCCGAGTGGGTACCTCCCAAACGATTGACATACCGGACCGCCGATATATTGTCCATCCGTAGCCTGATGCACGCGTTGGCGATCCCATTGGAGAAACTCCTCACCGCAAATGAACCGGCCAGTAGTTCCAAGGCATTGATATGGAGGAGGGATTCTTCCGTCGACCAGGCTCCCCCGGTGGAGACCCCATTGCAATGGGCGCCCCAGCCCTGGAGACTCGCATCCGATTCGATGGTCAATTCTGGCAGAAATCCGAAGATTGCTCTGCCGTTCCACGCCTCCAGATTGGCGATCCACCAACTCAACTCCTCTCGGGCCTCCAAGTCCAGAACCACCGCGTCCGCAAAGGAGGCACCGGTACGAAGATGGGCGATCTTCAGCCGTTGAAGAGCCCGGTAGTGTAACGGGGCCGGAAACACCGCCTGAATCGATGAGGCCAGCAGACCGATGATGCGAGCTAGGTGACGCAATGAGAGGCTGGGGACGAGAAGAGCATGCCGTAACTCCTTGCGGATGGCTCGTAACTTTGTCACCGGCAGGCTGAGGGACTCCGAGAGCGAGTCCACCATGAATCCCAGGAATTCCATCCTCTGGGATGGGATGAGAGAAGACTTCTCCTTGTTGAGGAGGAACCCGAGATCTGAAAGTAGGTTCGCCGTCCACTGGAGATGCTCCAGTAGTCCCGACCTGGACTCGTGCAGCAGCAAGATGTCGTCCAGGTAGATGATAAGGCGTACGCCCCGTGTCCTCAACCATGACACAACCGGACGTAGCAACTTGGTGAAACACCAAGGGGCCGATGACAGTCCGAATGGTAGTCAAGTGAACCTCCAGATTTCTCCTCTCCACCAGAACCGGAGAAGATCCCTGGAATGCAAGGCCACTGGAACCGTTAGATAAGCGTCTTTCAGATCCAGCTTTACCATCCAGTCCCCGGGAACTAACAAGTCCCGAAGGAGGTGGATCCCCTCCATTTTGAAATGGCGGTAGCGTACTACCGAATTGAGGGCGCGGAGGTTGATGACAGGTCTCATCTGACCTCCTTTTTTTTCCTGACAAGGAAAATGTTGCTGACCACCCCTCTCCCAAAAGGGGGGGCTCGCTCTATCGCCTGTTTTTGTCTGAGGGAAATCAGTTCCGTGTCCACCAGAGCGCAATCTGGGCACGACAAAGGTATGGGTGGAGGGGAGGGGATTAGGGAAGTGGAACCCGTGAGTTCTATGTGAAATCCCCTGACCGTGGAAAGTACCCATGGATCTGAGGTGATGAGGCTCCAAGCATGCGAAAAAAGATGGAGTCTGCCCCCTACACAAGGGACCATAGAATCCCCGATCTGGGGAGGACTTACCCAAGGGTCTGCGGTAGCTTGGATTTCCTCTGAAGGAACGAGACCTCCATTGATTTCCTCTTGTGGAGAAGAAAGGTGACGGGTTACGCTGGTCCTGGAATGACGGTCGCTGACCACCAGAACCTCTGTTCGTGCCACGGGCCTGAAAGTTTGCACGGCCGGACAGGCGGCCCCTACTACTGCCGGCCCGATGAGAGACCCGTCCCGAAATACTCTGCGCAAATTAGCTTGGGCCTTGTCAAGTGCGGTAAAAGTACCCACGAAACGGCTCATGTCTTTAATGAAAGAGTCTCCAAAGAGGAGACCCTGGGCGTCCTTACCCGCCTCCGTGAGCGCTAAATTTGCCAATTTGGGGTCGATCTTAAACAAGATGGCTTTGCGCCTTTCGATTGCCAAGGAGGTATTGGCGTTACCGGCAATACAAATTGCCCTTTGGATCCAACCCCGTAGTTCCTCGGGGTCTATTGGAGAGCCCTCATTTCTAGCTGTTTCAGCCAACTCAAAAATCTTTGCCAGCGGGCCAAAGATATCCAAGACCTTGTCCTGGCAGCTGCGGAGAGCTGAGTCCAGGCCCTTTTTAGGGTTCCAGCCAGTTTTGGCTAAGAATTGTGACATCTTGGGGTCAACCATGGGGGTGTCACATACTTTGTTAGGCACAATCGGCCTGGGGCACTCGGCCCTAAGCTTGTTCCGTGTCTCACGGTTAAGAGGGTGGCGTACCCAATGTTCTAAATAGGACCCCACGTGTTCAGTGGGAAGCCATTCCGCCGAGCGCGGGTGATGCAGAGCTTCAGGGTCGAACATGGGTTCGCCTGACGCATCTAGCAGAGCCTCTGCGCGATTAGCGTTAGCAGATGATGCCGTAACTTTGGCAGAGGAGGCCGCAGTAGCGGAAGTAGAAGGACCCTGCACTGGGGGGGCGACATCCTCCTCTGACCCGTAGTCAAAGTCCGCAATAGCCTCCTCGTCTGAAACTCCATCAGAGTCAGACATTTCAGGTGATTGCGCTCTAGCGCATTTCCATGTCCGCGCCCGTTCTGGCTGGCGGGAAAAGGCTCTTTTCCGTGAACTATGCACGGTCTCTGGGGTGGCATGATGCGCACCAGTCAAAGTCTCCTGTGGCACAGGAGGTTCAATGGAGGTAGGCTGCGGAGTGGTGTTATGGTCTGGCAAGGACCTACTAGCTGGCTGGGTGGACAGAGCATGGGTAATGGTTTGCGACAATATAGTTGACATAGAACCCATGGCCGCCGTGATAGTGTCTGATACAGAGCGCTGCAGGGCCAGCGTCTGTGCATCCACATCAGTGGGAATGTGACCCTCAGGGGAGGAGGGGGGCATACTGATAGCAGGGGGATTAGGGGTAGACATGATCCCACAATAGCTAACTGAGGATAAACAAATCCTGGCAAAAGCGAGCGCAAGCTGTAACTAATAGCACCTGTTATGATCAGTGACCGGAGCTAGGGCAGAGAGCAGGAGCCGCCGACCGCAGGGCACAGGAGCAGATGTAAGCCGGGCCGGAAGTGACGCGGTTACCGGAAGTCCTGCTGAGAAGCCCGCGAATTGCGGTAAGCAATTACCAAACGGCCGCTGAGATCTCGCGAGATCTCGCGGCCGGCCGGGTCACTGAAGGTATACCAAGATGGCCGCCGAGATCTCGCGAGATCTCGCGGCCGTCCTGATCACCGGAGGAGTTCCAGAAGGTGACGCTGGAGACCGGGATGGAGCTATCGTCTCCCAATGTCCATAGACGAGGTGAGACTGTTCCGGAAAATGAGGGGAAGCGCCGCACCGGCGAACCGAGTCGCCGTAGGGAGCGACAGTTAGCAGCTAAGGGGGGGGGGGGCGCCGGGGAGCGCAAGCAGAGGCACAATAAAGCGCAAAATAAGCGCAGCTGCAATAAAACGGGACGCAAAGCAAAAGGGGGTAGCGCTGTAAGCGATACAGGGTTAGTCACCCTGGGTAAAGCGCACATATATAAAAGTACAAAGCTATGATAAAATCCAAATCACAGATAAAGAGATTTTCAATGTACTTATCTTGGCAGCAGCAAAGAAAGAGGAAGTTACAGAGGAAGAGCGGCCTTTTATAGGGGCCAGTGGGGAGGGACCTTGGTTGCTATGGTTCCCTGTATGTAAATTTTTTCTCTTTGCTGCTATTGGTGGTCAGTAAAGAAGGAGAAAGCAATACTCGCCTCCGTGTCTTGCTGTAAAACTCAGGATCAGTACAGGATAAGTAATGTATGTACACAGTGACTGCACCAGCAGAATAGTGAGTGCAGCTCTGGAGAATAATACAGGATGTGACTCAGGATCAGTACAGGATAAGTAATGTATGTGCACAGTGACTGCACCAGCAGAATAGTGAGTACAGCTCTGGAGTATAATACAGGATGTAACTCAGGATCGGTACAGGATAAGTAATGTAATGTATGTGCACAGTGACTGCACCAGCAGAATAGTGAGTGCAGCTCTGGAGTATAATACAGGATGTAACTCAGGATCAGTACAGAATAAGTAATGTAATGTACACAGTGACTGCACCAGCAGAATAGTGAGTGCAGCTCTGGAGCATAATACAGGATGTAACTCAGGATCAGTACAGGATAAGTAATGTATGTACACAGTGACTGCACCAGCAGAACAGTGAGTGCAGCTCTGGAGTATAATACAGGATGTAACTCAGGATCTGTACAGGATAAGTAATATATGTACACAGTGACTGCACCAGCAGAATAGTGAGTGCAGCTCTGGAGTATAATACAGGATGTAACTCAGGATCAGTACAGGATAAGTAATGTAATGTACGTACACAGTGACTGCACCAGCAGAATAGTGAGTACAGCTCTGGAGTATAATACAGGATGTAACTCAGGATCAGTACAGGATAAGTAATATATGTACACAGTGACTCCACCAGCAGAATAGTGAGTACAGCTCTGGAGTATAATACAGGATGTAACTCAGGATCAGTACAGGATAAGTAATATATGTACACAGTGACTCCACCAGCAGAATAGTGAGTGCAGCTCTGGAGTATAATACAGGATGTAACTCAGGATCAGTACAGGATAAGTAATGTAATGTATGTACACAGTGACTCCACCAGCAGAATAGTGAGTGCAGCTCTGGAGTATAATACAGGATGTAACTCAGGATCAGTACAGAATAAGTAATGTAATGTATGTACACAGTGACTCCACCAGCAGAATAGTGAGTACAGCTCTGGAGTATAATACAGGATGTAACTCAGGATCAGTACAGGATAAGTAATGTAATGTACGTACACAGTGACTGCACCAGCAGAATAGTGAGTACAGCTCTGGAGTATAATACAGGATATAACTCAGGATCAGTACAGGATAAGTAATATATGTACACAGTGACTCCACCAGCAGAATAGTGAGTGCAGCTCTGGAGTATAATACAGGATGGAACTCAGGATTAGTAGAGGATAAGTAATGTATGTACACAGTGACTGCACCAGCAGAATAGTGAGTGCAGCTCTGGAGTATAATACAGGATGTAACTCAGGATCAGTACTGGATAAGTAATGTAATGTATGTGCACAGTGACTGCACCAGCAGAATAGTGAGTACAGCTCTGGAGTATAATACAGGATAAGTAATGTATGTACACAGTTTCTCTTCTCGTTCTGTGGATTATAGCTATTTGTATACTGTAATATAATGTTTATTTTATAATGTTATAACTATAAGAGGGAAAATTTCCATTGCAAGAAATATGTTTTTTTCATTTGTTGAGTTGTAATTTTCAGAAGAATTTCCCGCTCTGGGGCTGATTATATTGCAGTTTCTCACCTGGCAAAACAATTTTAACTTTATTACTTTTTGTGAATTCTTAACAGAACTACCTGAAGAACTGAGCTTAACAAGCGGATTCTGTCACGATTTCACTCACATTATAGATTCTCCCATTACATCCCCTCCTGCAGTCTCTAGGTGTATTGCGCTGCTGAGCCTGAGGCCCCCTGCACACGAACGTGTGCGCCCCGTGGTTGCGGGCCGCAATGCACGAACACAGTCCGTGGGGCAGCCGCAGCGGATCGCAGACCCATTTACTTTAATGGGTCCGCGATCTGGCCGGTCCTGCAAAAAGATAGGACATGTTCTATCTTTTTGCGGAACGGAAGTACGGGAAGAAACCCCACGGAAGCACTCCGTAATGCTTCCGTAGGGTTCCGTTCCGCACCATTCCGCATTTCCGGATTTGCGGACCCATTCAAGTGAATGGGTCCGCATCCGTGATGCAGAATGCCCACGGAACGGCACCCGTGTATTGCGGATCCGCAAATGCGGTCCGCAATACGGCAGCGGGAAGCACACGTTCGTGTGCAGGGGGCCTGATACTGTTACATGAGCTGCTGTATCTAAGCCTATTGTGTGATACTGTCTGCTGAGTCAGAGTATTTGATCCTATCATGTGCAATAATGTCTGCTTAGCTGCTGTATCTGAACCTATCTTGTGTGATACTATCTGCTGACCTGATGTATCTAATCTTATCAAGTGTAATACTGTCCATTGAGCTGTGTATCCAATCCTAGCCAACCTGATACTGTCCATTGAGCTGTGTATCTAATCCTGTCATGTGCAATATTGTCTGCCAATCTGTTGTATCTAAGCCTCTAATGTGTGATTTAGTCTGCTGAGCTTGTGTATCTAAGCTTATTATGTGTCATTCTGTCTAGTAAGAAGCGTATCTAATCCTGTCTTCTGTGATACTGTTTAGCTGATGTCTCTAAGCTTTTCATGTGCAATTCTATCTGCTGATCTGGTGTATCCAAGTCTCTCATGTGTGATAGCCTCAGCTGAGCTTGTGTGATACAGCCTCGCAGTGGCATATATGCGAGGCGATACATTCAGCTGAGCTGGTGTATCTAAGCCTCTCATGTATGATTATGTCTGCTGAACGGGTGTATCTAAGCTTCTCTCTAAGCCTTTCATGTGTGATTCTTTCTCCTGAATTGGTGTATCTAAACCTCCTATGTATGATACTTGCTGCTGAGCTGGTGCGATACAGTCTCAGAGAGGCACATAGCATTCCGTTTGGCAGAGTTAGTGTATCTAAGCCTCTCATGTGTGATACCCTCCACTGAGCTAATGTGATACAGTATTACAGAGATACACATTTAATTCATCAGGTGTATCTAAGCCTCTCATGTGTGATACCCTCTGCTGAGTTTGTGTGATAAGGTGTCACACGGCATTACATGCCCACGGCCGCGACCGCAATTTGCGGTCTCCAATGCATGGGCCCCATCCGTGCAGCAGCCGCAACGGATCTAGACCCTTTCAACTTGAATGGTTCCGTGATCCGTCCGCACCGTCAAAAAATAGAACAAGTTCCGCACCGCAGCTCCGGATTACGGACCCATTCAAGTGAATGCGGGTAGCACACGGCCGGCGACGGCCCTCTGCATGAGGTGTTAGAGAAACACAGCATTCCATGTGGCTGAGCTGGTGTATCTAAGCCTCTCATGTGTGATACAGTCTCACACAGCGTTCTATGTGGCTGAGCAGGTGTATCTAAGCCTCTCACGTGTTATACCCTCTGCTGAGCTGGTGTATCTAAGCCTATCATGTGGGATACCTTCTGCTGAGCTTGTGTATCTAAGACTCTAATGTGTGATACAGTCTCACACAGTATTCCATGTGGCTGAGTTGGTGTATCTAAGCCTCTTATGTGTGATACCCTCTGCTGAGCTAGGGTGATACAGTCTAACACAGCATTCCATGTGGCTGAGCTGATGTATCTAAGCCTCTCATGTGTGATACAGTCTCACACAGCGTTCCATGTGGCTGAGCTGGTGTATCTAAGCCTCTCACGTGTGATACCCTCTGCTGAGCTGGTGTATCTAAGCCTCTCATGTGTGATACAGTCTCACACAGCGTTCCGTGTGGCTGAGCTGGTGTATCTAAGCCTCTTATGTCTGATACCCTCTGCTGAGCTGGTGTATCTAAGCCTCTCACGTGTGATACCCTCTGCTGAGCTGGTGTATCTAAGCCTCTCACGTGTGATACCCTGTGCTGAGCTGGTGTATCTAAGCCTCTCATGTGGGATACAGTCTCACACAGCGTTCCATGCGGCTGAGCTGGTAATTATCTCCGCGGTGTCCTAGATTCCGGAGTCTGGACTGGTAATTATATGGCTGCTTATTAACGATCACATCTGCTATAATTTCTGCAGTAAATTAGTGGAAGTTCTCATCAGGGCGGACGCCGGAGGACCCCCCCCAGGCCCTCCTCTGATACAAGGACATGGGCCTCCTCTCATGTTCTACGAATATTCTGGGGCTTCATACACTGCCCCCTACTGGCCCATATAGACCATGATATAGATGGGGGTGTACTTGGGGACCTTACCCCTCTTCAGTACATGGAACATTATTGGAGCCGCTGTGTACCAACAGCCCCCTCCCCAGCGGAGACCCCAATGGGTCTCGGAGCCCCAGTACAGACCAGTATGGCCTGCTGTCAGGCTGAAAAACAGAGCTCATACGTCTCACAGCTGTAAGTTTGTTACAATGTGTCAGTATTTGTTACTGCAGTCCTGACAGCCCCTCTCTACACTCTTAAAAGACAATCCTTGAAAAATAAGTAATTTTTTTTGCGCCTGAAGAAGCTCCTGAAGTCTCTCGTACAGCAGAGCTTCCTGTGCCCACCCCACGTAGCCCCATGGTAGTCACCCAGACAGGAAAGGGAATAAACATCGATCCAGGAAAGGTCTGACATTGTAACAATAACAAAATAAACAATGTAACAATTTACAGAAACTCGCTTTTGGTTTTGACCGTCCAATCAGAGGAGAGGTCTCGCACCTCCCGCCGTTCCCCGAGCTCTCATTAAATTTCCTTTCAACTGAGGCCTTTTGGGTGATTTTCATCCCTCGTCACGTCCCAGCGGGAGGAATCCTATAATTAAGGCCTCATGCACACGACCGTTGTTTTATTCCGTGTCCGTTGTACTGGGTTTTTTTTATTTTCTGCAGACCCATTGACTTTCCATGGGTCCGTTGAAAACTCGGCTAATGCACCGTTTGTCATCCGCGTCCGTGATCTGTGGTTCCAGTCCGTCCAAAAAATATAACCTGTCCTATTATTTTCGCGGAAAACGGTTCGCGGACCCATTCAAGTCAATGGGACCGCTAAAAAAACACGGAGGCACACAAGATTGTCGTCCGCGTCCGGTTTTTTCCTATCATTTGCATGGCAAACCTGTCTTAGACTTTTTTTTTACTTTCCTTTATGTCTGGTGATCCTCCAAAAATAAAGGAAGACACACGGAAACAAAAACGGAAACGGATCACGGAACAACGGAACCCCATTTTGCGGAACGGAACACAACAACGGTCGTGTGCATGAGGCCTAATGTTGACAGATTTCTCTCTTTTGGAGAATTTGAAATCCTTCCGACGGCTCTGACTTCTCTTTGACACATTTTCTGGAATTGCCGGAGAGAAGTTGTCGGCTTTTGACCAGTTTAACAAACTTCAGGATAGGATGTGGGGTGAAGAGGTCACCGAGGAGCCTTCGTGTTCCTTATTGCTGGAGCTATAGGTGATGTTAGGACATCGGTAAGAAGGACCCTTGAGGAACCCCCAACTGAAACCAGTCAACCGCTACTGACAACCAGTACAGTCCATGGCGGTCACCATCCAGCCTTCTACTGACCCTAAGTGACACTTGCTATTTTAAGGGGTTAAAAATGAAAATCAGACATCATATAGTACATGACCATCTATTTCTAGAACCAGCCCTGTACCTCGCATGGATCCAGAGGTCTCTCCATTCATCTCAGGGGACGTGCCCCTTCTGCTGCAGCTCAGGGGACGTGCCCCTTCTGCTGCAGCTCAGGGGACGTGCCCCTTCTGCTGCAGCTCAGGGGACGTGCCCCTTCTGCTGCAGCTCAGGGGACGTGCCCCTTCTGCTGCAGCTCAGGGGACGTGCCCCTTCTGCTGCAGCTCAGGGGACGTGCCCCTTCTGCTGCAGCTCAGGGGACGTGCCCCTTCTGCTGGAGCTCAGGGGACGTGCCCCTTCTGCTGGAGCTCAGGGGACGTGCCCCTTCTGCTGGAGCTCAGGGGACGTGCCCCTTCTGCTGCAGCTCAGGGGACGTGCCCCTTCTGCTGCAGCTCAGGGGACGTGCCCCTTCTGCTGCAGCTCAGGGGACGTGTCCCTTCTGCTGCAGCTCAGGGGACGTGTCCCTTCTGCTGCAGCTCTCTATCACAGCTCAGGAGGCAACTGAAGGATGAAACTGAACAGGTGCGGCCATCTCAGTGAGCTGGACAAAAAATTAAGAGACAGAACAAACAGCAGGTGGCGCTATACAGATGCATTTTATTGAATAACTCAGTGGCTATGCTAAATTTTTAATTACATGCAATTATAAAAATATTCAGATCCAGGCGCTGGTTTGATAACTGTACAATGCCCATAGCTGTCATTATCCGGCCTTCCGCTCGCCCAAAGTGAAAATTATATTACTAATTTAAAGGGCCGTCCTATAATTAATGTAAAAAATGAAAATCATAAAATAGTCAATCAAAAAATGATAATCAAAAAATAGCACATGACGATCTCTTTCTAACAAATCTAGAACCAGCCCTGTACCTGACATGTATCAATAGATAGATCGATTCATTGCTTTGCTAGATTTATATTAAGCTGGCAGCTAAGGGATGTGTCCCTTCTGCTCCCGCTCAGGGGGTGTGCCCTCTCTGCTGCAGCTCAGGGTGTGTGCCCTCTCTGCTGCAGCTCAGGGGGGGGGGTGTCCTCTCTGCTGCAGCTCTCTCCCTATATCAGCTCAGGGGTGTGCCCTCTCTGCTGCATCTCTCTCCCTATATCAGCTCAGGGTGTGTGCCCTCTGCTGCAGCTCTCTCCCTATATCAGCTCAGGGGTGTGTGTCCTCTCTGCTGCAGCTCTCTCCCTATCACAGCTCAGGAGGCAGTTGAAGGATGAAACCGAGGGGCGTGCAATCATCGGACAAAGAAATAATAATAAAAACAAACAGCAGGTGGCGCTATACAGATACATTTATTGAATAACTCATCTGCTATGCAAAATTTTTAATTACATGCAATTACAAAAGTGTTCAGGTCCAGATGCTGGTTTGAAAAATGTAGAATATTTCTCGTGTGTGGGACAGACCCTTTAATGCACCAATATATTTTCTCACCCTTTTTTCTAAGTCTTCTGCTTGTGGGTCAGTCTTAACTGTAGCTCTGACATTATATTCATGACCTAAAAAAAGATCAGAGCTATAGTTCCCATCTAATGTAGTAGAATACTGCAACCTATGGCTTTGTGGGAAGGCGTAAGCAACACTAACTCTATCCCCATGGTCTCCCTTCTTGTCGTTGTTCACACTCCATGTACGGATCAGGTCGGATTAGGTGGAGAACAAATAAAAGTGCATTTTACAAGACCCTGGTGTGACACTTGGAAACCACTGACCTTTCACAAATCCCTTCCCTCCATCCCATAATCCCTGTGTGATCGGTCCTGACCGGAGCCAGATCAGCAAGAAAACGTCCTCGAGGGACTATAAACCCAGCTCAACAAAAAAAAAAAAATCTAATTTCTTTAGATTTTTCTACCCGTGCTGAGGTATAATACGCGGATATGGATTCCGTGGCGCATAATAAATCAAATTCACCGGTTTTCTGTACAGTCTATTGACCCATGAAGCCAAAAACTGAATTGTAAATAGACCTTAAAGGGTAACTCCACCCTATAAAGTAGAATTCTATTTTGGATACAGTTATACAAAATCTCTTACCACTAAAAATGTTGCCCACGTGGGAGCCGTGGTATTGGAGATGTGGGGGTGTAAAGTGAGGGAAGCGCTCTTGCAGTTATGGAGTTAATTGAAAGATGGGGCGGAGTTTATTGTGACAACTCCGCTCTTTATTGAGGATCTGCATGTTACTGGTGGCTTCTTCTCTAGTAGTTTATCATCATCTTGTCTTCACTGAAATGGAAATCATCTCCTGTGGACAGTTCTCCCGCTGGGCTTGTGCTTATACACAGCAGCTAATCTGAACAAGCAGAGCTGTAGTGTAAAGTATGGTGGAATATTTTGAGGACTTGATACAGAAGGTGGATTTCAGATTACCACATGACAGAGGCACAGAGGCACAGAGGTGTAGCCCGAGCCACCGGTGACACGAGAGGTGGATTTCACACTGTAACAGGCAATGCAGCCGCACTGGAGTCACTGATCATAGCTTTGCCCTAGTAGAGCAGAGCTGTAGTGTAAAGTATAAGGAGGTACAGAGCAGGAATCTGAGCCACTGATGAGACAGGAGGTGGGTTTCAGACTCTAACAGACGATGCAGCTAAGCTAGAGCCACTGTTCATAACTGTGTCCTAATGGAGCAAAGCTGTAGTGTAAAGTACAAGGAGGTACAGAGCAGTAGTCTGAGCCACTGATGAGACAGGAGGTGGGTTTTGGACTCAAACAGATGATGCAGCTAAGCTCGAGCCACTGATCATACCTGTGTCCCAATGGAGCAGAGCTGTAGTGTAAAGCACAAGGATGGACAGAGCAGTAGCCTTAGCCACTGATAAATCAGGAGTTGGATTTCAGACTACCTTAGACTCTAACAGACGATGCATCATCCACTGATCCTTCCTGTGCCCTCATGGAGCAGAGCTGTAGTGTAAAGCACAAGGATGGACAGAGCAGTAGCCTGAGCCACTGATAAATCAGGAGTTGGATTTAAGACTACCTTAGACTCTAACAGACGATGCATCATCCACTGCTCCTACCTGTGCCCTCATGGAGCAGAGCTGCAGTGTAAAGCACAAGGATGGACAGAGCAGTAGCCTGAGCCACTGATAAGTCAGGAGGTAGATTTCAGACTACCTTAGACTCTAACAGACGATGCATCTAAGCTTTATCCACTGATCCTACCTGTGCCCTCATGGAGCAGAGCTGCAGTGTAAAGCACAAGGATGGACAGAGCAGTAGCCTAAGCCACTGATAAGTCAGGAGTTGGATTTCAGACTACCTTAGACTCTAACAGACGATGCATTTAAGCTTTATCCACTGATCCTACCTGTGCCCTCATGGAGCAGAGCTGCAGTGTAAAGCACAAGGATGGACAGAGCAGTAGCCTAAGCCACTGATAAGTCAGGAGTTGGATTTCAGACTACCTTAGACTCTAACAGACGATGCATCTAAGCTTTATCCACTGATCACCCCTTTGTCCTAATGTAGCAGAGCTGACAGTGCAGTTAACAAACTTCCTACAATTTGTTACAAATTGCCTATTTTATAGGTTTTTCTATAGCTACATAAGTATCATCCTCCTGTAAGCGGCCGTGACCCGTGGGTGCTGCCACTGGGTGACCTGTCAGGGTGACACAATGTAACGAGAGGAGCGGACGCATTTTGTATCTTTCTCAATTCTTCCTTACAGACGTGCCCTGGAGGAGCCGGAGGGACGTGCGAGACGGCCCCACTTGTCAGGTACCCGATCCCCTAATGTCTTCTGTCAGTGACAGAAGTGATTTGGTAGACGGCTTTGCTTGTGGGCAGTTGTTTGCGCAGCGCATAGAGAGCCACGCCGCCACGTGCCCATGTGAACAATGGCTTTCATTACCTGACAGCACAAGGTGCAGAGGAGCCGCGCTTCACCCAACGACAAATCTCATTATCTCCGCCGGCGTGGGCTTCGAAGACGGAGGCGAAACTAAGGAAATGGATTTTATACCAATGTAAAATTGCACTTCATTTACACCAATTATAATAAGAGAATGGGATTTGTTCAGAGGGGGGGGGGGGGGGGGGGTGAATTTTTTGTTTATTCCCCATTCTGAGCGCGTCTGCTTCCGTCCTGGGTATTAGCCGTTAATCTCTGCCTAATTGCTTTCTCTCCCGGCTTAGCGGCACAATTCACACTACATTAAATGGCACTTTCTTGTTTGACTTTATTAAGTAAGCAAACATCGAGGCGACTTGAGAGACCCGCTCGTTTTAATGAGATCTAAGGAGGCGCGGAGCGCCTTAACTGTTTGGTTACCTTATTTCTTCGGAAGGCGCCTGATAGCGCTCGAAAAGGCTCTGGAACTTGAACACCCTTCAAGTTCCAGAATGGCCAACCGGAGTACCAGAGGATATGCCTCTCGGGCCCAAGGCTCCAGCAGATGACAACCCCAATTGGAGTTGACTTTGGAACCAATCACTATACCCGATAGAGAATTTTCCAGTTGGTCCGACGGCCATAGGACCACCAAGTCATCCTCACTGCCGCTGGTTGGGTACATACTACTGGGAGAACTAGAGGGGTCTTTATTAGAAGAAGCCCAGGCAGCATGCTGAAGGTAGGACTAGCTTGGCGTTGTTGCCCACATCTCACCTCCCAAGTCCCCTGCTACATTTACATTTTAGGCCTCTTTCACACGGGCGAGATTTCCGCTCGGGTGCAAAGGTCCTATTCCTCAAAGATGAAGACAGAAGAGATGCCAAGTGGATTAAGGTGAGTTAAATTATTTAAAAAAATTTTTAACCCCTCCAGCCCTATTGTACTATGTATTCTGTATTCAGAATGCTATTATTTTCCCTTATAACCATGTTATAAGGGGAAATAATACAATCTACACAACACCTAACCCAAACCTGAACTTCTGTGAAGAAGTCCGGGTTCGGGTCTGGGTACCACATTCAGTTTTTTATTACGCGCTTGCAAAACACATTGCACCCGCGCGATAAAAATTGAACAACGCAATCGCAGTCAAAACTGACAGAAATTGAGTACCTACTCGCGTGGGTTTGCCGCAATGCACCGGGACCTTATCCGGACACGCTCGTGTGAAAGAGGCCTTAGAGACAATTGGAGGAGGGGGACAGAACGTGGCAGCTATTAATGGCCACCACAGAGGGACAGTTTCTGGGGTGGTATTTTGTGCTGCACTATGGTATTGCTGACCCCACCAACTTGTATTGGCCCCATCTATTTGTGTTGTCCCACTGTCTGTCAATTTGGACCCACCTACGATATTATATTTGGGCCACTTTTTTTTTTTCCAGGCCAATTTAAGTTCCCAGTCCACCCCTACTTGTGCACTGGTTCCATATAGATAGAGAGTGGGCCCTCAGGACCAGCTTCTCTGGGGGGCCCAAGAAACTTTAGTACAACCCTAAACCATTCTATCTTATAAAGGTTGGTTATGTGTGAACAATAGGAAAGGTCTCTTGTCCTGGCAATGGGGAGATGTGGCAGGCAGCCCCAGGAGGGGCTCTAAACTAAGGTTGTCCTCAATACTATCCTACAGGAGGGGTTTCCTCTCCTCCACAAACATCATAAGCCTCAACGCATCCATCCATTCCTTCTCAGGATTTTTTGGAGGCATTACCACCCATCGTCTCCTTGGGCTTCTGGGTTCCTCTACATTTCCTTCTACTATAATCTTTTTATTGCCCTCTTTGCTTACTTAACAGCTGCATCTGTCTCGGAGGATCTGGAATTTCTTTCATTTCTGTTTACTCTCCTTGGCAGCTCATTTATCATTTACAAGTTTGGTCTTGTCTTTAATAACCCAATATATGCGATTTGTCAACTTTTAGGTCATCACTGTTCTCTTCTACTTACATTAGCTTTTTTCCCAATGGACCTGATGCTGCCCGAGTCTGAAATACATCATTGAGAAGTCCCATCTAGTCAGGATGCCCATGAACCTGATATATATCAGAAGCACCAGCAAACCAGTACCCAAAAGATTGATTCTGGGAGTAACAGGTTAGATGGACATCCTTGGTCCATCACTATGTTTTTGTTCGGTGAAGCCAGTACTGGAGATGTTTGAGATGCTCAGGTGAGTTGGATGTCCATGGAAGATGTCCTAACAAGATTGTGGTTTTACTCTATACAGTGAAGAGATGAACATTTGTCCTGTTGGCCAACATTTGTCTTTAGATGTCCATGGTTAGATTTATGTTTTTCATGTACACTTGTTGGCCTTCTGAGTTGTCCTGAGGCTCTTCTTTACAGGACCAACTTGGAGATAACCTCACAGTGCTGACCATAGATAGTGGCCAAAAGACCATCCAACCTGCCTTAAAAAGTTGCACAATTTGGGGCACACCATGTTATTTGTTACATTCACACGAACATGGTGTTTTGCGGATCCGCAAAATTTGGATACCGGCCCATGTGCGTTCCTCAATTTGCGAACAGCACATGCCGCAGCTATCATAGAAAATGCCTATTCTTGTCCGGACAAGAATAGGACATGTTCTATTTTTTTTGCGGGGCCGCGGCACGGAACTGCCGATGAGGACGGCACACGGTGTGCTGTCCGCATCTTTTGTGGCCCCGTAGAAATGAATGGGTCCACACGGATGCGGACTCATTCATACGGTCGTGTGAATGTAGCCTAAATTTGTGACCTGTTGTGATTTGGCTGAGAAACAACATGTGCCATTCGATAATTATGGCACAAATTACAGCAACTCAAGTGTACCCCTCACGATAAATACCCCCCAATGGGGTAGATTTCTTAAAGGGGTAGGCTTATCTGGCACACTGATGAAATATCACTAGGATACGCCCTCAATGTCAGATTGCTATTGGTCCCATCTTTGGGACCCACTCCGATCTCTAGAGCGGGGCTCCCAAGGTTAGGGAGAGCAGTTGCGCATGCGCGGCATGCTCTTCATTCATTGCCATGGGAGTTCCGAAACACGCACATGCACTTGGCTGTTTTCGAAAGTCCTACAGTGCAGCCACCCCTCCATTCACCGCTATGGGACGTCTGGATTTTTGGAGCTCCATAGCGGTAAACGGAAGGTGGCTTCGCATGCATAGTGGCTCGCTGTGCACTTCATGGGCCCCAATCTGTAGATAGGGGCGGTTCCCAATATGCCATCAATGTCCCAGATGGGCCAAACCCTTTAAGATTGTCTATAAACCTAGACCAGTCAAGCAGAAACTGCGCCAAATGTATCATACTGGTGTACTCTGTTTGATAAATTTTACTAAATACAGTTGTGTTCAAAATAATAGCAGTGTGCTTAAAAAAGTGAATAAAGCTCAAATTCCATCTAATAGCTTTTATTTCCATACACACAAATGCATTGGGAACACTACACATTCTATTCCAAATCAAAACATGAAGAAAAATATATCAAATTTGTGTTGTTCCCCTAAAAAAAATTGAAGAAGTGAATATTAGACTGTTCAAAAAAATAGCAGTGTTTGTATTCTTCTTTACAAACTCAAGCATTCACTATATAAACAGAAAAATGTTTGAAGATTTTGCTTTCCTTTGAATCCTAGAAATAATATTTAGTTGTATAACCGCTGTTTCTGAGAACTGCTGGACGTCTGTGCTGCTCGGAGTCACCACCTTCTGCCCCTGTGACCAGGTATTCCGGCCCAGGAGGATTGGACTACATTCCACAGTTCTTCTCTATTTCTCGGTTTTGCCTCAGAAACTGCATTTTGATGTCACCCCACAAGTTTTCTATTGGATAAAGACCCGGGGATTGGGCCGGCCGCTCCATGACGTCAATCTTGCCGGTCTGGAACCAAGATGTTGCCCGTTTACTGGTGTGTTTGGGGTCGTTGTCTTGTTGGAACACCCATCTCAAGGGTATTTCCTCTTCAGCATAAGGCGGCATGACCTCTTTAAGTATTCTGATGTATTCAGACTGATCCATGATCCCTGGTATGCACTTCTTTATATGTTTTCCCCTCTCCAATCAACTTTTTAATCAAGGTACGCTGTTCTTCTGAACAATGTCTGGAACGACCCATTTTCCTCAGAATTTCAGAGAGAAATGCACTGTAACCGGCATGTACAACATTTGCTGCCTTCCTTCCTTAAATAAGGGCAATAATTCCAATCTGTTTTTCAAAGAATGAATGTCCTCACTCATTGAACACCACACTGCTATTATTTTGAACATGCCCCTTTCAATAAGTGATTAAAATACAGAGAATCAGCAGCATGCATGTCATGAGTGTTGGGTCTGTTGGATTTCCATTACTCTACTACACCTGCTAGTAAATTATTTGCCATGTAGAAATATAATTTCTACCAAAAACAGTGATTGATCAAGTTAGTGATGTCTGACTGCTATTATTTTGAACACAACTGTACATAGGATACTTTGCTCTGTCTTATGACCCCTTCCCCCCCCATTGGCTGGGACATCATCACATGACATGAGCGGCGCAACATTTCCAATGGCCAAGCCAAGATGGATGACGACTTCTGACATGGGATGTGTACAGCCAGCCAGTCCCTGGCACACAACTTGCATGAATTCTACATAAAATCCAAGACAACCCATCACGATCAGTGCCAGACAACCATCCCAGCACTGCTACATCTATATCTGAAGCAAGGTTATCTTCATTTGCAATCTCCTTTACCTTACAGAGGAGGACGTTGACCCGATCAAATGTGGTCACCTTGAGGGCTCCGCTAATAAAAGCCGGCAGCTCATAAATATTCCATGTATATTCAAAGGTAGAGAATGTGACTCACCGAGTCCGAGTGCCGTATGAGGTGCCAAAAAGATAATGGAAAACCTTCAAGATTAACTTTCCCAATTCTTATTCTTGAATTTCAATCACTCCATGTGTCCATGTCCGTGGCCGGAGGAGCTGCGGTTACAGTGCGGGACACATCTGCGTAGATGGGGGAAGAGGCGGACATCATGTTCGACTACACATCTGAATCCGTATAGACGCTGTGACTGGATCTCTCTGTGAATATAAAAGGCACCGGTTACTTAAAGGGGTTGTTCACAATGAAATAAAGATGGCTGCCTACCTACAAAAAGTGCCACTCGTGTTCACAGGTTGTATCTGGTATTTTATCTCATCGAAATGAATGAGGATAAGCTGTAATACCCCACAGGAAAAGTAATGTAATGTATGTACACAGTGTCTGCACCAGCAGAATAGTGAGTGCAGCTCTGGAGTATAATACAGGATGTAACTCAGGATCAGTACAGGATAAGTAATGTATGTACACAGTGACTGCACCAGCAGAATAGTGAGTGCAGCTCTGGAGTATAATACAGGATGTAACTCAGGATCAGTACAGGATAAGTAATGTATGTACACAGTGACTGCACCAGCAGAATAGTGAGTGCAGCTCTGGAGTATAATACATGATGTAACTCAGGATCAGTACAGGATAAGAAATGTATGTACACAGTGACTGCACCAGCAGAATAGTGAGTGCAGCTCTGGAGTATAATACAGGATGTACCTCAGGATCAGTACAGGATAAGTAATGTAATGTATGTACACAGTGACTGCACCAGCAGAATAGTGAGTGCAGCTCTGGAGTATAATACAGGATGTAACTCAGGATCAGTACAGGAAAAGTAATGTAATGTATATACAAAGTGACTCCACCAGCAGAAAAGGGAGTGCAGCTCTGGAGTATAATACATGATGTAACTCAGGATCAGTACAGGATAAGTAATGTAATGTATGTACACAGTGACTGCACCAGCAGAATAGTGAGTGCAGCTCTGGAGTATAATACAGGATGTAACTCAGGATCAGTACAGGATAAATAATGTAATGTATGTACACAGTGACTGCAACAGCAGAATAGTGAGGGCAGCTCTGGAGCATAATATAGGATGTAACTCAGGATCAGTACAGGATAAGTAATGTAATGTATGTACACAGTGACTGCACCAGCAGAATAGTGAGTGCAGCTCTGGAGTATAATACAGGATGTAACTCAGGATCAGTACAGGATAAGTAATGTAATGTATGTACACAGTGACTGCACCAGCAGAACAGTGAGTGCAGCTCTGGAGTATAGCACAGGATGTGACTCAGGATCAGTACAGGATAAGTAATGTATGTACACAGTGACTCCACCAGCAGAATAGTGAGTGCAGCTCTGGAGTATAGCACAGGATGTGACTCAGGATTAGTACAGGATAAGTAATGTATGTACACAGTGACTCCACCAGCAGAATAGTGAGTGCAGCTCTGGAGTATAATACAGGATGTGACTCAGGATTAGTACAGGATAAGTAATGTATGTACACAGTGACTCCACCAGCAGAATAGTGAGGGCAGCTCTGGAGTATAATACAGAAATAACATGCAGACCCCTTGCAGATCCTGGTTGGATCCTTGGTCATGAAGCTGTTGAACATTTGTGGACTCTGTAGAGCATTGTGTAGCCTCCGTGGAGCCCGGTAAACACACACAGAGGACAGATATGTACAGTATAATTAGTTCAGGCAGGAAAATCTCAGCTCAGCGACGTAGTTTGTGACAGACCCCACGCTGCCACGTGTCACTATTGACAACAGTTAATTGCTCTTTGTTGCTGTTTGATTAATTTTTTGTAGCCATAAATTGTCTTGTTATATCCACTCTTGGGAAAATACAGAAAACGGCCTTATGCACACACCATAGTTTGGGTCCGCGTCCGATCCGTATGACTTGCTGATCGCACGAGGGTCCATTCCTTGGTATGGGTCCATAAAAAAATGTGGACAGCACACTAACTGCATCCGTGTGCTATTCACATCCATGTGGCCGTTCTGAAAAATATAGAACGTGTCCTATTCTTTTTCTTTCAGCTGTAGCAGAAAAATGCGGAATCCACATAGAGGCCGGTATCCGTATTTTTAGGATCCCAGTTTTGCTGACCACAAAGCAGATACACTCATGTTCATGGGGCCAAAGAGTGGTTTTCTTGGAAAGAAAAGTTGAAAGCCGACAGCTCTAAGGATGTTCCTCTCACCCCTCTAAATAGGACATGGGGGTCTACTTGACCGCAGAGACTGATAACAGAACTATAAAGCAGTATATTTAGAAAATATTTAAATTGTGAACTCATGGAATGGTGAAATCTCCCTTTAAATAAAGAGGCGGGGCCCTCATTTCATCTGTATTGTTAACTATCTGACACACATGCAGAACCTGCTCTATTATTTCACTAGTGGTCCAGGAACCTTGCAGATGATTTTGCTATTGAGAGGAGGCCCCCAAAACCTTCTGCTTGATAGGGTCCTCCCAGATTTTGAACTCTACAGCGGTGACACCCATTGCCCCCACATTGATATGAGAAGCACAGTTCATATGGAAGGATTTACAGAATTTCATATGCTATATGATGTTTGCAAGGAGAGTTAGCATCTTATTCCCTGATATCAGGGGCAGTAGATGGGATAAGTATTACGATAGTAACACAACAAGCATGTGCTGCAACAGTGAAAGGGTTAGTGGAACAGGAGGGGTGGGGGGAGGCGTACTGGGATTCCCAGCGATGGGAGGAGGGAGAAAGGAGGCTCAGACTATTTCTATTGACTATTGCTTCTTAAAACCTTATTACAACACACATCTCTTAAGCTGCTCTTCTCATTGTCAGACCCTGGTCTACAGACACACAGACCCTACAACCCATCAGCCTAGAAGGTGAGGCATGGGAACTATTGGCCACTTTTGTCGAGTTCCTATGTGAAATACTATGCTTCAGTAGTGGAGCTGATCCAGAATGAAGTGTGGATCTGGAATAAGTGGACTGAAGAGGAGAGGTCTGAGTCATTGAGCAGATCACCCAATTTTGCCTTCACTCACTTGTTAGGATTCTACTTTACATCTTCTTGGAAATGCCTTGGAAGGGCTGAGATGTTGAACATGGAAAACTCTCTGGCTTTTTCTTCTGCTCATCCAAGAAAGCTGAGACAAACCAATGAGTAGGACAACCATGTCATCTTCTGACACTACGTCTCCTTGGACAAACATGGGCACCCCGCGGCCAACAGTATGCTCTGTGCTGCACCCCGTATTTTGATGCTGTGCAGGGTAAGAACCTATATATTATAGCAACAGCCACCGCATGGTTTTTGACAACACACATGGTGGAGAACTTCTAGAGAATTTCTTTATCGTTGAGGAGCCAGGGGTTTTCTGGTTTGAGGAAGTTCTAGACTATGACCAGGAGGAGAGATACTCATAGTAGGTGACCCTGGTAAATCTTGTGGTTGGAGCTCAGGGGTGGAGAGATGTAAGTTTTTTGAGTGGGAAAAGTTCCAAATGTATTTTCATAGTCATTATCAACTTTATCAACTTCATCATCCTCTTCATCAACTTCTTCATCACCTTCATCATCACCTTCATCAACTTCTTCATCATCATCGACAACTTCATCATCATCATCAACTTCTTCATCACCATCATCAACTTCATCATCATCACCATCAACTATTTCATCATCAACTTCATCATCACCATCAACTTCTTCATCACCATCATCAAGTATTTCATCATCAACTTCATCATCACCATCAACTTCTTCATCACCTTCATCAACTTCTTCATCACCATCAGCAACTTCTTCATCATCATCGTAAACTTCTTCATCATCACCATCAACTTCTTCATCACCATCATCAACTTCATCATCATTATCAACTACTTCATCATCGCCATCAACTACTTCATCATCACCATCAACTTCTTCATCACCATCATCAACTTCTTCATCACCATCATCAACTTCTTCATCACCATCATCAACTTCTTCATCATCATCATCATCAACTATTTCATCATCAACTTCATCATCACCATCAACTTTTTCATCAACATCATCAACTTCTTCATCTTCAACCTTGGAGCTCAGTATTCCCTGCTAATGTTCTTCTTGATTTGAAATTGATGGACTGTATAGGTCCCCTTTGTATAGTACTGTAGTAACAGGTATATTACAACAATGAACATTGCTTGCGACGGTGGCATAAAAGTGGGCAAATTTAGTTTTAAATGGGTAAAGTGGGTATTTTGCCAAGGGTTGTTTTGTTTGAGATGAGAAACGGTGGATTCCATCGTATGCCAAAATTAGTTTTAGATTAAAAAAAATTGAAGTATATAAAAAAAAATATACAAATTTAGTCAAGCCAGAAATGAATGTAAGGTTAAATTGTGACCTGCTCCTCTCCTGTGAAAATACTTTAAAAAATACTTTAAAAAAAATAATATATACCTATGTATATATACACATGAAATACAAATGATAGAACAAAATGCAATTATTTTAAATGTTATTTCAGTAATTTTTATAATAATTTTCTTGCAATTCAATCCCCACTCCCATCCTCTCCCCCCAAAAAACATGCCTATATTCAAGAAGTTCTACCTATTAGTTCAGTAGCCAGGAGCCATCTTCTTGTTTGTTTTTGAAACAATGTTGATTATTATTGTTAGTTTCATTGTGGCTATTGTTGAATTATATTTTATGTAAAAATATAGAGATACTAGCATCAATATATAAGAGACCTAAAATCAGGCAATTCAATGTAAAATTAAGTTATGTTTGCACAAGTATATTGTGGGGTGACATCTCCCATATTGTTATTTTATTTTGAGCGCCCCCATCACCCCCCCCCCCCCCCCATATTTCTGGCGCTGTATTAGCTATTGCTCTAATGCTGGCATGATTAGTAAGTAGCAGTTAGTGATTTCCCAAGACGGAGATAGAAGCATATCCGACTGGTACCCAGATTTTCAGTCACCTAGCAACAGCGTAGAAGATGTGAGACCCAGCAAAAGTGCCAATGTGGCAGAAGTGATTAAACGTCCCTTCTATGTATCAGCTGCAAATTTAATGTATCAAATTATTTCCAGCTTCTTTTCTATATGCAAACTGAAATTTCCAGCTTATGGAGGAATCTTCCACCGAAAATATCGTCTTCAGGCTCCCGGCGGAATTAACCCTTTAGGGCCTCCAGGTTGCAATGGTTCTCATTATCACAAAGAATTGCTGACTGCAACAACCAGGAGGGACATTCCAGATAATAATGAGAATAACGAGAATATGCTCGGTGCTAAGTTCAGACATACATTTATAGGTGTATGAATTTATGCTCTCAGGTGTATCTGCATTATGTAAAGTTCTAATTCAGTCACTGTCCACAATGTGTCACTGGAGATGGGAAACACACAATACATACACAGACATGCACAAACCTAAATTCATTAAAAAATAAAAAATAAATATATACATTCATACATACACATACATGCATTCATACAAACATAAAAACACTCATACATGCATCCTTACATAAATATAGGCACACATATACAAATACTCATCAGTGCACACATATATACACTTATACACACACACATACACTCATACATACCCCCGTGTACCTACATACAGAAACTTACACAGTTACACATAGATATAAGCAAATATTGATATAGGCATCTTGCACTCATATACATGCGTTCAGATAGTACACATAGATGCAAACACTCATACTAAAATATATGCGTACATACAGATACTCAAGCGTGTAAACACATACAAAGACTCTCATACATAAGCCACTATAAATACAATACATACAGATGCTCATACATGTAAAATATAAACATACACATAAACATATGCCCATGCAAGCACAAATATACTTACATATATAAAGATACTCATTTACAGATATATACCCACACACATGCATTTATATGTACATACATAGACATGCATGAACATACATAGAGATACTCATGTACAAAACCATACCTACACACATATATTCATACATGCATAACTATACACACATCATGTTCATGCAGGTAATCAATTACACTTGCAAGTTCTGTCTATGTATATATATATATATATATAATATGTAATATGTATCACTTTTCCCCTTCCTGCTGCATATTGGAGCCTCATGGATAACGTACGTGGGAAATTTTCTAGATCAAAAAATTGTTGCAGCAGAAGGGTTTCTCTGAGGGGAGAAATGGGGGCTATTTCTGGTTATTATTACCCCCCAGATGATTATAGAAACCCCCAGCTGTACCTTTTTCTAAAAATAGGATTGTCTATCAAAGAGCTGACATCATCAGAGGGGAGGAGTTATGCAAATGTGGCCCAACATGGGTGTTTCTGGGAGGCTTTGTGTGGGTTCCTCAGCAGAGCGTTGAAGTGATTCTCACCAAATGTATTAGGGTGGCTGAAAAATCCGCAAGAAATCTGCCCCAAAACTGCACAAAAAATGCACAGAAATTGTCAATATTTATCACATTTTTTATTTTTTGTACAGATTTGGTGCAGATTTTCCTCTCTCACCCTTCCATTGAAAAGAGTGAAATCTGCACAAGAAAAACACAACAATGGACAAAGCAAAGTGTCGACGAGATTTGTCCGATCCCATACACTTTGCTGGTGCTGTAGTACACTGCGGTTTTTTCAGCAAGTAATCCGTTTAAAAGCCAAAACACTACTTGTAGTCAACACTTGTAGAGCACCCCCGCTCTGTAATAAGCCTGCCCATTTTCTCTTGGCACATGCAGCTTTTGGTATATGCTGCGCGGAAATCTGAATATTCGCATGCGTTTTGTGCCAATATCCGCGTGGAGACTGTGACAAATCTGCAAACCATTGTATCAAATGGGAATCAGCATTGCTGTTCATAAATCTGCAGATTTTTCTACAAAGATTTCAGATCCTCATCCAGAAGGGTCATGTCTCCTCCTCTTGCCTCGGTTTCCACGCCTATTAGTTACATTAAAGGGAGTCGAGCACCTGCGCAAATCTCCACCGATGAGGTGGACAGGTGTGGGATGTCAGACGCAGAAGACCTGACGTCAGGAGGATACTAGGCTGGCTGAAAGCTAAATAGGGCAGGAGTTATCCAAGAGTAACGTCAGGGGCCTGGGCACTCACAGAAATAGATACCACCCCTGGGCACTTGCAGAGATAGATACCACCCCTGGGCACTTGCAGAGATAGATACCACCCCTGGGCACTTGCAGAGATAGATACCACCCCTGGGCACTCACAGAAATAGATACCACCCCTGGGCACTTGCAGAGATAGATACCACCCCCTGGGCACTCACAGAAATAGATACCACCCCCTGGGCACCTGCAGAGATAGATACCACCCCTGGGCACTTGCAGAGATAGATACCACCCCTGGGCACTCGCAGAAATAGATACCACCCCTGGGCACTTGCAGAGATAGATACCACCCCTGGGCACTTGCAGAGATAGATACCACCTCTGGGCACTCACAGAAATAGATACCACCCCCTGGGCACTTGCAGAGATAGATACCACCCCTGGGCACTTGCAGAGATAGATACCACCCCTGGGCACTTGCAGAGATAGATACCACCCCTGGGCACTTGCAGAGATAGATACCACCCCTGGGCACTTGCAGAGATAGATACCACCCCTGGGCACTCGCAGAAATAGATACCACCCCTGGGCACTTGCAGAGATAGATACCACCCCTGGGCACTTGCAGAGATAGATACCACCCCTGGGCACTTGCAGAGATAGATACCACCCCTGGGCACTTGCAGAGATAGATACCACCCCTGGGCACTTGCAGAGATAGATACCACCCCTGGGCACTTGCAGAGATAGATACCACCCCTGGGCACTTGCAGAGATAGATACCACCCCTGGGCACTTGCAGAGATAGACACCACCCCTGGGCACTGCCAGCTCCCCACAAATTATAAACTACCACTAGAGGTCTGACCAGGAGAACTGTAAATTATCTACTTTTTGTTACGAGACCCTTCAAACAAGTAGAACTTGTCCAAAGTGGAGGACCCTTTTAATAACATTACCAGTCCTGGAACAGAGGAGTTGCTGACCGTAGATCAGGAAGGGACCAAGAAGAGTCTTAGCCTTGAGTTACAGTACTACAGTCTGTAAATGGGTACATAGAATTTTGGCTTTGACATGGTGGTAGAGGGCTATTGCAGTTTAGTCCTACAATGTTATGGACCCTCCAATCCTGGCCATCTAGAATAACTAGTCACACTGCCACGTGCAGAACCATCACCTATGGCAGTGTCCACACTCCAGATGATATATGTTTTATGTGACCATAACCTGCTTCATGGTCTTGGCTCTCCCACTTATTGTTGTTCTTCTTCGTCTTGTTGTGTTTCCGCTTGTGCAGATCTTTTCCCTCTTCCTCCTTTTCTTGCTTTACTTTGCTCTTCTACTTTTTTCTTCCTTATGTTGAGACTTGATTTTGTTGCTCCTGCTTGTGTTGTTGTCTGTCTTCTTTTTCCGCTCACTGGGTTTTTTTGTCTGTTTTTTTTTCCCTCTCATTTTCCTACCTTCACTTTTCTCTTTCTTTTTACCACCTTGATGGTGTTCTTCTGGACCTTGCTCTTTATACTGATGTTCTCCTGTCTGAAATTTCTTTCCTCACATCCCTCTTGGTTTTCTTTATGTTGTTCTTTGGTATCCTTCTCTTGGTGCTGAAGTTTTTCTTTAAACTTTTTACTTCTTATGGTTTATCTTTTATCTTCTTCCTTTTCCTCTTGTTTTTATCCTTATTCTAATCCATCTTGACCTAATTGCTTTTGTTAGTCTTCTTTCTCTTCTCTTCTATGCTTCTCTTCTTTTTCTTCCTCTTCCCTTTCTTCCTTTTCCCATTGTTATTAATCTTCCCCTTCTTCCTCCTCCTCCTTCATGTTTTTTCTCATGATTTGTTTATATTGACGTTATTCTTCTGCATCTTTGGCCCAAATTTACTAATGTATCTGTGCTAAAAATCTGCCCAAAAAATGGTGGAATTTAATGCATCTAGGGTTTCTATGCTTTTTTTGTGACATGCTCGACAAGGGGACGAGTTTAGCGGGAAAAGGATGAGGCCTAAGGGTACTTTCACACTTGCGTTTTTCTTTTCCGGTATTGAGTTCCGTCCTAGGGGCTCAATACCGGAAAAGAACTGATCAGTTTTATCCAAATGCATTCTGAATGGAGAGCAATCCGTTCAGGATGCATCAGGATGTCTTCAGTTCAGTCTTTTTGACTGTTCAGGACGGAGATAATACGGCAGGATGCTACGGTTTCATCTCCGGCCCAAAATCCGGAACACTTGCCAGAATGCCGGATCCAGCAATTTTTTCCATAGAAATGTATTAGTGCCGGATCCGGCATTCAAAATACCGCAATGTCGGGCACAGACCGAAAAAAATGTGAAAAAAATAAATGCTGGATCCGTTTTTCCGGGTGACACCGGAAAGACGGATCCGGCATTTTAATGCATTTGTAAGACGGATCAGGATCCTGATCAGTCTTACAAATGCCATCAATTGGCATACATTTTGACGGATCTGCCTGCCGGATTCCTCTGCCGCAAGTGTGAAAGTACCCCAAGATGAACCCTTTTTTGCCAAAATTTTCTTCTCCTCTTCCTCCTCCTTGTCCCTCATGTTAATCTTTATACTCTTCTCCCTCTTTATTTTTCTTCCTTTTCCTCTAGTTGTTGCTTTTCTTTTACTGCTTCTTCCTATTTTAGCTTACTACTAGCTAACTAGCTGTTCTTTTTGTTTTTATTTTGTGTTGTTCTTTTCCCTTTCGTTTTTGAAAACTTTCTAATGCATCTGGATTTTTTTTTTTTACCTGCTTCTTCATCTTTCTTTGTTTTAATTCTTCTCTTACTCCTCATTTTACTTGATGTTGATCTTTGTATTATTCTCTCTATTTTCTTCTTTTGCCTCTTCCTCTTGTTCTCCTGGTTGATTCTTCCTCATGTTTGTGTTTTTCTTTTTCTTTTCTTAATATTGAAGCTGTTCTGCATCTTGCTCTTGATGCTGATGTTCCTCTTCCTCTGGTTTATCTTCTTCTGTCTCTATTGTTGCTCTCCTTCTTCATTGCCATGTAGATTTGGCATAATGTGGTGCATCTCTATAGAAGTTAAACATTTTTCCTTAAAGGGGTTGTCCCACGAAAAACATTCTACAGTTTTCAAGTCAGCGCCTGGACACCGGGATCTGAATACTTTTGTAATTGCATGTCATTAAAAATGTTGTATAGCCACTGAGTTCTTTAATAAAATGTATCTGTATAGCGCCACCTGCTGTTTATTCTTTTTCTTATTTCTTTGTCCGGCTCACTGAGAAGGCCGCACATGCTCAGTTCCATCCTTCAGCTGCCTCCTGAGCTGTGATAGGGAGAGCATGGACACGCCGCCTGAGCTGCAGCAGAAAAGAGCTGCCAGCTTGATATAAATCTAGCAGAGCAATGGATTTGGAGATTTCTGGATCCATGTGAGGTCCAGGGCTGGTTTTAGCTTTGTTACAAAGAGGTTGTCATGTACCATGTGATGTCTGATTTTCATGTTTTACAATAATCATGGGATAACCCCTCTAAGTCACGGCTGGCCTACTTTACTCTATTTTTGACTGACAACTGCTGCATACCATTAATAAATTGGGTGCATTTTACAAACAATGGAATTTTTCTCTAAAAACTTTACAAAAGTTTCTACTGAGATGCAAAAAGTGTCTGAAACCCAGAATTCATATATTTTTTCTATGAATAAGTTTCCTACATTGCTTTTAACTTGTTTTCTTCGTGTTGAAGTTCATCTTGTATGTATCTCTCTTGATGCTGCTGATGTTCTTCACGTTCCTCTAGCTTGGCCTTCACCTTCTTCTAATGATTATTCCATGTGCTCTTTTTTCTGCCTCTCTTCTTCTCCTCTTTAATTTCCTTCTTATGTTTTGTCTTGCTTTCATTCTTTTATTACAGTCATGATCACGAGCATTAGACTTCGATGTTTGTTTCCATCATTCTGTAGGTTCTGCCCAAGTTCTTCCAGTAACCCACCTCCTCCATCCTGACCCTCCCTTCTCTCTTTCCCTTTATTCTTTTCTCTTTTTGGTTCTTTCTTTTTTTCTATATTTAAAAGTTGAACAAAGAATTGCAACAGAAATGTGATTTAGCCTATTCTAGAACGTTCTATGCTGATCATACACAATGTAACAGAAGATGCAACTTTCCAATTTGTTACACAGGCCATATTGATGTTCCTGCATTAACCCCAATGAGAGCTAATAAGGTCCATTTCTCAGAAACATTATTGTATAAAATTGTAAAGAAATGATTAGAGCGATGGAGATTATAGATTATAGGAGAAGATTGAGGAAGCTTCTTTTTTTCCCGGTAAAGTGATATTTTGTGCACAGCCGGTGACCCATGAAGAGATACAGATACGTTTTATCTTCTCTATAAAGCCACCGCCATGAGTCATAAGTGGCAAGGTCACCTGCAGCATCGTGAAAGTATCAGACAGGTTTGTGGCTGGAGTCATAACATTAGGGAACAGTGATAACTTAATGGAATAAGATTTGTATGGAACGTCAGCCGGAGCAGACAGAGCGCCTTGTAAAATGGTCTGCACAGAAACTTTTTGATAAATGTTGGGATCCATCTTATACTATTGTAACTGATTGTTCTGAGGTTGTCACATTGCTTTGATTCTTGGCAGAAAGACAGATGAATAGACATTAGACAGAATCGGTAGATAGAAAATGTATGGATAGATAGTATAAATAAAGATGGATAGATAGATAATTTTTAAATAGATTGATATATATTAGACAGATGATAGATAGATAATGAGATAGATAATTTTGAAATAGATATATATATATATATATATATATATATATATTAGACAGATGATTGATAGATAGATAGATGATAGCAAGATAGATAGATATTAAATAGATAAACTTTATAGATGATGTGTAGATAGATACTGTAGATATGAGATAGATAGTAGATATTGGATAGATAGAAAGATAGATTTTATAGATGTAAAGTCCTGTCTAAAGCCCACAGTCCGGGAACATATAAGTGAGGGACATGAACATGTGGAGTCTCTGTGGGTAGAGATACATGGAGCTAAAAACAATAATAAATTACTAATAGGAGTTTACTATAAACCACCTAATATACCGGAGTCCACAGAAAATCTACTACTAAACGAGATAGACGAGGCGGCAGATCATAATGAGGTGGTTATTATGGGGGACTTCAACTACCCAGATATAGACTGGAAAACTGAAACTTGTATATCTCATAAAGGAAACAGGTTCTTTGCAATAACCAAAGGCAATTACCTTTCCCAACTGGTTCAGGACCCGACTAGAGGGACGGCCATACTGGACTTAGTATTAACCAATAGACCTGACAGAACAACAGACGTGCAGGTCGGGGGGACATCTGGGAAATATTGACCATAAAGTAATAACCTTCCAATTATCATTCAAAAGAGTGTTTCTACAGGGAGGAACAAAAATACCAAACTTCAAAAAAGCTAAATTTAGCCAACGTAGAGAGGCCATAGGCCTAACTAACTGGGACAAAGTCCTCAAAAATAAAAATACAGCCACAAAATGGGATATTTTTAAAAGCATCCAAAAATCTAATTGTGAGAGGTACATACCTTATGGTAATAAAAGGTTAAGGAACAAGAAGAAACCAATGTGGATAAATAGAACTGTAATGAAAGCAATAAATAACAAAAAGAAAGCATTTAAATCACTAAAACAGGAGGGTAGCGAGGAAGCACTGAAAAACTATAAGGAAAAAAAATTGAATATGTAAAAAAAAAATAAAAGCAGCCAAACTGGAGACCGAGAGATTAATTGCCAAAGAGAGCAAAACTAACCCTAAATTGTTTTTTAATTATATAAATGGTAAAAAGTATAAATCTGAAGGTGTCGGCCCTCTACAGAGTAATGAGGGGGGAAGTAAAGAGAGCGATGAGGAGAAAGCAAAGCTATTAAATATTTTTTTTCTCCACTGTATTCACTGAAGAAAATAAACTCTCAAATGAAATGCAAAAAGTTAATTCCTTATTAAAAGTGCCCTGTCTGACCCAGGAAGAAGTACAGCGGTGTCTTAAAATGACTAAAATAGACAAATCGCCAGGACCAGATGGCATACACCCCCATATCCTAAGAGAATTAAGTAACGTCATAGCCAGACCCTTATTTCTGATATTTAAGGACTCTATACTGACAGGGAGTGTTCCACAGGATTGGCGCATAACAAATATGGTGCCAATATTTAAAAAGTGTCCAAACACAGAGCCTGGAAACTACAAGCCGGTAAGTTTAACATCTGTTGTGGGTAAACTGAAGGTTTTCTAAGAGATGCTATCTTGGAGCACCTCAATGAAAATAAGCAAATAACGCCATATCAGCATGGCTTCATGAGGGATCGGTCATGTCAAACTAATTTAATCAGTTTCTATGAGGAGGTAAGTTCTAGACTTGACAGCAGTGAATCAATGGATGTCGTATATCTGGACTTCTCCAAAGCATTTGACACTGTACCACATAAAAGGTTAGTATATAAAATGAGAATGCTCGGACTAGGAGAAAACGTCTGTAAGTGGGTAAGTAACTGGCTGAGTGATAGAAAACAGAGGGTGGTTATTAACGGTACATACTCAGATTGGGTCACTGTCACTAGTTGGTACCTCAGGGGTCAGTATTGGGCCCTATTCTCTTCAATATATTTATTAATGATCTTGTAGAAGGCTTGCACAGTAAAATATCAATTTTTGCAGATGACACTAAACTGCGTAAAGTAATTAACACTGAAGAGGACAGTATACTGTATATATACTACAGAGGACAGTATACTATATATATACTACAGAGGACAGTATACTACTACAGAGGGATCTGGATAGATTGCAGGCTTGGGCAGATAAGTGGCAGATGAGGTTTAACACTGACAAATGTAAGATTATGCACATGGGAAGGAATAATGCAAGTCACCCGTACATACTAAATGGTAAAACACTGGGTAACACTGACATGGAAAAGGATCTAGGAATTTTAATAAACAGCAAACTAAGCAGCAAAAACCAGTGTCAGGCAGCTGCTGCCAAGGCCAATAAGATAATGGGTTGCATCAGAAGGGGCATAGATGCCCGTGATGAGAACTTAGTCCTGCCACTTTACAAATCATTAGTCAGACCACACATGGAGTACTGTGTACAGTTCTGGGCTCCTGTGAACAAGGCAGACATAGCAGAGCTGGAGAGGGTCCAGAGGAGGGCAACTAAAGTAATCACTGGCATGGGGCAACTACAGTACCCTGAAAGATTATCAACATTAGGGTTATTCACTTTAGAAAAAAGACGACTGAGGGGAGATCTAATTACTATGTAGAAATATATCAGTGGTCAGTATAGAGATCTCTCCCATCATCTATTTATCCCCAGGACTGTGACTGTGACGAGGGGACATCCTCTGCGTCTGGAGGAAAGAAGGTTTGTACACAAACATAGAAGAGGATTCTTTACGGTAAGAGCAGTGAGACTATGGAACTCTCTGCCTGAGGAGGTGGTGATGGTGAGTACAATAAAGGAATTCAAGAGGGGCCTGGATGTATTTCTGGAGTGTAATAATATTACAGGCTATGGCTACTAGAGAGGGGTCGTTGATCCAGGGAGTTATTCTGATGCCTTATTGGTGTCGGGAAGGAATTTTTTTCCGCTTAAGTGAGGAAAATTGGCTTCTACCTCACAGGTTTTTGTTCTTCGCCTTCCTCTGGATCAACTTGCAGGATAACAGGCCGAACAGTTTCGGCCTTATATACTATGTTACTATGTATAGATATTAGATAGATAGAGAGAGAGAGAGCGATAGATATTAGATAGATCTGAACAACACAATTCACACTCTAATTCTCCTCAGTGATAAGTAACACATGTGACAGCTGAGACTTGTAGCAGGAGCTTCTTCTGTTTGTTGTTTTTTTTTTTGCTTCTGGGCAACTGAAGAAAGATTCCAGTGAAATGTTAGGAGCCGCAGCGGAGAAATTCGCAGGAAGCCGAGTCACAGATCTGAGGAAACATGGAGAACCACCTTACAATGTGCGGACACCACCACCCCCATCAGATCAGAGCTGAGCACCACCGGGTGCCGGATTAGGAAACATTCCAGTTTATTGGACAGATGTAGAAATGATCCCATATCGTTGGTAGTTTGATGTAAGGACTACATTGTATCTTTATTTGGCACCGCCAGGCACTTTTATTTGACACCTTGATGATGGTACTATTTGGGCACTGTATGCAGCATGGCGGTATGATGAGGGAGCCGCATGACACTGCTGTGCGACACTATGTCTTGGTATTTATTATATTGTATAGTAGTATGGTCATTGTAGGTAAGGACAACATTTTTTCTTTATTTGGCGCTGCGTGGCAATTTTATTTGAGCACCGTGTGGCGCTATAATCCAGATAGTATTATAAAGTCACTGCCTGGTATTATTATTTGCCACTCCATGGCGGCATTAGCTCTGTTCCCATCAGCGGAAAAAATGGAGGAGTTGTGGCCAGTAGATTGTAGACACTGGATGGTACTTTTATTGGGGCACTCTGTGGCACTGACATCCTTGCACTAGATGGCAGTGCGGCGGTCATGATCTCGAATCCGATCCTTTACAGATGCTTTTTTTACACCAGAGTCCTGCTAATTCCATTTTCTTCTGGTTTTAGATAAGACGGGGAACATTGGAATTTATGACCAAGATGGTAATCACTGGCGGCAATGAGGATGACAAGGAGAGCAAAGAGGAGTCCATTCTGGCCATGCTGGGAATCATAGGGACCATCCTCAACCTGATTGTCATTATATTTGTCTACATTTATACTACATTATAAAGACGTCACTGATGAATGAAATGCAGCCGGCCCTTTAAGACATCTCGGCCCGAGATGAAGCACAAGCAAGGCGGGTTTCTTCTTTGCACCAAAACAGACTGTGAACTTTGCCGCCGGCGCTGGAAACCACGGTCAGGGAACCTGTTGTGTATATCCTTACTGCACACGACCGATGGGACTTGAGCGGTCAGGCGGTACCGGAGCGGTCAGGCGTCTGTTTTCTTATCACATAGGCAGCGAATGAGCCGCGGCGTGAAATTCTGACACAATTTTTCTCTTTCTTGAATTTTCTCCCGTTAATATGAATGTTTATATCTGTACTTTAAGTGCAATACTTTCTGGCATGTACCAAATATATCCGGGGTTTATTAGCAATTAAAGCAAAATCTCCTTTCCAATGCGTGCAGCGTGTGGGTGACGCCAATCTGACTGAGCCGCAGGTTATTACACCTCATGGTATCGGCGGAAATACAAAGCCAAGGTATTGACAAGAGGGCAGAAAGGGGGGGGGGGGGGGGTGGAAGAGAGTTTCTAGATATTATCTGTAGCCTGAATGGTTATCTCTGACCGCAGTATCTCAGGGCATTAACACCAACTTCCCAAAGTGATCCTTATCTTTTACCTCAGTATCTCAGGGCATGGATTATTACCGTGTACCTCAGTATCTCAGGGCATGGATTATTACCATTTACCTCAGTATCTCAGGGCATGGATTATTACTGTGTACCTCAGGGAATGGATTATTACCATTTACCTCAGTATCTCAGGGCATGAATTATTTCCATTTACCTTAGTATCTCAGGGCATGGATTATTACCGTGTACCTCAGTATCTCAGGGCATGGATTATTAACATTTACCTCAGTATCTCAGGGCATGGATTATTACCGTGTACCTCAGTATCTCAGGGCATGGATTATTACCGTGTACCTCAGTATCTCAGGGCATGGATTATTACCGTGTACCTCAGTATCTCAGGGCATGGATTATTACCGTGTACCTCAGTATCTCAGGGCATGGATTATTACCGTGTACCTCAGTATCTCAGGGCATGGATTATTACCGTGTACCTCAGTATCTCAGGGCATGGATTATTACCGTGTACCTCAGTATCTCAGGGCATGGATTATTACCGTGTACCTCAGTATCTCAGGGCATGGATTATTACCGTGTACCTCAGTATCTCAGGGCATGGATTATTACCGTGTACCTCAGTATCTCAGGGCATGGATTATTACCGTGTACCTCAGTATCTCAGGTCATGGATTATTACCGTTTACCTCAGTATCTCAGGGCATGGATTAGCATCATTTACCTAACCATTTTGGGGCATGAATTATTAGCATTTAACACAGTATTTTAGGGCATGGATTGTTTCTAGTTACCTCAGTATCTCAGGGCATGGATTATTACCATTTACCTCAGTATCTCAGAGCATGTATTATTACCGTTTACCTCAGTATCTCAGGGCATGGATTAGCATCATTTACCTAAGCATTTTAGGGCATAGATTATTAGCATTTAACTCAGTATGTTAGGGCATGGATTGTTTCTATTTACTTCAGTATCTCAGGGCATGGATTATTACCATTTACCTCAGTATCTCAGAGCATGTATTATTGCCATTTACCTCAGTATTTCAGGGCCTGGATTATCAGACTTTACATAAGTATCTCTGGACATGGATTAATCATCATTTTAATTAGTATCTCAGGGCATGGATTTTTACCATTTACCTCAGTATCTCAGGGCATGGATTATCATCATTTACCTCCGCATCTCAGGGCATAGATTATTACCATTTACCTCAGTATTTCAGGTCATGGAATTTCAGAATTTACCTAAATATCTCTGGACATGGATTATTATCATTTTCATTAGTTTCTCAGGGCATGGATTATTACCATGTACCTCAGTATCTCATGACATCGATTAATTATCATTTCCTTTAGTAACTCAGGGCATGAATAATTACCATGTAACTCAGAATCTCATGGCATGGGTTATTACTATTTACCTCAGTATTTCAGGTCATGATTATTTTCATTGACCTATTTATTTCAGGTCATGGATTATTAACATTTACCTATCATTCTCCTCTGTATGTCAGCACAAGGATCTTTACCATTTATTTCAATATCAATTTGGATTATTACTATGTACTTCAATACGTCAGGGCATGGATTATTACCATTCATCTCAGTATCACTTTAGATCAGTATCACTTACCTCCAGATAACAGGGCATGGGTTATGATTTTTTACCTCAGTATTTCAAGCCATGGATTTTTGACACAGATTATCACTTACCTCAGGGTTTTAGGGCATGGATTATTATAATTTACCACAGTAAAACGGCATGTATTATGATCACTTACATCAGTATTTCAGTATAAATATAGATCATTACCATTTATCTCAGTATTTTAGGGTATAGTTTATTGTTATTTACCTATGGGATTTACCTCAGCATCTCAGAACATGTATTATTGCCACTTACTTTAGTATTTTAAGGCAAGAATTATTACCATTTGTGTCAATATCAATTTACATTATTACCACTAACCTGACTTTCTCAGGGCACAGATTATTATTACTTAGTTCAGTACCTTGAAGCACTGATTGTCAACTTCTCAGTATCCCAAAGGCGTGGATTATTACCACAAAAGGGCACGGATCATTATCACTTGGCTCAGTATTTCAGGGCATGAATGATTATCACTTACCATAATGTAACACGGCATGGATTATAACCACTTACCTCAGTATCAGCATGGATCATTACCACTTACCACAGCATTTTACGGCATGGATTATTACCACTCTCCTCGGTATGACTGTGCATAGACGTTTACCATTCACTCCAGTATTTCATAGCATTTATTATCACTTTAGTATCTCAGGAGATGGATTCTTATCATTTACCTCAGCATCTCACTTCATAGATTTCTACCACTTACAACAGTGTCTCAGGGTAATTATAATTACCACTTACCTCAGGTATCTCAGGGCATGGTTTATTAACCCTTTCTGGGTCATATGCTATGTTTATATCATGACAACTCTCATGATAGCTCCTATAGGACGTGGCGCACATATCTCCCAGACTTCTGAATGGAATTGTGCAGTCGAGGGCATATGTATCATACTGGCCCACCGTGTGGTTGCTATGGGGCCTTTCCATGGACGGGGGCCATTCCTGTTTGGTCCATCCCCTTTGCTTTTGGGTGGTGAGGACCTCTGCAGGACTCCCCTCTCCAAAGACACCGCATTGCTGCCAAACAAGTGAAATTGTCCCAAGGTGCTATACAGAGGACAGGGCAGATCACACAGAGCTGTGCTTTTGTTACATTTTCATATGTCACCATGAAAAAACTAAGACAATTGTAAGGAGTCTGTAGGAATTACATGACATCTTTGAAAATGCAGATCTTAAAGGGAACCTGTCACCAGTTTTATGGTGTCCTAACTAAGGGCAACATAAATAAGTGACTGATTCTCTTAGCACAATGCTGGGTCACTTTCTTTAATTGACCCAGTCAATCTGCCAACATCTTGTATTGAAAAGCTCCAGCTGATAATGAGGAGTCATGAATATTCATGAGCTCCTGACTCTCCCCGCCCACCTGCTGCTGAATGACAGTTATTTTCCATATGAATCAGCAGCAGGTGGGCAGGGGAGTGTTAATTAAATAAACGCTGGACTCACTGACATCACGCTGGACTCAAATCAGCTCATTAGCATGCGGCATCTTTGTGTGTATATTATGAGGTAACCATCTGTCACACCAGTAAGTGAATACATCTAAGGTACTTTTTAGAAGTTAATGATTGTATATAATTTGTTAGATTATAATCAAATATCCACATGACAGGTTCCCTTTAAGCAAGTGCCTGCAAATTACGGATCTGCAATGTATGGATACTGTCAGTGTTGCATCCATGTTTTTTGCCTACCCATTGACTTCAATCGATCCGTGGTCCTTATTTTGTGGCCAAGTAAAGGACGTGTTCTTTTTGCAGTAATGGACATACGGATGCAGTAAGCAGAATATGGATCACAGACCCATTGAGGTCGATGGGTACACCAAAAAAATGCGGATGGCACACGGACCACATGCGTATTTTGCAAATCCACAATATGTGGACCACAAAATGGATACGGTCATGTGCATGAGGCCTAAAATGCATCAGTGTAGACCAGGGGCCAGCAACCTCTGTCTTTCCAGCTGTTGTGAAACTACAACTCCCAGCATGCATACCTACTCGGTGTAGGCCAGGGGTCAGCAACCTCTGGCTTTCCAGCTGTTGTGAAACGACATATCCCAGAATGCATACCTAGTCTGCTGTCCTCAGAACTCCCACGGGAATGAATGAAGCATGCTGGGAGTTGTAGTTTGACAACAGCTGGAGGTTGCTGTCCCCTAGTGTAGACAGGCCTCTGTGATCTAAACAAAGCAGCAGCAGCAGCAGCGCTAATGTCTCTTCTGTCCACGTCTCCAGGCTGAGACCAGCTCTTATCTACGCTGGCACATTAAAACAAACCCTTGGCTTTGTTTTCAGCTTCTGAATGCAAACAAGAATGTTCCTACTCACTGGCAGCAAGCAGAGATCCTGAAAAAGTTGAGGAATCAAAACGCAAGTTCTTTAAGAAAGTTGCAGAACTTCACAGAAGACAGGGCGGCCCCTTTAAAAAAAGAGATGCTACATAAAGGAGGAGTGTCCCTTTAAGTGCTAGGTCTATGCAGAATCCCATTTGCGCTTACTAGCAGAGAAGGAATGAAGCCTTCAGACTCTACCACTTATTCCAGACACTTTGATATTTATAGATATTGGTCCCTGAGACGGCAGATGCATTTTTTATTTTTTTTTGCTTTCAACCAGATGGTCCCCACCTTCTGTTCCCGGTGTCCGTGCAGATCCACAAACTCATCCTGCCATGATGAAGGCAAGAATGATCTGCTCCCATTATGTCACTGTCCCTTTAAATAAGGGGGGGGGGGAATCTGCAGCTACTCGTGGACGCTATTTCCAGAGTTTTCCATGCCTTGCATGGGAAATACAGAGCAGACCCCTCCCCTGATATAAGAAAACCGCATGAAGAGCAACTCCTGGAATAGCAGCAGCTCTTACCGTTTTGTGCACACAGCTCCTATGAAGAGCTATGTGTCTCCATGGTGATAAATGGCCAATATACTCGTTTAGGCTGATCCTGCACTCTCTTCCATCTGCCTCTTGTTTTTCTGTCTGTAGAAAAGGAGGCAGAAGAATTGGAGGACATGACGGCAGGATTGGTTTGTAACCATAGAAACACATATGATGGCAAAGGAACTTTTTACAGAAAACAATAGAAGTTTTGTTTTGTAATGAAGACTATTTGCAGAGTTGATTTCTTTTCATACTGCACATTGAGGCAATGAAAAGAATTGGTTGCAAAGGCGGGCATAACCATTCAAGGGGGTCTTCATTCAGGTCCATAGATCCTGTGTCACCTCATTAGAACACCCCTCCATTAGACAGATTTAAAAGTTTTTGCAAAGAACATCTGGTGGCATAACCACATACTGCATGACACTAGCTTCCTGCAGCCACCACTAGAGGGAGCTTAGGAGCTAACTGCATACAACTGACCCATTGAACTGAATAGAAACCCTGTCGGCGGTCAGCTCCCTCTAGTGGTGGCTGCGGGCAGACAGATTCTTTTTAATCAGCACCTTATTTTGGTTTTATTTCACTTTGTTATATTAAACTTGCAACAAAGTTGCAAGCTGCAGTAAAATGCAATTTTTATGCAACAACAATTGAGAAACACTATTACATTTTTTCCCCAATATTCTCTTTATTTGTGTTCCGGGTTACCCCAGGTACACTGATGATGATCAGAAATCGTGCTCGGACCACGTGACAGAGTTTTGCCTGAGGATGAAGTTGCAGCGTTGCGTTCATAACTCGCATCTATTTTCGGTTCTGCATGCTTCACCTCTGTATCCGGAAATTCCCATTAGATTTCTGTCACCAGTTCTTGATGCACGGCCAAGTGGAGTCAAAGCTGATGGCATTTACAGACGCACTTGGTTGGTTGGTTTGTGCTTTTGCTCTCTTCAGATGTCAGATTTTGCTACGCTGGTGTATGCCGAGACCCAGATCTCTGTCTCGAGGGGGGTTTCACACGCGGAGCCGCAGGGGGACATGAGTCATCAGAAAGAAGATCTAGAAGGACGGAAGTGGGGACATTCATCAGATTACCTGGTGGTGGGCCTGGGATTCAATGGCTGCGGTGTTTGCAGTCAGCGGGGACAGGACTGCAAGTCATAAGGGTCCCAGTCACGATGTGAGGAGGTGGGTGGACTGGGAAGAAGTACAACCCAAAAAGAACAGGTGAGCAACATATCAGGGCCAAGCGTCGTGTCCACGTTCTGGAGGCCAGGGATGAAGACGAATCTGATGGGTAAGAGCACAAGGAACCCGGCACTGGCTTCTCATGGCCACTACTGGGACAAGAAACCCAGGTTCTAATATCAGGAGGAGAAGACTGCGATGGAGTCATTTCTGAAAGACTGGACTGGTGTTTTACGTGTTCTCCGATAGCGCCTGGAGGGGGCATCCTCTCGCCGTTCGTGAGTCTAGTTTAGTTCTACTAATAGATTTATAGTCCCTGACTATACAGTAGTAGTAGACGTCATTTACACCTAGAAACTGACGTAAAGGTTAGTGAATGCGTCAGGGCCGGTGGCTCTCACCGCGTCCCCACCACTGCCCTGTGACAAGGACGTGGTAAAAACCCCCGTGTGACAGAATATTGCTGCACAAGCAGTTAAAAAGTAGCAAAACAGGGTCTTGGCGTAGCGATCTTAGTAAATGACCCCCAATGTATATATCTATATATACACAAGGAAGAACATCTATTATCCATCTATCCAGTGTCGGGCTGGTATGCTTTCGGCCCACCAGTAAAGTTCATTCTGGGGGTGCATTGTAATGCTACATGCAAAAATTATCTACTCATGCAGTAGCAGACAGCAGCAAGACTCTGTCAGATGACCGATTATCGGGGTCCCTGCAGCGACTTCTAGAACGTAGGTTCCTGATGAAAGATAATACTGGAGATCCTGCCTTTGTACCAAGAAGTCATCGCCGCCTCCCTATGCATCTATAATAATAAACTGGGTAGTTTGATACATAATCCACCCAGTTTTTTTTTATAGGAACACGGGCTTCCTGCGGTGCTGTACTCTGCCTATCTATATGTACTGTAGTGCCATAAGTGTACCGTGCCATGTGCCACTTGTGCAGGTGGTGGGGGACTAGGGGCCCACCGGGGAATTCACTTGTTCCCCTGTGGGCCAGTCCAAGCCTCTATCTATCTAATAGACAAAAATCACTGCAGACAAGGTGGAACGCGGAGTGCCAGCGGCTATGGGAGCGATCCAACGTCCAGGTCAATATAAAAAATAAAAAATGTTTGCACCATTGTATTGTCATTGCTTGAAAAAGGTTCCATAGAGAGGACCGAAACGTCGCACCTGGTGTAATAAACACAGTGGAATTTCTTATTTTTCTATCTATCTATCTATCTATCTATCTATCTATTATCTATCTATCTATCTATCTATCTATCTATCTATTAATCTATCTATCTTCTATCTCATATCTACCTATTATCTATCTATCTATCTATGTTCTATCTATCTATCTATCTATCTTCTATCTCATATCTACCTATTATCTATCTATTATCTATCTATCTATCTATCTATCTATCTCATATCTATCTATCTATCTATCTATTAATCTATCTATCTATCTTCTATCTCATATCTACCTATTATCTATCTATTATCTATCTATATCATATCTATCTATCTATCCATCTATCTATTATCTATCTATCTGTCTGTCTGTCTATCTCATATCTATCTCATATCTATCTCATATCTAATATTTATCTCATATCTATCTGTCTGTCTATCTATCTATTGTGGGGATTCGCTCTGGTAGTTAGGATAAGCGGGCGCAGTACAGAGGAAAAATACAAGTTCGTAATTTAAACTTCAGTGTTTATTCACACATGATGCCAAAAACAAAACATCACTTTTGCAGTGTTGGTGTTACTTCACACCCAATGGCAAGTTAATAAAACAAAAGTCACCTTGGTGACAGTTCTGCCCAGAAAGTTCAAATACAGGCTTTAGACGGCCTGTTCCCCTGACACACGGGTCTCCGCTCTCCAGCCCAGCACAGGCCTCAGATCCCAGCACACAGACCTCCTGAGCTCCACTGTTAGACGGAGGTAATCCTCTCCACCTGGCAGTGCTGGCTGGTTTTTATGCCTGGCAAAACCCGGCCTGGAACGTGGGGAGTAGTCACCCACCCAGCACTTTGACTACTCCCAGTTAGAGCCATCCCGGATCAGCTATTACAGCCATGCTAAGTACCAAGGTGTCAAACAGCAACTGCTGCTCACACGTAAAAACTGACTCTTACTCCACCGAGGCCAGGAACCTCAGTGACACATACCTATCATCCACGATGATTCCTTGTGCCTTCTTACACTATCTATCTATCTATTATCTATCTATCTATCTCATATGTATCTCTCTATCTCCTATCTTTCTATCTACAATCTATCATCTGTCTTTCTATTAGTCTATCTACATGCATCTTGCATGCCTCCGGATCTCACACCATGTGGTTGCACAGTCACAATCCAGGTCACGGTGAACAGACCATTATAACTTGACGTTGACTTCAGCGCTTGTACCTGGAGGAGGTTTTCTTCCTAACCCACCTCCTTGTTCATGTCCCAGCTCTGATCCAGTCTATTAGCTCCCAGTTCACACCTGTCCCTTTTACTGGCCACATATCAGCCAGTCTCCCATGATGTACAGGTCACAAGGTGACTGAAGGTTTGTCACAGTCCACACCGGCCTCACCACGGCTTCACACTTCAGTCTAAGGCCTCATGCATATGACCCGCATCCGACCCACAAATCACAGTTACTGGCCAAAAAAACTACCATCCCTGGTGCCCAGCTACTGATCGGGCATGGTGGCACCGCTGCCTATCACAGACCACCAGCCCAAAACTACTTGGTCCACAAGATGCACGGTGCAAACAGCAATATACCCATAGCATCAGACATTTATTATAAGGATGGACTAACATGTACCCTCTTATGTACTTATAGAAGGATCTGCAGATCTGCAGTGCCCAATGGACCAGTGCCCTGCAAACAGAAGCCGTGCCATCCCTTCCTGCAGACAGACGGCATCCATTGTGTGCCATAGCACAAGCCTCATTGTCCAGACCGCCTCTCGGGCCGCTCCATCTGGCGCGTGTCACTGCAGCCGACACTCTGGATTCTGTCAGTCACATTGTGTTATGGGCTCACACACACACATCTCTACTATACTGCTTCTTCTAATCATAGTGAATGAAGGAATGTGCGCCCACAAGGACTTACCTTACATGCTGCTACCTTAAAGGGGTTGCCCAAGTGTTTAATGCTGATGACCTCCGTCAGTCCTGCTGCTCCTTCCTAGGTGCAGCTCAGTCCAATGTAAGTGAATGGCGCTGATCTGCAGTACCAAGCACAGTCACTATACAATGGATGGCGCTGTTCTCGGTAAGCTGCCAGGAGGCCATGCCACTGCTGAGAATGCCCCAGCCTCTTCAAACAGCTGATTGGTGGGGGTGCCAGGAGTCAGTACCCCACTGATCACATACTAATAACCTATTCTGAGGATAATATACACTCAGGAGACCCCTTTAACCCTTTCTCAACATCTGGCATACAAATATGGCGAATGTCAGGGTCTTGAAAGGTAGAGTCCGATCTGGAGTGGGACAATCGCCATAGTCGCCAAGTGCCTGCTTTCATACAGCAGACACCCGAGGCTACTGTCTGCAATCGGCGATAACGTCGATGGCAGACATTTAACCCCTTAGAGGGTTTAAATCTGACTGTGGCTCCTGAGAGATCAGAAACCTGTCAGTGCGCACTCCCCAGGGCAGAATGCCTTCTCCTCGCTGAGGTCGGGGAAGGTCTTCTTTAGCAGCAATAGGCCTGGCCCTCTACAAGGCTCCCAGGCCTATTACTAGTATATTCCACTGCAGGCCTACAGGTGGCAGCACTGCACTGGAATACATTTCATTTTCTGTTCAGTAATGAATTAAATTCCATTACTGAATAGAAATGGCATCTAATGATTGGAAATGAAAAGAAAGTTTTTTCCCCCCAAAATCTTATTCTTTTTTTCAGTATTCAAACACAAGAAAAGACTTTAAAAAAGTGTGGTATTGCTGTAATTGTACTGACCCAGAAAATGAAGGGAACAGGTCAGTTTTACCACATTGTGGCAGAATTGAATCCCCCCCCCCTCCCCAATTCCATTTTTTTACAGCTTCTTGCTACCTCCTATGCAATAGTAAATGGTGCCATCAGAAAGTGCAACTTGTCACTCAAAAAACACAAGCCCTTATATGGCTATATGAATGAAAAATTCAAAAAAATGCAAAAAAGAGAAGTACTGAAAGGAGATGCGTCCCTAGACACCTGGACAGACCCCTTTCGTAAAGAGAACCTGTAAAACAGTTTTGGGTACTGTTTTTAGTCCATAGAAGAACATGGAGGCTCTGCTCTTTCTCTGCACTTTGATTGACAGGGCCAGGCATTGTAAACGTCATCAGGATTGACCCTATCAATTATTAACGCCCCCGTTGCTCTTAGAGGCTCATTTGCATATATTAAAACATAATTTTTCTCAGCAATGCGGGCACATAGGAACATGGGACCAACACAGATGCCTTCAGCTGCCAAGTGCAAATGTAACAGGTCAGCCAGTGTCATAGGGACAAAACTGCTGACAGATGCCCTTTCAGGGTGGATAGCCATTTGACCCAGAAGCAGGTTATGTTAAAGACATACACTCACCTAAAGAATTATTATAGGAACATCTGTTCTATTTCTCATTAATGCAATTATCTAGTCAACCAATCACATGGCAGTTGCTTCAATGCATTTAGGGGGGTGCTCCTGGTCAAGACAATCTCCTGAACTCCAAACTGAATGTCAGAATGGGGAAGAAAGGTGATTTAAGCAATTTTGAGCGTGGCATGGTTGTTGGTGCCAGACGGGCCGGTCTGAGTATTTCACAATCTGCTCAGTTACTGGGATTTTCACGCACAACCATTTCTAGGGTTTACAAATAATGGTGTGAAAAGGGAAAAACATCCAGTATGCGGCAGTCCTGTGGCAAAACTGCCTTGTGGATGCTAGAGGTCAGAGGAGAATGGGCCGACTGATTCAAGCTGATAGAAGAGCAACGTTGACTGAAATAACCACTCGTTACAACCGAGGTCTGCAGCAAAGCATTTGTGAAGCCACAACACGCACAACCTTGAGGCGGATGGGCTACAACAGCAGAAGACCCCACCGGGTACCACTCATCTCCACTACAAATAGGGAAAAGAGGCTACAATTTGCACGAGCTCACCGAAATTGGACTGTTGAAGACTGGAAAAATGTTGCCTGGTCTGATGAGTCTCGATTTCTGTTGAGACATTCAAATGGTAGAGTCCGAATTTGGCGTAAACAGAATGAGAACATGTATCCATCCTCTGATGGCTACTTCCAGCAGGATAATGCACCATGTCACAAAGCTCCAATCATTTCACATTGGTTTCTTAAACATGACAATGAGTTCACTGTACTAAAATGGCCCCCACAGTCACCAGATCTCATCCCAATAGAGCATCTTTGGGATGTGGTGGAACGGGAGCTTCGTGCCCTGGATGTGCATCCCTCAAATCTCCATCAACTGCAAGATGCTATCCTATCAATATGGGCCAACATTTCTAAAGAATGCTATCAGCACCTTGTGGAATCAATGCCACGTAGAAGTAAGGCAGTTCTGAAGGCAAAAGGGGGTCCAACACTGTATTAGTATGGTGTTCCTAATAATTCTTTAGGTGAGTGTATAATGCTGAGCAGAGACCACTATGGGGTTGCCTGACCCCTGTTCATGTTGCTTTCTATCTAATGGAGAAGCCCTTTAAATATCTTCAATTTCTATTTTGGGAACACGATAGATACATTTGTTTTTGTAACCCAGAATTGCAACATTGTTTATCATTTTATGGTCCTCATTAGGAATTACAAGGAAGGCTTTTTTGTGATATGAAAGCCTGTAATGAGCGAGGTTCATGCCCCCCGCCGCCTCCTCCTCTCCGCTGGGACTTCCATTGCACAGGAGACACTTGTCAAAACCATTCTAACAATGATATTTATTAAAGTCGTCTAATCGTAGGTTATTCAAAGGTCATATTTCATCTTCTCATTTGAGATACGAAGGTGGCGTCTCATTCATAGTGTATGACGGCGGAGTCGCAGATGGGAGAAGCCTCAAGGAGGCATCAAACAGCCCTGAACCTCAGCAGCCTCTAAAGGCTCAGGATTCAAAGCTCGACCTTCGCCTGTCATTCGCTTTGCCGCGTTCACGTTTTCTGAACTATGGGCCGGTTTGCATAAGTAATTGGAAGATTGTTTAATGTGACTGATGTGTTGACAATGATTAATTAGCTTAATATTTGCTCGCGGTTATGATCCCCTCCCTCCCCCCCTTTGTGGTTTACAGCGACTTATTTTGATTCCTATGTTAATTAATTCCTTAATATAAATTGTGAATTTTAATTGAAACGCCCTAAATCTGCCGAACTGTGAATGGGGCAGAAACATGGTGGATGTGGATCAGACAGGATGGTCGGCTGAGGAATGGGGACACTCGCCCCTCCAGGTTACCTCCCACAACATCAGCACAATTCTCTTCTGAAATACTCTGTGCTGCTGGAGACCCTGCATAAGTACCCTTCAGTCTGTGACCTTCCACAAGATCAGCACATTTCCCTCCTGAAATACTCTGTGCTGCCGGTGACTCTGCTGTGTTCGCTAATAATTAACTCTCAATCTGTTACCTCCCACAAGATTAGTACACTCCCCTCCTGAAATACTCTGTGCTGCTGGAGACCATGCTCCGTTCGCTAAGGAACTTGCAGTCTGTGACCTCCCACAAGATCAGTACATTCATCTCCTGAAACACTCTGTGCTGCTGGAGAACCAGCTCTGTCCTCTTAGTAAGGGCTCTTGCACACGACCGTATGTATTTTGTGGTCCGCAAAAAACGGATCCACAAAAAATGCATTCCATATTTTGCGGAACGGAACAGCTGTCCCCTAATAGAACGGTCCTATCCTTGTCCGTAATGCGGACAATAATAGGACATGTTCGATTTTTTTGTGAAACGGACATACGGAATACTCATGGAGAAACGTAGTTTTATTTTTTTTTATGCGGACACATTGAAATGAATGATTCTGCATACGGTCCGCAAAAAAAAACCTGGAACAGACAGAGAAAGAAAATACGCTTGTGCGCATGAGCCCAAACTTTCAGTACCTGTCCTCTCAATAGTAAGCGAAATAACCACATTTCTCTCCTTTAATACTCTGTGCTGCTGGAGACCCTGCATCATATTCTGCATCATTCTTAGGGTCCATTCAGACATCCGTTGAATGGGTCTGGATCCGTTCCGCAATTATGCGGAACGGGTGCGGAACCATTCATTTTTCAATGGGGCCGGAAAAGATGTGGACAGCACACGGTGTGCTGTCCGCATTCGCATTTCCGGTCGTTGGCCCCGAACTTCCGGTCCGCGGCTTCGTTAGAAAATAGAGCATGTCCTATTCTTGTCCGCGGCTGAGGATAAGAATAGGAATTACCTATTAAGTGCCGGCGATGTGCGGTGCCAGTGTTTAGCGGACCGCAAAACACTACGGATGTCTGAATGGACCCTTACGCTGTGACCTCCAACAAGTACACTTCTTAAAATACTCTGTGCTGCTTGGTGATTGACTATCAACTATGACACTTTCAGTCTCCATTATATCACTTCATTCATGCTTTCCAGGACTTGTCATACCTTGCTCAACCTGTAGGGGTGCCATAGGCAAAAATATTCACCACTGCCCTGGACCTGCAAAATGAACTGTGCAATGTGAGTCCTGAGATAACAAATCTCATTAGTGAACTCAGACTGTTATACATTATCAGGTAGATGGATGAAATCCTCAGAGACACCATGGCTGGGGTGAAGACCAACCTGACAAACCAAAGACAACAGCAGCAACCTTCATGGGAGCCTCTGGAGTCCTGACAACCAAAAGTAATTTCATATTAAGTATGTGGAAGGGCGATACCACAAAATGCAACAATAGTGTTATATAGCACTGGAGGTAAGGTGCAACAAATGTATCAAACAAAGATACAATGAATCAACGAGGCAGTTTATAGATACAGGTGAAACTCGAAAAATGAGAATATCGGGCAAAGTTCATTTATTTCAGTAATGCAACTTAAAAGGTGAAACTAATATATGAGACTCATTACATGCAAAGCGAGAGATATTTAAAGCCTTTATTTGTTATAATTTGGATGATTATGGCTTACAGCTTATAAAACCCCAAAGTCACAATTTTGAGGTCCCCTTTGCTCAGGGGGTATGGATTAATTAGCTGACTGGAGGGTGACCCCTTGAGCCTAGAATATTGAACCTTTTCACGAAATTCTAATTTTAAGCTGCATTAATACAATTCCTTTTCATTTGCATTACTGAAATAAATGGACTTTTGCACGATATTCGAATTTTTCTAGTTTCAAATGTACATAACTAAACTATGGAGCTCTGCTGCCCCCTACTGTCAGCTTATATGGTAGAACAAGGTCATAAGAAAGCAGCAGCTCAAGTCACACTGGATAGATAGTAGCATCATCTGTGCAGTAATCATATGCAAGAGATTTTACATAGAATAGACTTCACCTCTGATATCTGCAATCACATTTTACTGTCATGGTTCATACAGTGGCAGCAACATGATGGGAGTATTTCTTACAGACTGGACCAGGGACACAAAAAAACTGTGATGTCACAGTACATGGATAATAAACACAGTGATGTCACAAAACAAGGATAATAAACACAGTGATGTCACAGTACAGGGATAATAAAGACAGTGATGTCACAGTACAGGGATAATACACACAATGACGTCATAGTACAGAGATAATACACACAGTGATGTCACAGTACAGGATAATACACACAGTGATGTCACAGTACAGGATAATACACACAGTGATGTCACAGTACAGGAATAATACACACAGTGATGTCACAGTACAGGGATAATACACACAGTGATGTCACAGTACAGGGATAATAAACACAGTGATGTCACAGTACAAGGATAATAAACACAGTGATGTCACAGTACAGGGATAATAATAACAGTGATGTCACAGTACAAGGATAATAAACACAGTGATGTCACAGTACAGGAATAATAATAACAGTGATGTCACAGTACAGGAATAATACACACAGTGATGTCACAGTACAGAGATAATAAACAGTGATGTCACAGTACAGGGATAATACACACAGTGATGTCACAGTACAGAGATAATAAACACAGTGATGTCACAGTACAAGGATAGTAAACACAGTGATGTCACAGTACAGGATAGAAAACAGTGATGTCACAGTACAGGGATAATAAACACAGTGATGTCACAGTACAGGGATAATACACATAGTGATGTCACAGTGCAGAGATAATAAACACAGTGATGTCACAGTACAGGGATAATAAACACAGTGATGTCACAGTACAAGGATAATAAACACAGTGATGTCACAGTACAGGGATAATAATAACAGTGATGTCACAGTACAGGAATAATACACACAGTGATGTCACAGTACAGAGATAATAAACAGTGATGTCACAGTACAGGGATAATACACACAGTGATGTCACAGTACAGAGATAATAAACACAGTGATGTCACAGTACAAGGATAGTAAACACAGTGATGTCACAGTACAGGATAGAAAACAGTGATGTCACAGTACAGGGATAATAAACACAGTGATGTCACAGTACAGGGATAATACACATAGTGATGTCACAGTGCAGAGATAATAAACACAGTGATGTCACAGTACAGGGATAATAAACACAGTGATGTCACAGTACAGGATAATAAACACAGTGATGTCACAGTACAGAGATAATAAAAACAGTGATGTCACAGTACAAGGATAATACACACAGTGATGTCACAATACAGGGATAATAAACACAGTGATGTCACAGTACAGAGATAATAAACAAAGTGATGTCACAGTACAGGGATAATACACACAGTGATGTCACAGTGCAGGGATAATAAAACACAGTGATGTCACAGTACAGGATAATACACACAGTGATGTCACAGTACAAGGATAATAAACACAGTGATGTCACAGTACAAGGATAATAAACACAGTGATGTCACAGTACAGAGATTATAAAAACAGTGATGTCACAGTACAGGGATAATACACACAGTGATGTCACAGTACAGGGATAATACACACAGTGATGTCACAGTACAAGGATAATAAACACAGTGATGTCACAGTACAAGGATAATAAACACAGTGATGTCACAGTACAGGATAATAAACACAGTGATGTCACAGTACATGGATAATAAACACAGTGATGTCACAAAACAAGGATAATAAACACAGTGATGTCACAGTACAGGATAATAAACACAGTGATGTCACAGTACAGGGATAATAAACACAGTGATGTCACAGTACAGGGATAATAAACACAGTGATGTCACAGTACAGAGATAATACACACAGTGATGTCACAGTACAGAGATAATACACACAGTGATGTCACAGTACAGGATAATACACACAGTGATGTCACAGTACAGGGATAATAAACACAGTGATGTCACAGTACAGGGATAATAAACACAGTGATGTCACAGTACAGAGATAATACACACAGTGATGTCACAGTACAGAGATAATACACACAGTGATGTCACAGTACAGGATAATACACACAGTGATGTCACTGTACAGGGATAATAAACACAGTGATGTCACAGTACAGGGATAATAAACACAGTGATGTCACAGTACAGGGATAATAAACACAGTGATGTCACAGTACAGAGATAATAACACAGTGATGTCACAGTACAAGGATAATAAACACAGTGATGTCACAGTACAGAGATAATACACACAGTGATGTCACAGTACAGGGATAATAAACACAGTGATGTCACAGTACAGAGATAATAAACACAGTGATGTCACAGTACAGGGATAATACACACAGTGATGTCACAGTACAGGGATAATAAACACAGTGATGTCACAGTACAGGGATAATAAACACAGTGAGGTCACAGTACAGGGATAATAAACACAGTGATGTCACGGTACAGGGATAATAAACACAGTGATGTCACGGTACAGAGATAATACACACAGTGATGTCACGGTACAGGATAATACACACATTGATGTCACAGTACAGAGATAATACACACATTGATGTCACAGTACAGAGATAATACACACAGTGATGTCACAGTACAGGGATAATAAACACAGTGATGTCACAGTACAGGGATAATAAACACAGTGATGTCACAGTACAGGGATAATAAACACAGTGATGTCACAGTACAGGATAATACACACAGTGATGTCACAGTACAGAGATAATAAACACAGTGATGTCACAGTACAGGGATAATAAACACAGTGATGTCACAGTACAGGGATAATAAACACAGTGATGTCACAGTACAGGGATAATAAACACAGTGATGTCACAGTGCAGGGATAATACACACATTGATGTCACAGTACAGGATAATACACACAGTGATGTCACAGTACAGGGATAATAAACAGTGATGTCACAGTACAGGGACAATAAACACAGTGATGTCACAGTACAGGGATAATAAACACAGTGATGTCACAGTACAGGGATAATAAACACAGTGATGTCACAGTACAAGGACAATAAACACAGTGATGTCACAGTACAGGGATAATACACACATTGATGTCACAGTACAGGATAATACACACAGTGATGTCACAGTACAGGGATAATAAACACAGTGATGTCACAGTACAGGGATAATAAACACAGTGATGTCACAGTACAGGGATAATAAACACAGTGATGTCACAGTGCAGGGATAATACACACATTGATGTCACAGTACAGGATAATACACACAGTGATGTCACAGTACAGGGATAATAAACAGTGATGTCACAGTACAGGGACAATAAACACAGTGATGTCACAGTACAGGGATAATAAACACAGTGATGTCACAGTACAGGGATAATAAACACAGTGATGTCACAGTACAGGGACAATAAACACAGTGATGTCACAGTACAGGGATAATACACACATTGATGTCACAGTACAGGATAATACACACAGTGATGTCACAGTACAGGGATAATAAACAGTGATGTCACAGTACAGGGACAATAAACACAGTGATGTCACAGTACAGGGATAATAAACACAGTGATGTCACAGTACAGGGATAATAAACACAGTGATGTCACAGTACAAGGATAATAAACACAGTGATGTCACAGTACAGGGATAATAATAACAGTGATGTCACAGTACAGGAATAATACACACAGTGATGTCACAGTACAGAGATAATAAACAGTGATGTCACAGTACAGGGATAATACACACAGTGATGTCACAGTACAGAGATAATAAACACAGTGATGTCACAGTACAAGGATAGTAAACACAGTGATGTCACAGTACAGGATAGAAAACAGTGATGTCACAGTACAGGGATAATAAACACAGTGATGTCACAGTACAGGGATAATACACATAGTGATGTCACAGTGCAGAGATAATAAACACAGTGATGTCACAGTACAGGGATAATAAACACAGTGATGTCACAGTACAGGATAATAAACACAGTGATGTCACAGTACAGAGATAATAAAAACAGTGATGTCACAGTACAAGGATAATACACACAGTGATGTCACAATACAGGGATAATAAACACAGTGATGTCACAGTACAGAGATAATAAACAAAGTGATGTCACAGTACAGGGATAATACACACAGTGATGTCACAGTGCAGGGATAATAAAACACAGTGATGTCACAGTACAGGATAATACACACAGTGATGTCACAGTACAAGGATAATAAACACAGTGATGTCACAGTACAAGGATAATAAACACAGTGATGTCACAGTACAGAGATTATAAAAACAGTGATGTCACAGTACAGGGATAATACACACAGTGATGTCACAGTACAGGGATAATACACACAGTGATGTCACAGTACAAGGATAATAAACACAGTGATGTCACAGTACAGGGATAATAAACACAGTGATGTCACAGTACAGAGATAATACACACAGTGATGTCACAGTACAGAGATAATACACACAGTGATGTCACAGTACAGGATAATACACACAGTGATGTCACAGTACAGGGATAATAAACACAGTGATGTCACAGTACAGGGATAATAAACACAGTGATGTCACAGTACAGAGATAATACACACAGTGATGTCACAGTACAGAGATAATACACACAGTGATGTCACAGTACAGGATAATACACACAGTGATGTCACTGTACAGGGATAATAAACACAGTGATGTCACAGTACAGGGATAATAAACACAGTGATGTCACAGTACAGAGATAATAACACAGTGATGTCACAGTACAGGATAATACACACAGTGATGTCACAGTACAGAGATAATACACACAGTGATGTCACAGTACAGGATAATACACACAGTGATGTCACAGTACAGGGATAATAAACACAGTGATGTCACAGTACAGGGATAATAAACACAGTGATGTCACAGTACAGAGATAATACACACAGTGATGTCACAGTACAGAGATAATAAACACAGTGATGTCACAGTACAGGGATAATAAACACAGTGATGTCACAGTACAGAGATAATAACACAGTGATGTCACAGTACAGGATAATACACACAGTGATGTCACAGTACAAGGATAATAAACACAGTGATGTCACAGTACAAGGATAATAAACACAGTGATGTCACAGTACAGAGATTATAAAAACAGTGATGTCACAGTACAGGATAATAAACACAGTGATGTCACAGTACATGGATAATAAACACAGTGATGTCACAAAACAAGGATAATAAACACAGTGATGTCACAGTACAGGATAATAAACACAGTGATGTCACAGTACAGGGATAATAAACACAGTGATGTCACAGTACAGGGATAATAAACACAGTGATGTCACAGTACAGAGATAATACACACAGTGATGTCACAGTACAGAGATAATACACACAGTGATGTCACAGTACAGGATAATACACACAGTGATGTCACAGTACAGGGATAATAAACACAGTGATGTCACAGTACAGGGATAATAAACACAGTGATGTCACAGTACAGAGATAATACACACAGTGATGTCACAGTACAGAGATAATACACACAGTGATGTCACAGTACAGGATAATACACACAGTGATGTCACTGTACAGGGATAATAAACACAGTGATGTCACAGTACAGGGATAATAAACACAGTGATGTCACAGTACAGAGATAATAACACAGTGATGTCACAGTACAAGGATAATAAACACAGTGATGTCACAGTACAGAGATAATACACACAGTGATGTCACAGTACAGGGATAATAAACACAGTGATGTCACAGTACAGAGATAATAAACACAGTGATGTCACAGTACAGGGATAATACACACAGTGATGTCACAGTACAGGGATAATAAACACAGTGATGTCACAGTACAGGGATAATAAACACAGTGAGGTCACAGTACAGGGATAATAAACACAGTGATGTCACGGTACAGGGATAATAAACACAGTGATGTCACGGTACAGAGATAATACACACAGTGATGTCACAGTACAGGATAATACACACATTGATGTCACAGTACAGGGATAATAAACACAGTGATGTCACAGTACAGAGATAATACACACATTGATGTCACAGTACAGAGATAATACACACAGTGATGTCACAGTACAGGGATAATAAACACAGTGATGTCACAGTACAGGGATAATAAACACAGTGATGTCACAGTACAGGGATAATAAACACAGTGATGTCACAGTACAGGGATAATAAACACAGTGATGTCACAGTACAGGGATAATAAACATAGTGATGTCACAGTACAGGGATAATAAACACAGTGATGTCACAGTACAGGGATAATAAACACAGTGATGTCACAGTACAGGGATAATACACACATTGATGTCACAGTACAGGGATAATAAACACAGTGATGTCACAGTACAGGGATAATAAACACAGTGATGTCACAGTACAGGGACAATAAACACAGTGATGTCACAGTACAGGGATAATAAACACAGTGATGTCACAGTACAGGGATAATAAACACAGTGATAATAAACACAGTGATGTCACGGTACAGGGATAATAAACACAGTGATGTCACGGTACAGGATAATAAAAACAGTGATGTCACAGTACAGAGATAATACACACAGTGATGTCACAGTACAGGGATAATACACACAGTGATGTCACAGTACAGAGATAATACACACAGTGATGTCACAGTACAGAGATAATACACACAGTGATGTCACGGTACAGGGATAATAAACACAGTGATGTCACAGTACAGGATAATAAACACAGTGATGTCACAGTACAGGGATAATACACACAGTGATGTCACAGTACAGGGATAATACACACAGTGATGTCACAGTACAAGGATAATAAACACAGTGATGTCACAGTACAGGGATAATAAACACAGTGATGTCACAGTACAGGGATAATAAACACAGTGATGTCACAGTACAAGGATAATAAACACAGTGATGTCACAGTGCAGGGATAATAAACACAGTGATGTCACAGTACAAGGATAATACACACAGTGATGTCACAGTACAGAGATAATACACACAGTGATGTCACAGTATAGGGATGTCATATATCAGATTGCCAGGGCCTGCACTTTTGTCCCCATAAAAGGTACAATATGCCAGATACTGTGGAGCAGCCATGGATTGGGCACAGTTGTTTATGGCCACGAGGCTAAAACTTCATATGTGGCCAGCACAATTATTTTTTTCTTTATTTTATTTAGATAGTGGCAGCTTATTCTGCAGCACTTTACAGACATTATAAGGAGGGTCATTTTGGGATAGTGACATTTCTTATTGCTAACACTCGGGACTCGGCTGCAACAAAGACACATGGAGTGAAATACAAATATGTTTTAGTAAGAAATGTATTGAGATATCATTCAGATAGTATGGTGGAAGTGTTCCTGTCACTGAGGCCTGGGCGTCCTAACCAGCTGCACTTCTGTGTTTCCACCAGAAGACGGCAGCAGAGGCCTTATAACAACTCATTGTACTTAGGACTGGAACAGGTGGCTGATTTGCTTTTGGGGAAGTATAATTTTGATATTGTTACATGATTCATGCTGTTTACATATAAAGCTGCCTGATTATCACATATTTACTGATATTTTATATACACTGCGCTGCTGGACCCATATGTTGTGTACAGTGAGGAACAATTCACTATTAGAAACAGCCTCAGGGGATGAAGATTAAGTAATATCTATCTATCTATTAATCTATCTATCTAATATATATATATTTATCTCTATATGTTTGTTTATCTATCAACTTCATTTCTTTCTTCTCTGTGTGTCTGTTTATTTATAAATTTTACATCTATCTAATATCTATCATCTATTCTATTCATCCACCCATCAATCATGTCATGTGTCCATATCTTTAGTTTAATTTCACAGTTTTTATGATATAGTGTTATACATCATCTATAAAAAAAAAAAACATACATCATATACATCACCTGTCTATCTAATCTATAAATTTAATATCTATCTATCTATCTATCAATCTCATAATTATCATCTATCTATCTATTATCTATCTACAATAGTTTATCTAAAATAGAGGCAATAATTCAGCTCCACACAAAAGCCTTCGCCAAGCATTTATTGTATACGGCTGAAATGTTGCATTGGTGAATCTATCTCTCTTTCTCACATATCTCTATTATCTATCTATCTATCTATCCATCTATCTATTATCTATATACTGTATCTATCTATTATCTATCTATCTATCTCATATCTATCTATCTATTATCTATCTATCTATTATCTATCTATCTATCTATTATCTATCTATCTATCTAAATGGAAATTAAAGATGCAGCACACTTTCTTAATCGGGTGCAAAATCAGGCCAGTGTGAACCAGCACCACGGTCCAATTCAATACAGCGAAAAAAAAGCCAGCAGCACACCATGGAGTTCAAAGAAACCCGTGCGGTTTATTCACCCAGTGTCATGTAGCAGCGACGTTTCAACCGCTTGTTGCGGTCTTTCTCAGACTGGGTTCACACCTGAGCGTTTTACAGCGCGTTCCTACGCGCTGTAAAACGCTCAACAGGCAAGAACCAATGATTCCCTATGGGAATGGTTCTCACCTGAGCGTTTTACAGCGCGTACGAACGCGCTGTAAAACGCCCTACGCCCCAAGAAGTACAGGAGCTTCTTTGGGGCGTAGTGTCGCGCGTTCCCGTACATAGACTACCGGGAATGCGCGACAATGGGCGTTCGCTTACTTCCGGAGCCGCGTATGTGACGCCCGGAGAATCGCGCATACAGAGCGCTCAGGTCTGAACCCAGCGTCAAGCTATGTGCACATGTGTTACAACCACAGAATATAGAGGTGTGTCAATTGATAATACAATAAAACCATTCAAATACATAAGTGGACAGAATTCATCATAATAGCATTTGGAGCATAAAGATCTCATTATCAGTGGTAAAGTACATGAAATAAATTCGCAGCGCTATATAATCACATACATGATACATTGTGAACATACATGATAGAATATACTTAATCATTACACAATACAGGTGTCAATTAAAAGACTCACACAATCAGCGGATACACTGCACACAGGGAGCACCGCGGTCTTAGTGGCGTCCCCATTCAACTACTGCGCATGAGCGGGAACACTAAATATCGCGATCCTTCAGGCGCAGAGAGACTCAATAGAGCCCATATCAAAGATGGCGGCTCGATCCGGCCATGCTCAGATGTGCGCATGTCTATGCAGTAGAGGCCTCCCACTTCCAGTCATGTGATCATTGTCACGTGATCCAGACAAAGTCATAGAGAAACTAACCGGATAACTGCGGGTCAGGATCGCATGCACACTCAAGTTCACCAATGATATGCGGATCTCGCACATATGGGAACTTAGGGTCAGGCGTCCTGTCAACCCTCATATCTTACTACAAATCCATTCAACCAGTGCATGCTACGGGAAAGGATGGAGTCCCACCGGCTAAGACCAACTGGACCAACAGTAAGGTCATCGCCGTAATCGGGCAACGGTGGCGTCACCGCGGCGAACTGCCCCCGTCCCCCATGGGACACCACACCATTCCACCAGGTGCACTAAATGGTTAGAACAAACCCTAATCTAATCCTTTGTAAGGAAGAAGCAAGACCTTATTCAAATATCAAAACTATTCCCTCTGTGGGTGAACCTCCAACTGTCCTACAGCAAGCGTCCCATGTGTAGCAAACGTCAGATCGGCCGTCATACAAGATGTATTATGAGAAATATAACACGGAATGTGGGGAGCTGGTAAGACCCAGAGGGCTCCGGACTTTATGCAGGATGTCAGTCATGATTGGGATTAATAGCCAAATCTATGAAAAATACAGAAAAAGAAAATGTTATAATTCTTCAGCTTGGTTGTTTTATACACATGTTCACTATACCCAACATAGGGACTGAGGGCAACACGGTACACGGGGAGAGACACCACTAATCCACCCTAAAGTCAACATTTAGGCCATTAGGCCTCAAGGTCTTCAAAGTAAAAATCCAAAATAACTCTCGCTTTTTGAGGAGACCCTTCCGATCTCCACCACGCCTGCCCGTCTGTATCTGCTCTAGTATGCGGAACCTAAGATCGTTTTCCGAATGTCCCGCCTCCTTAAAATGCTTGGAGACTGGCAAATCCATTTTTTCTTTTCTGATGGAGTACCGATGCTGATTTATTCGTGTCTTCACGTCCCACGTGGTCTCACCAACATACCACCTCCCGCAGGGGCATGATAGCAGGTAGACCACGTAGGACGAATCACACGTCAAAGTCTGAGTGATTTTGATCGTTTTATTGGTCGCCGGATTATGGAACGAATCCCCCTTCAACATAAGGCAGCAATTCCCACAGTGATGACATGGGTAGCAGCCAGTCCGCGTGGAGCCGCATAGCGCCCTCACACTGGTGTTGCGCTTTGATAGTCATCATCCCCGTTCCATGATTCGGTCGTTACCTTTTAGTCAATTTCTCTGAGTAAAGAGGATCGTGAGGGATAAGTTGACTAGAGAAGTACGATTTAATGAAATGGGTAAGAAATTTGCGGCCCGAGGATATCCCAAGAAATTGATTAGGGGGAGTATTTTGCGAGTAGACACCAATTCCACATCAATCCCTAGTGAGGATACTGCAAAAGCCCTCGTATTCCCTTTATCTCCCAGTTCTCTGCTGACAGTCCACAAATTGCGACTGTCATCAGAAAACATTGGAAGATGATAGGGAATAGTGTTCCTCAGATTGAAGAGTTCCATACACCTCCACTATTCTCATATCGGAGAGGGCGTAACCTAGGTGACGGGCTGGTGGAGTCTGATGTGGGCAGCGGCAGGACCAGTGTGAGGGCGCTATGCGGCTCCACGCGGACTGGCTGCTACCCATGTTATCACTGTGGGAATTGCTGCCTTATGTTGAAGGGGGATTCGTTCCATAATCCGGCGACCAATAAAACGATCAAAATCTGTCAGTATTTGACGTGTGATTCGTCCTACGTGGTCTACCTGCTATCATGCCCCTGCGGGAGGTGGTATGTTGGTGAGACCACGTGGGACGTGAAGACACGAATAAATCAGCATCGGTACTCCATCAGAAAAGAAAATATGGATTTGCCAGTCTCCAAGCATTTTAAGGAGACGGGGCATTCGGAAAAAGATCTTAGGTTCCGCATACTCGAGCAGATACAGACGGGCAGGCGTGGTGGAGATCGGAAGGGTCTCCTCAAAAAGCGAGAGTTATTTTGGATTTTTACTTTGAAGACCTTGAGGCCTAATGGCCTAAATGTTGACTTTAGGGTGGATTAGTGGTGTCTCTCCCCGTGTACCGTGTTGTCCTCAGTCCCTATGTTGGGTATAGTGAACATGTGTATAAAACAACCAAGCTTCTTTTTCTGTATTTTTCATAGATTTGGCTATTAATCCCAATCATGACTGACATCCTGCATAAAGTCCGGAGCCCTCTGGGTCTTACCAGCTCCCCACATTCCGTGTTATATTTCTCATAATACATCTTGTATGACGGCCCGATCTGACGTTCGCTACACATGGGACGCTTGCTATAGGACAGTTGGAGGTTCACCCACAGAGGGAATAGTTTTGATATTTGAATAAGGTCTTGCTTCTTCCTTACAAAGGATTAGATTAGGGTTTGTTCTTACCATTTAGTGCACCTGGTGGAACGGTGTGGTGTCCCATGGGGGACGGGGGCGGTTCGCCGCGGTGACGCCACCGTTGCCCAATTACGGCGATGACCTTACTGTTGGTCCGGTTGGTCTTAGCCGGTGGGACTCCATCCTTTCCCGTAGCATGCACTGGTTGAATGGATTTGTAGTAAGATATGAGGGTTGACAGGACGCCTGACCCTAAGTTCCCATATGTGCGAGATCCGCATATCATTGGTGAACTTGAGTGTGCATGCGATCCTGACCCGCAGTTATCCGGTTAGTTTCTCTATGACTTTGTCTGGATCACGTGACAATGATCACATGACTGGAAGTGGGAGGCCTCTACTGCATAGACATGCGCACATCTGAGCATGGCCGGATCGAGCCGCCATCTTTGATATGGGCTCTATTGAGTCTCTCTGCGCCTGAAGGATCGCGATATTTAGTGTTCCCGCTCATGCGCAGTAGTTGAATGGGGACGCCACTAAGACCGCGGTGCTCCCTGTGTGCAGTGTATCCGCTGATTGTGCGAGTCTTTTAATTGACACCTGTATTGTGTAATGATTAAGTATATTTTATCATGTATGTTCACAATGTGTCATGTATGTGATTATATAGCGCTGCTAATTTATTTTATTTCATGTACTTTACCACTGATAATGAGATCTTTATGCTCCAAATGCTATTATGATGAATTCTGTTCACTTATGTATTTGAATGGTTTTATTGTATTATCAATTGACACACCTCTATATTCTGTGGTTGTAACACATGTGCACATAGCTTGACGCTGGGTTCAGACCTGAGCGCTCTGTATGCGCGATTCTCCGGGCGTCACATACGCGGCTCCGGAAGTAAGCGAACGCCCATTGTCGCGCGTTCCCGGAAGTCTATGTACGGGAACGCGCGACACTACGCCCTAAAGAAGCCCCTGTACTTCTTGGGGCGTAGGGCGTTTTACAGCTCGTTCGTACGCGCTGTAAAACGCTCAGGTGAGAACTATTCCCATAGGGAATCATTGGTTCTCGCCTGTTGAGCGTTTTACAGCGCGTAGGAACGCGCTGTAAAACGCTCAGGTGTGAACCCAGTCTGAGAAAGACTGCAACAAGCGGTTGAAACGTCGCTGCTACATGACACTGGGTGAATAAACCGCACGGGTTTCTTTGAACTCCATGGTGTGCTGCTGGCTTTTTTTCGCTGTATCTATCTATCTATCATTTCTATCTATCTATTATCTATCTCATATCTATCTATTATATCTATCTATCTATCTATCTCATATCTATCTATCTATCTATCTATCTATCTATCTATCTATCTATCTATCTCTCATATCTATCTATCTATCATCTATCTATCTATCTATCTATCTATCTATTATCTATCTATCTCATATCTATCTATTATCTATCTATCTATTTACTAGGACTATTTTTACAAATTGAACAGCACCTTAGTAGTTGGGTTACCCAGCTTTCTCAGATTCCCAGTGTCAGACTTTCTGGATGGTGAACAATCTGATTGGCTTGTCACCCAGCTTTCCCAGATCTGACGAGAACGACTATAGCTAGATTTGTCATGCAGGAGTCTGGAAAAGCTGGGTGGCAGCCTCTACACCATGTCTATTCTTCCATCTGTGTTATTTTCAGCCTGGAAACGAGGTGAGATGTAAATGAGCAGAATCGTTGTCTCCAAGGAGACGCAGCGCGGCTTTTATTTTGCAGAGTTTTCAGTATATGTAGAAAATAAAAGAGAATTTTTCATTTCCCTCTGTATCCAGGCAGAAGTCGGGGGCCAGCGTGGGGCAAGTGCCCGGGGCGGCCAGTCCCCAGTGACGCCCACGCACCATTATTTATTGAACACAAGGATGGCACATATTGATCTTGCAGCTTTATTCAAGTTTCTTCATCAGAAACCACCTCCTCCTAGAGGTATAGAAATCCTCCAGGAGGCCTCAGCGTCTCCTGCAGACGTCAGGCACATCTGGTGACCCACATTCCATGACACTTGAGCATTTTACACTTGCCATAAAGCATTATCATAAAGGATCTGATAAGAGGCAAAGTACATGTCCTCTATAACACCTCAGATGGGGCTGACCTGCAATACCAGACCCAGCCTATGGGCAAGGGTGGCACTGTTTCTGGTGAAAAAAAAAATATCTTATTTTTCTAATTGCATTCCTCAGATTTTAAGAATGTATTATATTATAGCCCAGGGATCAGCAACCTCCAGCACTCGAGCTGTGGTGAAACGTCAACTCCCAGCATGCTTCATTCACTTCTATGGATGTTCTGACAACAGTCAAGCAAGTGTGTGTGTTGGGAGTGGTAGTTTCAGCACAGGAGTGTCAGAGGTTGCTGATCCCTTCTATATCCTATTTCTTGCACTACATATTGCAGCAGAACCATGCAACAATGTAACATGAATTATCTCATCAGGTCAATCATTTGTATATCATACATTACAGCAATGGGTTTTTAGGACCATGAAACTTCCTGGGATTTTCTGACACCACAAGTAATCCGGATCTGGCGGGACAGTCCTGGATTTCGGTGGCTGTCCCGCGGTCCCGGAGCCAGGGAGGTATATCCCGCTCTAATGCAGCTGTCTCGGCTTCCATAGAATGCAGAGACAGCTGTCTGTAATGATAAAGCAGCGAGCCGTCCCCTCCCTGCTTCATCATTTCTCCCCCTGTCAGCGCTCCACACTGCTGGTCTGTGCAGGGGGCGTGGCTGGGAGTCAGCTGTGCTCCTCCTCCTCCTACACAGACCAGCAGCTCTGTGTGTATCCTGCTGCTGCTGGGAAGATCATCAGAGGAACTCAGCAAGTATGTCGATTTTTTTTAACCTCCTGTGAAGGGGACACAATACTGTGAGGGGGCTCAACTGGGCATTTTACTGTGATGGGGCACATATCAGGGCATATTACTGTGATGGGGCACATATAAGGGCATATTACTGTAAGGGGGCACATATCTGGGCATATTACTCTGATTGTGCACATATCAGGGCATATTACTGTAATTGGGCACATATCAGGGCATATTATTGTAAGGGGGCACATATCCGGGCATACTACTGTGATTGGGCACATATCAGGGCATATTACTGTGATGGGGCACATATCAGGGCATATTATTGTAAGGGGGCACATATCCGGGCATATTACTGTGATTGGGCACATATCAGGGCATATTACTGTGATGGGGCACATATCAGGGCATATTACTGTAAGGGGGAACATATCAGGGCATATAACTGTAAGGGGGCACATATCAGGGCATATTACTGTGATTGGGCACATATCAGGGCATATTACTGTGATGGGGCACATATCAGGGCATATTACTGTAAGGGGGAACATATCAGGGCATATTACTGTGATGGGGCACATATCAGGGATATTACTGTAAGGGGGCGCATTTCTGGGCATATTACTGTGATTGGACACATATCAGGGCATATTACTGTAAGGGGGCACATATCAGGGCATATTACTGTGATTGGGCACATATCAAGGCATATTACTGTGATGGGGCACATATCAGGGCATATTACTGTAAGGGGGCACATATCAGGACATATTACTGTGATTGGGCACATATCAGGGCATATTACTGTGATGGGGCAAATATCAGGGCATATTACTGTAAGGGGGCACATATCTGGGCATATTACTGTGATTGGGCACATATCAGGGCATATTACTGTAAGGGGGCACATATCAGGGCATATTACTGTGATTGGGCACATATCAAGGCATATTACTGTGATGGGGCACATATCAGGGCATATTACTATGATGGGGCACATATCTGGGCATATTATTATAATGGGCCACATATCAGGGCATATTACTGTAAGGGGGCACATATATGGGCATATTACTGTGATGGGGCACATATCAGGGCATATTACTGTAAGGGGGAACATATCTGGGCATTTTACTGTGATTAGGCACATATCAGGTCATATCAGTGTGATGGGGCACATATGTGGGCATAATACTGTGAAAAGGGCACATATCTGGGCATCGCTACTGTGAGGGGGCACATATCTGGGCATAATCTGTGAACGGGGCACAATGTAGGCATAAATACTGTGTGGTGGAATAAAGGGGAATACTTTCTATGTGGGGGCATTTAGGAGACTGGGTGGGATTAGATGTATAGTTATGTTTTGGGCGGGATTATAGGTGTGGTCTAATGCTGAAAAAAGTACCTCTTCGTTCTTTACAAAAGTTGGGAGGTATGGGTAATGCTGATTTTTGTAGTCCCTCCTGAAAGCCAGTCCTTGTGCTGTTTTGCTGTTGCTCTGCAGGGAATCAGGACTTGGAGCTGTCCAGGGACCTGGTGCTGAAATGTTAGGCAGCGTCTTGCATCCAGTCTCACTTACAGCTGAGGCCACATTGCTGCAGTTCTCCAGCCCCCAGTAAGGGACTCTTCACATGTTACTGTCCTATTGCTTCTTTTGTTGCTATTTTATGAACTTGCAGCAAAAAAAATTCTACATTTTGCTGCAGTTTTGTCAAACTCTCCCAACCCTTCTGGAATGGCAGAAATCCACGCGCCTGCTGAGAAATAACCTCATTCGGATGTTTTGAGCTGCTGTTCACTTGCATATATTTCTGCAATAAATCTGCAGTGTGTGAACATACCATTACAGATACATCCAAGGACAACTACCCTAATGTGTTTTGGCTACGGTAGCTCTAGAGACCTGCACAGGCTTATGTATTTTTAATCCAGATTAATACAAAATTCTGCATTGATTAATTCCATCATATAAATCTGTACCACTCATTGCTCCATTTCTTCTGTTACAGAGCTTCAAATTCCCAGGTAATGTACCACTCATAAAAGCAAAAACAGGCACAATGCAACAGCACTCTGCAAACACAAATAATAAAGTACATACAATCGTGCCAAAATCAGTAGAGAAAATGTACTAATGCTAATGCTGTGTTATAAATGTCAGATTCTTGGCAAATACATTTTGTACAAATTATTTGTTCCTGTCCGCCAACGACAAGGCAATCTCTTTAGAACAGGAACCTACACTAAATATTACCTCCTCTGGTGCCATACTGGCCTCCATTAAAGAGGACCTTTCATGGGTCCAGACATTATAAACTAAGTATCAGGATACGTAGGGGATAGAGCAGAGATCTTTCTGGGCGCCGCTACGTTCTCCCTCTGTGGCCCCCGTTGTATTTGCCCGCCTGGTATGCTAATTAATAGCATAGCGCTGTCCAATCGCAGTGGAGAGCGTCACAGACAGGGAGTAAGTGAGTTTTTTTCTCCCTGGCTGTGACGCTCTCCGCTGCGATTGGACAGTTTACATCCATCTGTAGCACATGATAAGTTATTGAGACACTGACATTTTGTGGCAGTATACCCAGCACTGGTGTCGGCTTTTGTGTCAATAAATTGTTTGAGATGAGGAAATCACCATTGCTGCTTCTACTTAAATGTCACTGAAGCAGGAACTTTTTACATTTTTTATAAATTTCACCCAAAAGTCAAATATCCTTAACTTTTGGGTGAAATTTATAAAAAATGCCGACACCAGTGCTGGGTATACCGCCACAAAATGTCAGTGTCTCAATAACTTATCATGTGGCCTTCAGCATCAATCACAGCTTGACAACGACTTCTCCTGCTGTTCACAAGTCGACTTATTGTCTTGAAGGACGGCCCCCGGGTCATTGAGGTTCTGGGGTACAGAGTTTGGAGCCTCTATACCGCGACTCAGCTGATCCCATAGGTTTTCAATGGGATTCAGGTCTGGAGAAAGTGCAGACCACTCCATTTGAGGCCCCCCAGCCTCCAGCAGCCTTTCCCTAATGATGACCACCAAAGGCTCATCTGGGGACAACAGTGGCTGATGCATAGCGCTCTCCTTGAAGTCTCCAACATTGTTGGCGGCCATCATTGCTGCTCAGCGTGAATAGGCTATCATCAGTCAACAGCACTGAGGCCCACTGGTCCCTCGTCCAGCGTAGATGCTCTCTGGTTCATGCAAGATGATGACGCCTGTGCCTGGTGGTGTGGTCAGGTACCCTTGCAGGTCGTCTGGCACACAGACCACCCTGATATAAGTGGTTTCGAATAGTCTGAAGTGACACTTGGGTGCCTCTCTCCTCCCATAAGGGTACATGCACACGTTCAGGATTCATGTGCGGAGAATCCACACTGAAATCCACAGGCAAATCCGTGCGGTCAATCCGCATCAATTGGTGATTTTACTAAGTGAATGAAGAAAATCCGGTCAGGAAAAATAAAATAAATTGACATGCTGCAGATTTTAAAATCTGCACCGCAGGTCAAAAAATCTGCATTGTGTGCATTGAGAATTTCAAATCCTCATAGAATACAATGTACATGACCCACACGCAAATCCACGCTGAAAATCGGCACGCAATCCTAATCATGTGCATTTAGCCTAAATTTGTCTGGAGTTGTGTGGCATTCATCACCCCATTCCGCAGGGCATTGTTCACAATGAAGAGGTCATCAGTGTGGGATTTGACCAAAGCATGTCCTTTCTGTGACTTTTCCAGTCTCTCTGATACAACCTGCTGATGACACTCTAAGCTCAGTGGCTACTTCCATCTGAGAGCATCCTGATTGAATGACTAGGTACTGTTGATCAATTGTTAAGTGTCATCTTGGTCTTATGATATAAATCACAGAAAAAAATGCACCAAACGGATATGCCACTGACTATACTAGCTAGTCATACAAGCAGATATTAAAAGCTGAGACTTTTGCCAATATCTTCATCTTGGTCTCATGATGTCAAAATGTGAACAGCATGATGAGGAGGACTATTTAAATACCAATTCAAATTGAACCAGGAAATTTATTGAGCAATTCATGGATCAAAGAACTGTTGTGAATTTTGCTGTTAAGCTCTTTGTTAGAGAAAGTTGTGGAAAAATGTCCTGAAACACTGAACAAATGGATGTGTGCAACCAAAAGTTTAGAGAAGGCCACAGTAAGTTCTTCTGTAAAGGTGCATTTTAGGTTCATCCTGAAATTTCACCCACAAGCCAAATATCCCTAACTTTTTGTGAGTAGTTGTGTGTGTATATATATATATATATATATATATATTTACTAGCTGAAGGACCTGGCTTCGCTCGGGTATATTTCATTTATTTCATTTAATGTTTGTGTGTGCAGTTAAAAGATATCGACAGTATCCACCATAATAGTGACATCTACAGCCCCTTTAACAGTGACCTCCACAGTGCCTGCCCCTTTAACAGTGACCTCCACAGTGCCCGCTTCTTTAACAGTGACCTCCACAGTGCCCGCCCCTTTAACAGTGACCTTCACAGCGCCCTGCCACTTTAACAGTGACCTCCACAGCACCTGCCTTTTTAACAGTGACCTCCACAGCACCCGCCCCTTTAACAGTGACCTCCACAGCGCCCTTCCCCTTTAATGCTAGGGCTACACGACGACATGTGTCGCACAACATTTTGTCTCAACAATTTTTATAAGATAGGCATGCGACATGCCACGACACAGTCGCAAAAAATCCATCCAAGATGTATCCCTAGCCTAAAGCTGACCTACAGCAGTGAAGAAAAATGGCTGGGTTGTTATGGAAACCTGGAGTAAAACTGTGTGTATGTGGAGACTATTGGCTGATAAGGGACATGTGACCGTGTGTATGGCAGTTGGGAAATGAAGATAAAGACTTGCAGGCTTCTATTGGCTAATGCAGGTCATATTTTGGGAATATCTCAGGAACGGTACGTCCTAGAGAGCCGAGACCCGGTCTAAAACCTCCCCGGACACCTGATGTACCTGTGTGCCAAATTTGGTGACGATTGCTCCAGTCGTTTGGTCGCGCATAAAGAACAGACAGACGGACAGACAGAAACTCACTTTTATAATATAAGATATATATACAGTGCTGCCCATAATTATTCATACCCCTGGCAAATTTTGACCTAAAGTTACTTTTATTCAACCAGCAAGTAATTTTTTGACTGGAAATGACATAGGTGTCTCCCAAAAGATAATAAGACGATGTACAAGAGGCATTATTGTGGGGAAAAAAAAACATTTCTCAGCTTTTAATTACTTTTGAGCAAAAAGTGAACAGTCCAAAATTATTCATACCCTTCACAAACTGTCACAATCTGTGAGAAAATCAAAAGTTCTATACCTTTCTAAATAGTCCAAGCTGTTCTAAAGCATCCTAATTACCCTGATTAATTGGGAACAGCTGTTTTAATCAACTCAACAGGTGACAAACAGCAGCTCTCTGCAGTTGGTTTGTGGACAGTCATGGCTAAGACAAAGGAGCTCAGTGAGGACCTGCGGCTGCGCATTGTGGCTGCTCACAAGTCAGGAAAGGGCTACAAGGCCATTTCTAAATGTTTTCTAGTTCCAGTGGCTACAGTGCAAAGTATTATTAAAAAATACAAGATGTTCCGCACAGTGGAAAATCTCAGAGGACGTGGTCGGAAGCCAAAAGTGACACCTGTGTTGGCCAGGAGGATAGTTAGAGAGGTGAAAAAGAATCCAAGGATCACCACCAAGGCCGTCCTGGTGAATCTGGGCTCTGCTAGGGGCAATGTCTCAAGGCAGACAATCCAACGGACACTGCACACTGCTGGGTTCCACTTCTCCAGATAAGGCACACAAAAGCTCGCTTGGCCTTTGCAAAAGCTCACCTGGACAAAGAAGAAGACTTCTGGTGTTTTGTTTTATGGTCAGATGAAACAAAAATTGAATTGTTTGGTCACAATGATGTTTCCTTCATTTGGCGTAAAAAAGGAGAAGCCTTCAACCCAAAGAACTCCATCCCCACTGTCAAACATGGTGGTGGGAACCTAATGCTTTGGGGGTGTTTTTCAGCCAGTGGACCAGGGAACCTAATCACATTAAACGGCACCTTGAAAAAAGATTAATACATGAGGATTCTGAACGACCACATCAGGCAGTCTGCAGAGAAACTTGGCCTTGGGCACCAGTGGACATTTCAGCATGACAATGACCCAAAACACACAGCAAAAGTGGTGAAGAAATGGTTAGCAGACAACAACATTAACGTTTTGGAGTGGCCCAGCCAGAGTCCAGACTTGAATCCAATTGAGAATCTGTGGAGGGAGCTAAAGACCAGGGTGATGGCAAGAAGACCCTCCAACCTGAAAGATTTGGAGCTCATTGCTAAACATGAATGGGCAAAAATACCTGTGGAGACATGCAAAAAGCTGGTCTGCAATTATAGGAAGCGTTTGATTGCTGTAATAGCCAATAAAGGATTTTCTATTGATTATTGAGAAGGGTATGAATAATTTTGGACTGGAGACTTTTTGCTCAAATGTAAATAAAAGCTGAGAAATGTTTTTTTTCCCCTACAATAATGCCTCTTGTACATCGTCTTATTATCTTTTGGGAGACACCTATGTCATTTCCCGTCAAAAAATTACTTGCTGGTTGAATAAAAGTAACTTTAAGTCAAAATTTGCCAGGGGTATGAATAATTATGGGCAGCACTGATATATATATATTTATCTCCATGCCCTTCTCTTCTGTTACAAGGGATGGGAAGGGGGTAGTGAGCTTGGGTGATCCTTTTCAAGGAAGTAAGGTTATAATTGCATCAGGCTAGCCCAACAGGGGGACACATTTAGTTTTTATGAGCCCCCTCTGAGCTATACTCTCATATACGTTTATGAGGAGGTATAAGAAGATGTTAGGAGACTCCAATCCCTGAACTCGTCCTTGAATGTTGTTGCTCAGACAAGGACACAAGACTTGAACTGTTTCCCACACTGTGTATGTCTCCCGCTTTATGTTATGTGACTTCAGGACCCTCCGAGGCACAGAGCACATTGGCTGGTGGCCTGCTGGCCCTCAGCGTGTGTTCCTCTTGCACAGATGAAAATTTGCCCAAATTGATTTTAATCTATTAACATCACTGAGACCTTAGACAGTTCCTCTACATACGAGGTTATGTGTGTGCAGTTATTAGGAGACCTCATTATCTATAGATGAGTACAGAAATGTTCCCTGCAGGATTCTATAATTCACTATGACTATTATGGAGAAGGTATAGGGCTATGTTTATATTAGTATTTTTGTCCCCTTTTCCCCTCTGCTGTCACCTATATATTATTTGAAGGCCTTTGCCCATTAGGACATCCATGTGCATTTACCCTATTAGAGTAAGAAGACCACACTTTAGGGATGGTCATTAATTCCACCTGCAGCAAATAACGGCAATTTCCCCTGGCAAAATCAGCTGGACACATGGTGGCTCCAATACTAAGGACTCATGTATCACTGACCAATAATAGTGAAATTGTCCTCCCTTTATTCATGTCTAGCTTTACTATATAGATTCAGTATTGATCTAAAATACAGATGCACTCACTATTCTGCTGGTGGAGTCTCTGTGTACAGACATTACTTATCCTGTACTGATCCTGAGTTACATCCTGTATTATACTCCAGAGCTGCACTCACTATTCTGCTGGTGGAGTCTCTGTGTACATACATTACTTATCCTGAGATACATACTGTATTATACTCCAGAGCTGCACTCACTATTCTGCTGGTGCAGTCGCTGTGTACAGACATTACTTATCCTGTACTGATCCTGAGTTACATCCTGTATTATACTCCAGAGCTGCACTCACTATTCTGCTGGTGGAGTCTCTGTGTACAGACATTACTTATCCTGTACTGATCCTGAGTTACATCCTGTATTATACTCCAGAGCTGCACTCACTATTCTGCTGGTGCAGTCACTGTGTACATACATTACATTACTTATCCTGTACTGATCCTGAGTTACATCCTGTATTATACTCCAGAGCTGCGCTTACTATTCTGCTGGTGCAGTCACTGTGTACATACATTACTTATCCTGTACTGATCCTGAGTTACATCCTGTATTATACTCCAGAGCTGCGCTTACTATTCTGCTGGTGGAGTCACTGTGTAAATACATTACATTACTTATCCTGTACTGATCCTGAGTTACATCCTGTATTATATGCCAGAGCTGTATTCACTATTCTGCTGGTGCAGTCACTGTGTACATACATTACTTATCCTGTACTGATCCTGAGTTACATCCTGTTTTATACTCCAGAGCTGCACTCACTATTTTGCTGGATGAGTCACTGTGTACATACATTACTTATTCTGTACTGATCCTGAGTTACATCCTGTATTATACTCCAGAGCTGCACTCACTATTCTGTTGGTGCAGTCACTGTGTACATACATTACTTATTCTGTACTGATCCTGAGTTACATCCTGTATTATACCCCAGAGCTCCACTCACTATTCTGCTGGTGCAGTCACTGTGTACAGACATTACTTATCCTGTACTGATCCTGAGTTACATCCTGTATTATACCCCAGAGCTGCACTCACTATTCTGCTGGTGGAGTCACTGTGTACATACATTACATTACTTATCCTGTACTGATCCTGAGTTACATCCTGTATTATACTCCAGAGCTGCACTCAATATTCTGCTGGTGCAGTCACTGTGTACATACATTACTTATCCTGTACTGATCCTGAGTTACATCCTGTATTATACCCCAGAGCTGCACTCACTATTCTGCTGGTATAGTCACTGTGAACATACATTACATTACTTATCCTGTACTGATCCTGAGTTACATCCTGTATTATACTCCAGAGCTGCACTCACTATTCTGCGGGTGCAGTCACTGTGTACATACATTACTTATCCTGTACTGATCCTGAGTTACATCCTGTATTATACTCCAGAGCTGCACTCAATATTCTGCTGGTGGAGTCACTGTGTACATACATTACATTACTTATCCTGTACTGATCCTGAGTTACATCCTGTATTATACTCCAGAGCTGCACTCACTATTCTGCTGGTGCAGTCGCTGTGTACATACATTACTTATCCTGTACTGATCCTGAGTTACATCCTGTATTATACTCCAGAGCTGCACTCACTATTCTGCTGGTATAGTCACTGTGCACATACATTACATTACTTATCCTGTACTGATCCTGAGTTACATCCTGTATTAGGCTACTTTCACACTAGCTGCAGCCTTCTCCGGCAGGCTGTTCCGGGTGCCTGAACAGCCTGCCGGATCCGTGCTGCCGCTAGTGCACGCGTGCCGCCGGAGGTCCGCTCCGGCCCCATTGACTATAACGGGGGCAGGCTGGAGTTCCGGCGGCAGCACGGCAAACATGCCGAGAGGTGGCCAGAATAAAACGATGACATGTACAGACAGTACTTCCCAAAATTCAAGTCACCAGAGTTAGTCTACTTTCACACTGACGTTTTGGCTTTCCGTTTGTGAGATCCGTTCAGTTTTGCCCCAATGCATTCTGAATGGATAAGGATCCGCTCAGAATGCATCAGTTTGCCTCCGTTCCGCCCCCATTCCGCTCTGGAGGCTGCCTGCAGCGTTTTAGTGTCCGCCTGACGATGCGGATCTGCCCTGATACACAATGTAAGTCAAAGGGGACGGATCCGTTTTCACCGACACAATATGTCACAATAGAAAATGTATCCGTCCGTCCTCCATTGACTTTCAATGGTGTTTAAAACGGATCCGTCTCGGCTATGTTAAAGATAATACAAACGGATCCGTCCTGAACGGATGCATGCGGTTGTATTATCTGAACGGAAGCGTTTGTGCAGATCCATGACGGATCCGCACCAAACGCGAGTGTGAAAGTAGCCTAAGCTCTATGCAGACACTGAACAAGCAGGAGATGCTGTCAGCATTTTACACCAAATTATACCCATTCTGTTTTCTTAATTCAAATTTGGTAATTTGAGAATTCCAGTAATTCTGAATTTTTCTGCAATCAACTACTTGAACACCAGAGTGTAGCTTCATCTGATTCTCGACATAGTATGTGAAGACACAGATCAATGGGAAATACAAGAGATGAGGAAGAGGATGAAGGAGACAGGAGGCCATGCAGGATCCTACAAATGGTAGACCCAAACATGAGATAAGACATCGTCTTTGCCCACATGGAAGTCGGGAGCCAAATATGATAACCGCAGCGATCACTCGGAGGATGGGGCAGATCTCAGAACTCATTCTAGAGGTGATATCAAGTCAAGGTTTCAGACAACCACAATCCATGGAGTTGTCTGCAACCTCCACCAGTGGTCGGGTATCTCCAGACTCAGCCGGTCAGGGCACAGCAGCTGAAGACCCTCGGGTTGTAGACCCCTGCATTACAGCTATTCAGTGTCTCCTTTCCTCTAAGGTCAAAAATGTTTAAAAGTCGTTCTTCCAAGACTTCAGCATGATTTACAGTATTAGCATTCAGACTGGAAGTGACAACTGACTGCACCTCACACCTTCAGCATCATGATGGGAAACTGGGTTTCCATGGTAACATAGTTGCAGTGGTCTACGCAAGAATGTATCACTTTGTAAGCAAGTTACATAAAGGGTTTATCTGATACAAAATACAATAAACACAATCCATAATACAATATGCACAGTGCACACATACAACACAAGACACAAGACACACAATCTAAAATACAATACGCATCATCAACATGAGCAATACAATATATATAATGCTAACACGCAATGTGTGTATATATATATATACACAGTTTATATTGTGAGGCAGTGACAGGTCTCATACATGAAGAGGAGATGTATGTTAGGGCTTGTTCACACGACCGTGGGGCATTGTGGTCTGCAATGCACGGGCACCGACCGTGGGGCAGCCGCATGCGGATCGCAGACCCATTCACTTGTATGGGTCAGCGATCCGTCCATTCTGCAAAAATATAGAGCAAGATCTATCTTTTTGCGGTGCAGCGGCACGGGACGGAAACCACGGAAGCACTCCGTAGTGCTTCCATGGGGTTCCGTGCTTCCGTTTAGTTCTGCACCGCATCTCCGGATTTGCAGACCCATTCAAGTGAATGGGTCCGCATCCGGTATGCAGAATGCACACGGACGGTGCCCCGTGTATTGCGGACCCGCCGTATATACGGCAACGGAGGGGCAACGGCCGTGTGAATGAGCCCTTAGGATTTGCTGTGTTTTCCTCACGATCTCCTGGCCCGAGGTGAGACCAGATGTGATAATCACTTAGGGATAAAGAAATCCTCAGTGTGTGAGAGGAAGGCCTCATGCACACGACTGTATGCATTTTGCGGTCCGCAAAAAAACGGATCTGCAAAAAATACGGATGACATTTGGGTGCATTCCGTATTTTGCGGCAGTAGTACTGGCAGTTCTATACTTTTGCATTCTATTCACGGACCTTGAAGCTCAGTATGCCATACCATACTCCAGTACTGCAGAGCATGGAACAATGGGAGCCGCAACCTATAGAAGTGTTTGACGTGGATTTTAAAAAACATTTTTTTGTCTAGACCCCAGATTCATTTTGCCACCCACTCGCACCCTGCGCTCAGTGCCATCTAAGCTGCTTGGCGCTTTTATGAATTTTCGCAAAAACCTCTAAGAAATAAATACAGAAAGGGCGGCTCACATCCCCAATCCCTTCTATGACATGTAACACAAGCAGCGGGAAAACAATTACTCTAAATAAAGTTGCTTTTAAATGGTTTCCCTATTAAAAAGATGCTTCGACCCTCTCCGGGCAGCGGCTCGCAGAGCAGCTTTGTTCACTGCAGTAAAGTTTCAAGCTAAAGTACAGTAAGTATTACACCGAGTTCTTAAGATTTTCCATTAGAAACGAGTTCCTCAACCATCCCCCGCTCGCTAAGGTGTTCTGTTAATTAGATATGTGTGCTGCAAACGAGAACATTAATTATAAGAAGGGGAAAGAACTCTCCACAGCAGTAGCACAAAGACATGTCCTGAGGGATTAGTAATGGTTTAAAAAAACTACTACTCCCAGCATACCTGGACAGCCCACAGTTTTGCAACAGCTGGAGGGCCGCAGGTTGAGCATGCCTGGTTTAATATAGTTTATATAAACTGTATATCCAAGTATTTGAAACCTAACTTTGAAACTTGTGTTTCAATATCTCAAGTTTCAGAATCTCTGCTTGCTTTACAGATTTAAAGGGGTTATCCATACTTGGAAAAACCCACCCACAATGTCCGGGCCCCTCATACAGAGAATACTTACCTGATTCTTAACGCCTGTGTCTTTCTGGATCCCTCCACAGCTGTCGCTGCATCTCCCCGTCATGCAGATCACAACATCTTACGACGTGAGGTATAACCAATAGCATGCCGCAACGGTGACGTCACTTGCGAGCAGGTCAGCGGCACGGCCTGCTAACGGCTGCAACCCCACCCCATCTTTGCAGATCACAACATCTAGCGACGCAGTGACATCTGTGGTGGGATCCAGATGGACACAAGCGTTAGGGGCCAGGTAAGTATCCTTTGTATGAGGAGCCCAGGCATTGTATGTGTGTGTGTGTATGTTGGGATGGGTGGGTTGAAAGGTTTGGATAATCCCTTAAGGGCTCACGCACACAACCGCATGTATTTTGCGGTCCGCAAAAAATACGGATGACCTCCGTGTGCATTCCGTATTTTGCAGAAAGGAACTGCTGGCCCCTAATAGAACAGTCCTAACCTTGTCCGTAATGTGGACAATAATAGGACACGTTCAATTTTTTTGCAGAACGAAAATAAGGACATACGGAAATGGAATGCACACAGAGTACCTTCCGTTTTTTTTGCGGACGCATTGAAATGAATGGTTCCACATACGGTCCGCAAAAAAAACCTGAACGGACACGGAAATAAAATTAGTTTGTGAGCATGAAGCCTTAATCTACTCACAATGGAGGTTATTCTACAATTCTATCTTGTCAATCTCTGGACTCCTGACCGATGTATTTTACTGGTAATCATATTGAGACAGTAAGCAGATAAGTGCTGCTTATATAGATAGCGCGCGCGCGTGCGTGCACACAGGGTCGTAACGGCCGACCAAAGGACCTGAGGATCCACTGGTGGGCTCAAGCTCTAATACCATGGTGGGCTCCAAAGGTACAGGAAAAACATTTGGAGCCGACATTGAAGCTGATTACTTGCCTCTAGGTTCTTTTTGTTTGATTCTGAATTTATGTTCCATGTTAGAATTTACGGATGGAGGTATCGCATGCGTTCTCTATGCGGTATGACCCTGATTGGATTCTGTTGCGTAAATTGGTGCTATCTTCATCAATTCTTAATATATATTTATAGTTTTAATCAATTGTATCAACAATTTTACTAATGTAAGATTTTATGCGGTGCTATACATGAAAGATATAGGATTTTGGCTATATTTATATACGTTGTATACAGTCTTACTTTGTTTTTAAAGTTAGGGAATATATACACCAATTTGGGGATTTTACTCCACTCCGGAGTTTCAACATTGCTTAGGAAAGTGGAGCATTATGGGAACACCAGCCCCTTTAAAAGAACGTGGAAGCGCTCACTCAGTTGGCCACTGAGGAAGAGGTACAGCACCTCGAAACGCGTCTGGCGTAAAGAGTGAGCGTACGTCTCATTAACTAAGGAGAGACAATAATATCACTATCTAAATAATCTAAAAATCTAAAGAATTGAAAAATTCGAGAAAGACGGAAAATTCGTAGACATTCGATCCGAAAAATCGTCGCGTCACTTCAGTTTCAGTCGATCTCTGGAGCAACCAGGTCATGTGGGACGCCACGTTGGGGTCTAGCACAGTGCTGGACATTATACCACGTACCAAGTCGCCTATTATATTATTTTATGTGTATACTTTTTAATTTGTGCCTTTCAATAAATGACATCCACTTAGTGGATTTAGTACTCCCATCTGTAGTGTGCCCCTATTTTTATATACAGAGCTAAAACCAGACATTTAAAAGGTCATGCTGTCTGCTTTTTGGTGATAAACAAGTCTGGGTTTTTCCCTCCAAAACATGGTCTTCTATAAACCCTATGGTAGCTGTGGAAAATTACCAGCTTCTCAATCAGCACCCTAAGGCCCCTTGCAGACGAGCACGTCCGGATTAGGTCCGGATGCGTTCAGTGAAAACTGCCCGATTTTGCAAGCAAAATCAGTTTTGATTCGGTTGTTCAGTTTTTATTGCGCGGGTGCAATGCGATTTAATGCGTTTTGCACGCGCGTGATAAAAAACTGAATGTTTACAAACATCTCTTAGCAACCATCCGTTAAAAAAAAAAACGCATTGCATCCACACTTCCTTGCGGATGCGATTCTATTTTCACGCAGCTCCATTTACTTCTATGGGGCATCGTTGTGAAAATCGCAGAATATAGAACATGCTGCGATTTTCACGCAACGCACAAGTGATGCGTGAAAACCAACGCACATGTACACAGACACATTGAAATGAATGGGTCCGGATTCCATGCGGGCACAATGCGTTTGCATCACGCATTGCACCCTCCTAACAGCCTCTCAGTATTCATTCACCCTTTCCACAGAGCCATGTACCTGTAAATACAGTGATAATGAACAGGATATATATCACAACATATATAGAAAATGCAGTTACGCAGTATCAAACAGTGCAAGTTAACCCTTTTAGGTGAAATAAAGTAAGTTTTAACTTTGCATAGGGGAAATAGGCAAATGTCCAAATGTCAAAGTACTCCCTACTCCAGGGCACTACAAGTGCCGCTGATTTACTTGTTCATCAGCCAATAGATTCTTCATGCAGACACAGCCTCTGCAAGGGTCTGTATGGGGTGGAGCGATGGCATTAGCGATCAATCCTCCCCATAAGCTTTATTTATTTATGGATCCTGCCCCTATGTACAAGAATATAACTACTATAATACTGCCCCTATGTACAAGAATATAACTACTATAATACTGCTCCTATGTACAAGAATATAACTACTATAATACTGCTCCTATGTACAAGAATATAACTACTACAATACTGCTCCTATGTACAAGAATATAACTACTATAATACTGCTTCTATGTACAAGAATATAACTACTATAATACTGCTCCTATGTACAAGAATATAACTACTATAATACTGCCCCTATGTACAAGAATATAACTACTATAATACTGCTCCTATGTACAAGAATATAACTACTATAATACTTCTCCTATGTACAAGAATATAACTACTATATTACTGCTCCTATGTACAAGAATATAACTACTATAATACTGCCTCTATGTACAAGAATATAACTACTATAATACTGCCCCCTATGTACAAGAATATAACTACTATAATACTGCCCCTATGTACAAGAATATAACTACTATAATACTGCCTCCTATGTACAAGAATATAACTACTATAACACTTCTATGTACATGAATATAACTACTATAATACTGCTCCTATGTACAAGAATATAACTACTATAATACTGCTACTATGTACAAGAATATAACTACTATAATACTGCCCCTATGTACAAGAATATAACTACTATAATACTGCCTCCTATGTACAATAATATATCTACTATAATACTGCTCCTATATACAAGAATATAACTACTATAATACTGTTTCTATGTACAAGAATATAACTACTGAAATAATGCTCCTATGTACTAGAATATAACTACTATAATACTGCTCCTATGTACAAGAATATAACTACTATAATACTGCTCCTATGTACAAGAATATAACTACTATAATACTGCTCCTATGTACAAGAATATAACTACTATAATACTGCTCCTATGTACAATAATATAACTACTATAATACTGCCTCCTATGTACAAGAATATAACTACTATAATACTGCTCCTATGTACAAGAATATAACTACTATAATACTGCCTCCTATGTACAAGAATATTACTACTATAATACTGCTCCTATGTACAAGAATATAACTACTATAATACTGCCTCCTATGTACAAGAATATAACTACTATAATACTGTTTCACGGCGAACTTTGCTCGTTTGCGGTTCGCTGAACATATGGCGATATCCGCCGGCGCCATATTATTTTACATTGTAAAGAACTTTGACCCATGACACATCCATCAGGTGCCTACTCCGAGATCTCTAATGTCAGTGGTGGTGAAGGTGACGATGATGACGTGTCGATGGACGTCACGTGGGTGCCCACAAGAGAGGAAGAGGAGGGGAGTTCAGAGGGAGAGACGGAGCAGCAGATAGGAAGAGAAGCCGGCAGAACTCGCAGTGCACAGGAGGCAAAAATCAGACTGCAAATGTATCTGGAGCGAGCCATCCACCATGCACGGTCACATCTGGCGCTCCCAGGACACCGGCAAATGGCTCCACAGTGTGGGCTTTCTTTAACGTGTCAGCTACTGACAATAGTGTTGCCATCTGCAGCCTGTGCTGTCAACGCATAAGTTGCGGTAATCCCAACACTCAGCTAGGGACGACCAACTTAAGAAGGCACCTGGTCTCCCATCACTGAGCCCAGTGGGAGCAATGCCGTCAGAACCCACAAAGCCACACTCCCGACGCTCCACGTCCTGCCTCTTCTCCTTCTCCTCTTATTTGTCCTCCAATCCACCTTCCACTGTGCCGTCGTCGCATTCATCTGGCAAAAGGCAGGCTTCCGTGGCCCAAATGTTCGATCAATAAAAGATGATGACACCGGATAACCCTCTTGCCCAACGGCTGACCGCTGGCTTGTCGGAACAGCTAGCCTGCCAACTACTGCCATATAAACTAATGGACTCTGAGGCCTTTAGAAAATTTGTGGCCATTGGCATACCGCAATGGAAGGTCCCCGGAAGGAAATATTTTTCCCAGAAGGGCATCCCAGAGCTGTATGGCCACGTTCAGCAGCAAGTCATTGTATCTCTGGCACACAGTGTCGGTGCCAAGATATATCTGACCATAGACACGTGGTCTAGCAAACACGGGCAGGGAAGGTACATAACTTTTACTGCCCACTGGGTGAACCTTCTGACGGCCATCAAACATGCAACCTGTGGCACCCGTGTGGATTTGGTGTTACCGCCATGGATTGCATGCAGGCCTGCCTCTTCTTCTCCTCCTCTTACTCCATCCTCCGTCTCCTCCTCGGCTGACTCCTCCATTTCCACTTCTACCGCCTCTTCCGCTGCACCCCCCAAGCTCCCCAGAACCTATTCGACGTGCCAGGTGAGACGTTGCCATGCTGTGCTGCGGCTGTTGAGTCTGAAAGCCAAGAGCCACACTGGTCCTGCACTGCTTTCAGCTTTGCGGTCACAGGCCGATCAGTGGCTAACCCCGCTCAATTTGACAGTTGGTAAAGTCGTGTGTGACAACGGTGCCAATCTGCTGAGCGTGCTGAAGCAGGGCAAAATGACACACGTGCCGTGCATGGCACACGTCCTGAACTTAGTCATGCAGTGATTCGTTGCCAAATACCCCGGGGTCCAGGATGTCTTGCGGCAGGCCAGGAAAATCTCTGGCTATTTTAGAACATCTTACACAGCCATGGCTCGCCTTGCTGACATTCAGCAGCAACACAACCAGAAACGTCCAGTTAACGACTACCTGTACGAACTCTGCGGCAGGACAGGTCCTGGGGAGCTTGTTTTTTTTTCACCGCGCCAGTGGCTGCTCATGCGCGACGCATGCAAACTTCTGTGGCCATTTGATGAGATCACCAAACTGGTCAGTCGCAGCCAGGCACCATCAGTGACATCGTACCTTAAGCCTTCTTTCTGGAGCGTGCATTGCATTGTGTCATTGATCAAGCCGTTGAGGAGCAGGAACTGGAAGATCAGGAAGTCGCAATGCTGGATGAATTCCCAGGGGGGGCTACTCCATCTGAGACAAGTCAACAGGAGTCTGAAGAGGAGTCAGAGGAGGATGGTGTCAGGGCAGAGGAGGAGCAAGAAAAGCAGGCTTTAAACTTTTCTGGGATCCCTGGTGTTGTCCGTGGCTGGGGGGGAGGAGACCGAGGACGACATTATCCTGGACGATGAGCAGGAGCCAGGCCACTCCACTGCTTGCAGTTTAGTGCAAATGGGGGCCTTCTTGCTCCAGTGTTTGAAGAGGGACCCCCATATAAAAAGCATAAAGAGCAAGGACCAGTACTGGGGGGCAACATACTTAGACCACCAGTACAAAAACAAAATGGCGGACATGTTACCAGCATCACAGAGGGCTGTCAGAATGCAGCACTTCCAGGCCTTGCTTCGAGAAATGCTGCATTCTGCTTTTGTGGGCGCTGGCAGAGGAATTTCCACTCACAGAGAAACAGTTGCGGGTACCAATCCAACAGCGCATGCAGGAAGAGGGCGGTTTGAAGATGTGTTGGTCACTTCGGATATGAGATCATTCTTGCAGTCAACCCATCGACAGCCGCCCTCCGGATCCAGCCTCAGGGAATGCCTAGACCGACAGGTGTCCGACTACATCGGGTTAACGGCCGATGTGGACGCTATGAGAAGTGAGGAACCCCTGGACTACTGGGTGTGCAGGCTTGACCTGTGGCCAGAGCTGGCACAATTTGCCATGGAACTCCTGGCTTGCCCCTCGTCCAGTGTCCTGTCCGAAAGGACGTTCAGCGCAGCAGGGGATGTAGTGACCGATAAGCGCACTCGCCTAGCTCACGACAGTGGGGACTACCTCAGATTTCTAAAAATTAATGAGGCATGGATCTCGGAGGAATTTAACACATGTGACAAGTCGACTACGTTTAATTTAATTTCCTCATGCCAGCCCACAAATATCTGCCACCACACAGAACAAATATTGGTCCCTGTTTTAGTTAAATACAGCGGCATAAAAGGCCTTTTCTGTCCGTTGAATGCCTAATGTTTTGGGCCTTGGAGGATTTTAACACCTGTGACGACCACGTGTTTCAACTATTATCATTAGGGTTTTTTTTTAAAGAGGGGGGATTTCGTTAGCCATGTTTTTAATCCAATTTTATATTTTTAGTTCTTTTAAACATATGTATTTGACCTGTGTTGGTACTGGACTTCAGTAAAATTGATATTCATTGCCCGTCTAATATACCTCTAGCCACATAATTACTTGTTCTTTTCTGTACACTGAATGCATAATTTTTGGGGCCTGTAGTACACTGGCCCGCTATAAAATTGATATCCAATGACCGTGTAATCTACCTCCAGCCACATACTTACTTGTTCTTTTCTGTACGCTGAATGCATAATTGTTGCAGCCTCGGAGGAATTCAACACCAGTGATGACCACGTGTTATCGAATTTCAACTATTATCATTAGGGTTTTTTTCAAGAGGGGGGATTTCGTTAGCCATCTTTTTAATCCAATTTTATATTTTTAGTTCTTTTAAACATATGTATTTGACCTGTATTTGTACTGGCCTGCAGTAAAATTGATATCCATTGACCGTGTAATCTACCTCCAGCCACATACTTACTTGTTCTTTTATGTCCCTGAATGCCTAATGTTTGGGGCCTGTAGTCCCAGTGGCCTACAGTAACATTTTTATCCATTGACTGCATAATGTACCTCCAGCCACATAATCACTTGATGTTTTCTGTCCGGTGAATGCCTAATGTTTGGGGCCTGTACTCCCGTTTATACAGTCAGAAAATAATGCACTATAATAATAGATGCAAGCATAATATATGGACTAAGCCCTCACTCTATTGATAAAACCTGAGACACGTGGTCAATACATTTTGATCAAAACACATCTGCGCCCACCTACCAAGCGACAAGGTGGTCTCAGTTCAGGCGGGTCCTACGCTAAACCTGCCTATACCGTTATGCATTTATGTTCAGGAGCGCAGACCCTGCACATATAGTGTGTTGCTCCTAGTTACCTCCATGTGCAACAGCAACCGGTGGGAGAAGGAGCACACACACCTATATGTACCACCTAATCAAGGTCGCCTAGATAGGTGGGACAAAAGTGCACATGAATACTAATCCCAAGATAGGAGTGTATTCACAAATGAAGGTGCCGCTCTTTCAAGACAAGTTAAACAAATCACGGAAAAAAAATATATAAAACATCAATTTTTTTTCCGTGATTTGTTTAACTTGTCTTGAAGGAGTGGCACCTTCCCTACGATCCTCGTCCATCACTATATATAACTACTATAATACTGCTCCTATGTATATGTATAACTACCATAATACTGCCTCCCATGTATAACAATATATCTGCTATAATACTGCCTTTCGGTGGGATTACATGAGCCCTACTGCATTTTGGATCAATACAAACCAAATTTGTCAGGACTATCTCTGAAAATTTAGCACAATCCCAACACATGTGGGACCTTTGGCATCGATGATAATGTATACTGCCCCTATGGTGAATAAGGTGAACATTTCTTGGTGCATTCCTATTGGTTCTTTATTCTCCCCGGTGATAAGTAAGACGTCTCAGGTCGATGCCCCGATAACATCATTAAAGAATTGATTTTCTTGTTTTTCTCTTTTTCTATTTGCAGGGCTTCTGACACGTTTTTATATCTGTAAGTTTCCATTTGCCTTTCCCTAAATCATTGTAACAACAGCCACTGTTTCCATGGCGACGTCTCACTCTTGTCACATTGTATCTTTTCCGCACACGGTTATAACCTGAAGCTCCTGGGCCCCGATGCAAAATCCACAGCAGGGCCCCACCTCCTGTGTGCCTTTTATAACACTGGTGTATTCTTATGTGGCAGAGGAGCCCCCCCCCCAAGGCTAAGGATCGGGTACGACTGCCACCTCTGCGCCTCCTAGAGCTACTCCCCTGGTTTTTTATCTTTTTCAGCTTCTCACAATCATCCAACCAGAATTGTGACTCTTGACTAAAGCCCCTAAAAAAAAAAACAAAAAAAAGCAAAAAAAAAAAAAAACAACCATCACAAACTTCCAGGCTGCATCTGCCGGAAACTTCGCTGTCAGTCGCTCTGCTCATTCGTTCGGTCCCTAAGGAGCTTTCGTTGCCATAGAAACCCATGTTAACCATCGCATCCCTTTTATAAATGAACCTCCCTGCATAATATTCCGCCACCGACAAATCTGTGCCAAGGCGTTCACACTAGAATAGCTCACCATGGATAATACATAACCCGTGCATCTGTTCCCATTTCTCTTGGTCGGTACATGTGGGTGCTGCGAGGTTTGGGAGGTGAAGGGTTAACCTTGGATGGCACCCCCCTGCCACTTAAACAGAAGGCTCAGTAAACAGTGTGCATGGTCAGTGGTGGCCAGGACTGGCTATGATCCTGGTAGCTGCGTGGTTGGGTCACACAGGTTCCTTGCCCATCCCTGTCCAGAAGGATGAGCTCCTCTGAGGTCGCCCCAGATCTGTAGAAGGTATTTACTCCACCAGTGACCATGGACCTCTCCTTCATGGCAGCGCAGGTAAGACCAGGAATATCTGGCTTCATCATTGCTGATGTTATTACAGGTCTGATAATGGGTCAGGAGGACTACGAAGACTAAGGGCAGGTTCTGTTGGGAGATGCTTGAGCACGAAGATCTCAGGGTGATGTCCTGTATGGTCCACTCGCACTCATTCTCTGGGATGTTTAATAATTATAATACAACGAGGAATGATATCGCTTGTAATCACTTATCATTTGTCTAGAACTTATTACCTGATGATGTCATCAGTTCAGCAAACTTGTACAGCATTAACGATGACATGCTCTTGGGGGGTCACGTTGTATCATAGGATCTGCATACTACATTGTTACAGTTACACTATATGATTATACTATACTAGAATATAAAAGCATGAGTATACAATAAGGCATATTATTTGATGGTATAGTGAACTGCAGTACAATATACTGTATTATGATATATAATATTGTAGAAGGGCATAATATAGTATAGTGTATAGCAAATCAGTTTAGAATTATATTACAGCACAGTATAGACAGATTCTAGTACAATATATGATATACTATTATTTATAATATTATACTAGGGTATAAGGTTGGTTATATAGTACAATATATTGTAGTATAGCACTAATACATATACATATCATAGTAGAGTATAATAAAGGAAGGCATGGCAAGTTTAGAATAGTGCAGTATATATATGATATAACAGTCCAGTATATTATAGTATAGTATATAGTAGAACAGTGTAGTAGTATAGTATAGCACATTATAGTACAGTCTATAGGGTATAGTATACAATCGTGCAGTGGATCATATGAGAATACAGGACATTATACCACAGTACAGTTTTTTATGCTGTAGAATATGATAGTATAGATACAGTATATAGTGGATCATATGTAAACAGAGGACATGTTATAGTTTAGTGCAATATATATATATATATATGCTGTAGAATATTATAGTATAGGCATAGTACAGTGTATGGTAGTATAGTCTATAGTGGTTCATATTACAGGACTATATATATGTACAGTATATTATGCTGTAGAATATTATAGTATAGGCATAGTACAGTATATAGCAGTATAGTCTATAGTGGATCATATCATGTTATAGGACATGTTATTATTATAGTTTAGTGCCGTAGATGGCAAATTCTATTGCACCCTAACAGGTATATAATTCCACAGCTTATAGCACAGTACAGCAAAGGGCACTCTATAAAAGTACCGTCCTTTCGAGAATAATTCATATTACAGTTTTATATTGGTCTAATTAACCCCTTATTTCACCATGGTGATTTCATTTGGCAATATCAAAACAGAAACATGATTTATGGCTGCAGATTTTCATCCCCCCCCCCCTCTTTATAAAAAAAAAAGAATGTTTTTATTTGTTGTGATGAATTAATTTGCAGACTAATGACCTCGGTCTCCAGTGATGAGCAGCACTCTGCCCCCCCCCCCCCCCTTTATGTCGTCTTATAGATTAGGATCAGCCTGGAGCCCACAGGGTCTGTAATGTAAATAATTGTAGTGGAGTCTGATGGAGTCATAGGCAACTATGCTTCTAATCCTGTTTGTCTATCTATCTATCTATCTATCTATCTATCTATCTATCTATTATCTATCTATCTATCTATCTATCTATCTATTATCTATCTATCTCATATCTATCTATCTATCTATCTATTATCTCTCTATCTATCTATCTATCTATCTATCTCTCTATCTATCTATCTGTCTGTCTGTCTATTATCTATCTATCTATCTATCTATCTATCTATCTATCTATCTCTCTATCTATCCATCCATCCACCCATCCATCATGTCATGTGTCTATATCTTTGGTTGCACTGTTTTTATTATATAGTGTTATACACGATCTATAAAAAACAAACAGACTTTGATGCTGGTTTTACAAGCTGGGCCGTTGTGTTGGGCCCCGATTCCTCACCCTCCATGCCCCTGGGGGCCCCAGCTGCAACCTAAAACGACCCATTATTATTTAGCAATGTATAAATCATTTGGAAGTTAAATTGCAGTATTATGTGGGAACTATATGACAGTATTACATGTCAAATACATGGCAGTATTATGTGGACTTTGTAAGGCAGTATTACTTGGACACTATACAGTGGTGTTATGTGGGCTGCATATGGTAGTATTGCTGTACTATATAGCGGCATTATCTTGGCTGTGTGTAGCAGTACTATGAAGCTACACTATAGGAGGATTATTTAGGAATTACCTGGTGTTATTATTGATACACTAAATGGCAGTATTCAGGTACAAACCTTCAGGTAAAAATTCCTACTAGTTTTTTGATGATGCCAACCCTGTGTAGACTTACATTATAAAGCATGACTCCACAGCAGGAGCTGCATACACATGACGGGGAATGTCTGCCCAGCCAGTGATTGGTTTTGCAGCCTTTCCTGGGGGGTCCGTTAAGCCCTAGGAGCTTCAGTAGCGGGGGGATTATTGGGGCGAGTACTGCATTATTTTTACGCCCATTCTGAGCCTCCACCTGACGACCACTTATACATGTACTGAAGTGGTCACAGTCAGTTCTGTTTGCTGTACAGCAGAGTACTTCTCCATGCCAAACAGGCTTCTTTCAGGTTCCATTTAGGAAATAGAACAGAATTCAGTCATGCTCAACCTGCGCCCTCCAGCTGTTACGAAACTACAACTCCCAGCATGCCCGAACAGCCTACAGCATCAGCCTACAGCAGGGCATTGTGGGAGTGTAGTTTTACAACAGCTGGAGGGCCGCAGGTTGAGCATGCCTGGAATAAATGAAAAGATACGATTTGCAACGTTTGGATACAAATAAGCAAGGCTGGTAAAAAGACAGCTCTGTGCCTATGGGTGTATCCAGAAGAAGCAAGATTGTAACGGAGACTACAACTCAATGTGTATGTGCTGCCTTCTACTACATTGACCTGATACCAAGCACAGAGCTTTCTATGTCGGCCTACTACACCTCCAGAGTGCACATCTGTGCGGGCGGCCTGGCTGCTGGATGGGGGGGGAGGGGAGGTCAGCGACTGAACTGCATGTCAGGGGGAGAAGTAATTGCTTAATGTAAAGAAAATACAATTGGACAGCCCCTTTAAGTGATGTAAAATGCGGGTGACAAGTCCACTTTAACAATGATGCCAGCTGGCATGTAATCAAGCGGTGATATTATGGCAGGCGTAGATCCTGACTACCAGCATGCACAGTGCAAAGCCAGCACCTAATGGAGCTGTTATTCATAGAGGACGATGTTAAAGTGCACCTCCACCTATAAACATTATTCTATATTAAAAGGTCCACATTTCCATGCTGTTTATAGGGGTTCCCCGGAAGGAGTTCTGCTGCATGTCCTTCATAGTTTACCCGACAGAGCGACATCCTTCTGGCGGTGGCCCGCCTCTGGTATTGCATGTAGAATGCTCTGCCTGATAAAAGATGAATGGGGGGGACCCTTCAGTCAGCTGATCTGTCGGTGTGTCAGGAGTCAGACCCCCATTGATGGGATATTAATGACCTAGCCTTAGCATAGGCAATCAATACCAAAGTGAACCCCTTTAATTTCATATTACATATCTCTAGGGGTCAGAGCTCCATTTTCTTCCAAATCCCCAGCCTGGTAATGATAGATGTCCATTTTTTTTCTTTCCGTAGTCACCACTAGGGGGAGCTTATGAGGTTGCTTCATACAGATTTAAATGGGGGATTTTAGAAAAATGGAATATATTGTTAAAATCTCTCTCTCTCTCTCTATCTATATTACATATATTTATATTTTTTTAATTTATTTAACAATATTTTTAACTACACTATCTTTAAAATGTAGTATTCAATTTGTTTTTGTGTATGTGGCTCAGGGTCTTAAAAATAAAAAATAAAACATTTCCCCTTTATAGTCTTTCAAAGCTGCTTTGATCCCTGCTGCTCTGCACTTCCTGGTCCCGGTTTTAAATGTCTGGAGACACCTGCTTAGCCAATCACTGACTGCAGTGGTGACCCGCCTGGCATGTCGAGCCCAGACCCAGGAAGTGGAGAGGAGCAATATGCCTCCAAACAACAGGGTGGCTTCTTTAAAATTTATTTTTATTTTTATCCCATTGTGACCCATATAAAAACAAATAACACTGCTGGACAACCCCATTGGGAGCTGTATGCAGTGAGCTCCCCCTAGTGGTGGTTTCAGGCAGACACATTTCTCTCTGAATCCTGGAAGATCACTAGTAAAATGACGTCCTTCACGGGATGGACTTTAGTTGCTGGTGTTTACAGGAGATGGCAGCAAGGCGCTAGCTGTCCATGGTCACTATACTGGATGCATTGATGATACTTGTCACACTGGAGGACACGAGAGATGCCGTGGAGATGCTGCAAAATAACTTTCGCCCCTGTGCACAATGAATTTTGAATCTACAAATCTCACTCAGGAAAATGTCCTTTAGATCCCATTCCAACAGTCATCCCTGTGGCTGACCCGTCTGATGTTGGAAATTTACATTATACACCGGCAATATATTGCAACTATTTTGCTTAAGTCACCCTCTGGTTTTTACTTATAATGTACCATATAGAGAGGGGAAGGACTTGCATAGATAAGGGACCAGGAGGAAGTACCGGAACCCCAGTAGGTAGATGGGGCCACTGACACTTTTGCAAGGGCCCATCACCTATTAGAGATTTCCTTAAATCTCATGATCAAAACTGAATATTTCCAAGCTTAAAAGGTGGACATGAGACTTGGAAGTGGGTTGGGGGTCCCCTTATTCTAATGACCAGTGGGGTGCGCCGCACCCAGAATTTTGTTAAAGAAGGGAGTAAATCAATTGCCACCCGCAGGGGTAGACCTAGGGGGTATGTGCTCACTTGATGAAGCAGATTCGCTAAGTCAATTATCTCATACAGCCTGGAGCAGCACGGAGAGGTAACGCTGATGTAGCAGAGTAGGAAATCCAATGCAGCAGAGCTGAAGGCTGATCTAGTAGAACTGGAGGTCTGTTGTAGAAAATCCAATGTAGAGAGTTAAGGCCAACATAGCAGAGTTGAACTAAGGACTGATGTAACAAAGCTGAACTGAGGGCTGGAATAGTGACACAAGTACTAGCGATATAATCAGCTGATGTCCTGTTAAAATAATCCGGCCGGATGACGTCATCAGCAACGAAGGCAACCTGACGTGAAGGAGACCAGGCCAGAGGAGGGGAAAGAAACGGCACATGGACAGGGGAGATACTAGGCGTGGACAGTAGATCAAGGGCCATCTTATTTCCCAAACCTTGCCAAATGCCCTATTGATCGGCCGAACCCTGGACTGGTTGTCATATAAGTGAATTAGGAAATGTAAACCTTTGAGAACAGAATGCAGAATTCTAGGTAACAGCGGGAAACACATAATGATAAATGTTCAATATTATCCATATTCTGTGCCCACATACATTATACATATAGTCGGGGGGGGGGGGGGGGGGGTACCAACAGTGGTTGTTGGGTTTATATCCCTTCTAAACAACGAAATACTCAGTTCAGTTTCGTCTGTTTTACGCGATAAAATTTCACTTACTCCTCCTTGTTAAACTACCGGAGAGCTCCAAACACTGATTTAATGGAATGTGAAAAGATCCTTTGAGCATTTATACATAATTCAGAATGTTTCCAACTCACACAATCTCTAGACTGAAATCATATTCTGCCATCAGATCTCCTCTACACACAGAATATAGCGAGGGGGGAGCGAAACCGAAAAGTTTATACCTATATTATACACAGAGCAATTACTGGAGAAAGCTAAACCCAACTTCATGTACATAGGAGCAGTATTATGGTAGTTATATTCGTGTACATAGGAGCAGTATTATAGTAGGTATATTCTTGTACATAGGGGCAGTATTATAGTAGTTATATTCTTGTATATAGGAGCAGTATTATAGTAGTTATATTCTTGTATATAGGAGCAGTATTACAGTAGTTATATTCTTATACATAGGAGCAGTATTATAGTAGTTATATTCTTGTACATAGAAGCAGTATTATAGTAGTTATATTCTAGTACATAGGAGCAGTATTATAGTAGTTATATTCTTGTACATAGAAGCAGTATTATAGTAGTTATATTCTTGTACATAGGAGCAGTATTATAGTAGTTATATTCTTGTACATAGGAGGCAGTATTATAGTAGTTATATTCTTGTACATAGAGCAGTATTATAGTAGTTATATTCTTGTACAGAGGAGCAGTATTATAGTTAGTTATATTCTTGTACATAGGAGCAGTATTATAGTAGTTATATTCTTGTATATAGGAGCAGTATTACAGTAGTTATATTCTTATACATAGGAGCAGTATTATAGTAGTTATATTCTTGTACATAGAAGCAGTATTATAGTAGTTATATTCTTGTACATAGGAGCAGTATTATAGTAGTTATATTCTTGTACATAGAAGCAGTATTATAGTAGTTATATTCTTGTACATAGGAGCAGTATTATAGTAGTTATATTCTTGTACATAGGAGGCAGTATTATAGTAGTTATATTCTTGTACATAGGAGCAGTATTATAGTAGTTATATTCTTGTACAGAGGAGCAGTATTATAGTAGTTATATTCTTGTACATAGGAGCAGTATTATAGTAGTTATATCCTTGTACATAGGAGCAGTATTATAGTAGTTAAATTCTTGTACATAGGAGCAGTATTATAGTAGTTATATTCTTGTACATAGGGGGCAGTATTATAGTAGTTATATTCTTGTACATCGGAGGCAGTAGTATAGTAGTTATATTCTTGTACGTAGGAGGCAGTATTATAGTAGTTATATTCCTGTACATAGGAGCAGTATTATAGTAGTTATATTCTTGTATATAGGAGCATTATTATAGTATTAAATTCTTTGTACATAGGAGGCAGTATTATAGTAGTTATATTCTTGTACATAGGAGGCAGTATTATAGTAGATTATATTCTTGTACATAGGAGGCAGTTTATAGTAGTTATATTCTTGTACATAGGAGCAGTATTATAGTAGTTATATTCTTGTACATAGGAGCAGTATTATAGTAGTTATATTCTTGTACATAGGAGCATTATTATAGTAGTTATATTCTTGTATATAGGAGCAGTATTATAGTAGTTATATTCTTGTACATATGAAGCACTATTCTTGTATATAGGAGCAGTATTATAGTAGTTATATTCTTGTACATAGGGGCAGTATTATAGTAGTTATATTCTTGTACATAAGGAGGCAGTATTAGAGTAGTTATATTCTTGTATATAGGAGCAGTAGTTTAGTAGTTAAATTCTTGTACATAGGAGCAGTATTATAGTAGTTATATTCTTGTATATAGGAGCAGTATTATAGTAGTTTATATTCTTGTACATATGAAGCAGTATTATAGTAGTTTACAGTTGCAAGAAAAAGTATGTGACCCTTTGGAATGATATGAGTTTCTGCACAAATTGGTCATAAAATGTGATCTGATCTTCATCTAAGTCACAACAATAGACAATCACAGTCTGCTTTAAACTAATAACACACAAAGAATTAAATGTTAACCATGTTTTTATTGAACACACCATGTAAAACATTCACAGTGCAGGTGGAAAAAGTATGTGAACCCTAGACTAATGACATCTCCAAGAGCTAATTGGAGTGAGGTGTCAGCGAACTGGAGTCTAATCAATGAGATGAATTGGAGGTGTTGGTTACAACTGCCTGCCCTATAAAAAAAAAACACACACACCAGTTCTGGGTTTGCTTTTCACAAGAAGCATTGCCTGATGTGAATGATGCCTCGCACAAAAGAGCTCTCAGAAGACATACGATTAAGAATTGTTGACTTGCATAAAGCTGGAAAGGGTTATAAAAGTATCTCCAAAAGCCTTGCTGTTCATCAGTCCACGGTAAGACAAATTGTCTATAAATGGAGAAAGTCCAGCACTGTTGCTACTCTCCCTAGGAGTGGCTGTCCTGTAAAGATGACTGCAAGAGCACAGCACAGACTGCTCAATGAGGTGAAGAAGAATCCTAGAGTGTCAGCTAAAGACTTACAAAAGTCTCTGGCATATGCTAACATCCCTGTTAGCAAATCCACGAAACGTAAAACACTAAACAAGAATGGATTTCATGGGAGGATACCACAGAGGAAGCCACTGCTGTAAAAAACAAACAAACATTGCTGCACGTTTACAGTTTGCACAAGAGCACGTAGATGTTGCACAGCAGTACTGGCAAAATATTCTGTGGACAGATGAAACCAAAGTTGAGTTGTTTGGAAGAAACACACAACACTATGTGTGGAGAAAAAGAGGCACAGCACACCCACATCAAAACCTCATCCCAACTGTGAAGTATGGTGGTGGGGGCACCATGGTTTGGGGCTGATTTGCTGCGTCAGGGCCTGGACGGATTGCTATCATCGAAGGAAAAATGAATTTTCAAGTTTATCAAGACATTTTGCAGGAGAACTTAAAGAGGACCTTTCACCAGAATAAAACATCTAAACTAACTATACAGACATGTAGAGCGGCGCCCAGGGATCCCCCTGCACTTACTGTTATACCTGGGCGCCGCTCCGTTCTCCCGGTATTGCCTCCGGTATCTTCATAGTTAGGCTCCACCCAGGGGAACCTGATGGCGTCTCTTTCTCCTATGCTGTAGCGCTGGCCAATCGCAGCGCTCAGCTCATAGCCTGAGAGGTTTTTTTTTCTCAGCATGGGAGAATGAGACGTCGTCAAGTTCCCCTGGGTGGAGCCTAACTATGAAGATACCGGAGGCTATACCGGGAGAACGGTGCGGCGCCCAGGTATAACAGTAAGTGCAGGGGGATCCCTGGGCGCCGCTCTACATGTCTGTATAGTTAGTTTAGATGTTTTATTCTGGTGAAAGGTCCTCTTTAAGGCCATCTGTCCACCAGCTGAAGCTCAACAGAAGATGGGTGTTGCAACAGGACAACAACCCAAAGCATAGAAGTAAATCAACAACATAATGGCTTAAACAGAAGAAAATACGCCTTCTGGAGTGGTCCAGTCAGAGTCCTGACCTCAACCCGATTGAGATGCTGTGGCATGACCTCAAGAAAGCGATTCACACCAGACATCCCAAGAATATTGCTGAACTGAAACAGTTCTGTAAAGAGGATCGGTCAAGAATTACTCCTGACCGTTGTACGCGTCTGATCTGCAACTACAGGAAACGTTTGGTTGAAGTTATTGCTGCCAAAGGAGGTTCAACCAGTTATTAAATCCAAGGCTTCACATACTTTTTCCACCTGCACTGTGAATGTTTACATGGTGTGTTCAATAAAAACATGGTAACATTTAATTCTTTGTGTGTTATTAGTTTAACCCCTTAAGGACTCGGCCCTATTTCACCTTCTGGACTTAGGCATTTTTTGCAAATCTGACCAGTGTCACTTTACAATGTTTTGCACTCGCGCGAAAAAAAACGCGCGTGTTCCTGCAACGCACCCGTACATTTTCCCGCTACGCTCGTGTGAAAGAGGCCTAAGAAGTTTAGAAGCAAATCTTAAAATTTTTCAGAAATTTTCAATAACCAAATTTTTAGGGACTAGTTCAGGTCTGAAGTCACTTTGCGAGGCTTACATAATAGAAACTACCCAAAAATGACCACATTCTAGAAACTACACCCCTCAAGGTATTCAAAACTGATTTTACAAACTTTATTAACCCTTTAGGTGTTCCACAAGAATTAATGGAAAATAGAGATACAATTTCAAAATTTCCCTTTTTTGGCAGATTTCCCATTTTAATAATTGTTTTCCAGTTACAAAGCAAGGGTTAACAGCCAAACCAAACTCAATATTTATGGCCCTGATTCTGTAGTTTACAGAAACACCCCATATGTGGTCGTAAACTACTGTACAGGCACACAGCAGGGCGCAGAAGGAAAGGAATGCCATACTGTTTTTGGAAGGCAAATTTTGCTGGACTGGTTTTTTTGACACCATGTCCCATTTGAAGCCCCCCTGATCCAACCCTAGAGTAGAAACTCCATAAAAGTGACCCCATCTAAGAAACTACACCCCTCAAGGTATTCAAAACAGATTTTACAAACGTCGTTAACCCTTTAGGTGTTCCACAAGAGTTATTGGCAAATGGAGATGAAATTTCGGAATAGAAGTAGAAACTCCATAAAACTGGCCCCATTTTAGAAATTACGGGATAGGGTGGCAGTATTGTTGGTACTAGTTTAGGGCACATATGATTTTTGGTTGCTCTATATTACACTTCTTGTGAGGCAAGATAACAAGAAATAGCTGTTTTGGCACTGTTTTTATTTTTTGTTATTTGCAACATTTATCTGACAGGTTAGATCATGCAATATTTTTATAGGCCAGGTTGTCACGGATGCGGCGATACCTAATATGTATACTTTTTTTATTTATGTAAGTTTTACACAATGATTTCATTTTTGAAGAAAAAAAAAATCATGTTTTATTGTTTTCATAGTCTGAGAGCCATAATTTTTTCAGTTTTTGGGCGATTACCTTGGGTAGGGTATGATTTTTGCGGGATGAGATGACGGTTTTATTGGCACTATTTTGGATAGCGTGTGACTTTTTCATCGCTTGCTATTACACTTTTTGTGATGTAAGGTGACAAAAAATGGTTTATTTAGCACAGTTTTTATTTTTTACGGTGTTCATCTGAGGGGTTAGGTCATGTGATATTTTTATAGAGCCGGTCGATACGAACGCGGCGATACCTAATATGTGTACTTTTTTTTATTTATGTAAGTTTTACACAATAACAGCTTTTTTAAAACAAAAAAAAAATGATGTTTTAGTGTCTCCATATTCTGAGCCATAGTTCTTTTTTTTTTTGGGGCGATTGTCTCAGGTAGGGGCTCATTTTTTGCGGGATGAGGTGATGGTTACGGTAGATTGGTACTAATTTGGTGGGCAAACGCCTTTTTGATCGCTTGCTGCTGTACTTTTTGTGATGTAAGGTGACAAAAAAATGGTTTATTTAGCACAGTTTTTATTTTTTATTTTTTACGATGTTCATCTGAGGGGTTAGGTCATGTGATATGTTTATAGAGCCGGTCGAGATGGACGCGCCGATACCTAATATGTATACTCCCCCCCCCCCCCCCCCCCCACCCAATTTTTTACCAATTTCTTTTTACTTTATTTGGGGAAAATGACGTTTTTGTTTATTTTTACTTGAAACTTTAAATTTTTTGGGGGGAAAACTTTTTTTTTAAACTTTTTTTTTTCACTTTCTTTTTTGTCCCTCTTTGGGACTTGAACTTTTGGGGGTATATTCCTTTACAATGCATTCCAATTCTTCTGTATTGGAATGCTATTGGCTGTATTAGTATACTGTGTGTATTACTCATACAGCTTCCGGGGCCTGTGAGATCCAGGGGGGCTGGATCTCACAGGCTCTTTCACCGGAAGCAGCGCAGATGCCATCGGGTCCCCCCCACAGCCCATGGGGACTCGATGGCAACCACCGCGCAGCACCAGGTAAAGAGCCGCAAACCGCAGGTCTGAATTGACCTTCGGTTTGCGGCGATCGCCAACATGGGGGGGTCACGGGACCTCCCTGCGCATTTTAGCCGAGTGCCTGCTCAATGATTTGAGCAGGCACCTGATTCCGATCTCTGCCCGCCGGGCGGCGGTGATCGGAAACAACACATGACGTACCGGTACGTCATGGGTCCCATAAGGGGGTTAGCAGACTGTGATTGTCTATTGTTGTTACTTAGATGAAGATCAGATCACATTTTATTACCAATTTGTTGCAGAAATCCATATCATTCCAAGGGTTCACATACTTTTTCTTCCAACTGGTATATTCCTTGTACATAGAAGCAGTATTGTAGTAGTTATATTCTGTACATAGGGGGCAGTAATATAGTATGTTATATTATTGTACATAGGAGGCAGTATTATAGTAGTTATATTCTTGTACATAGGAGCAGTATTATAGTAGTTTATATTCTTGTACATGGAGGCAGTATTATAGTAGTTATATTCTTGTACATAGGTAGGCAGTATTATAGTAGTTAGAATTCTTGTACATAGGAGCAGTATTATAGTAGTTATGTTTCTTGTACATAGGAGGCAGTATTATAGTAGTTATATTCTTGTACATAGAGCAATATTATAGTGGTTATATTCTTTGTACATGAGGGCTGTATTATAGTAGCATATTCTTGTACATAGGAGGCAGTATTATAGTATATATATTCTTGTACATAGGAGCAGTATTATAGTGTTATATTCTTGTACATAGGTAGCAGTATATAGTAGTTATATTCTTGTACATAGGAGGCAGTATTATAGTAGTTATATTCTTGTACATAGGAGCAGCTATTATAGTGGTTATATTCTTGTACATAGGGGGCAGTATTATAGTAGTTATATTCTTGTATATAGGGAGCAGTAATTATAGTAGTTATATTCTGTATATAGAGCAGTATTATAGTAGTTATATTCTTGTACATAGGAGCAGTATTATAGTAGTTATATTCTTGTACATAGGAGGCGGAATTATAGTAGTATTATTCTTGTACATAGGAGCAGTATTATTGTAGTTATATTCTTGTACATAGGAGCAGTATTATAGTGGTTTATATTATTGTAAATAGGAGCAGTATTATAGTAGTTATATTCTTGTACATAGGAGCAGTATTATTGTAGTTATATTCTTGTACATAGGAGCAGTATTATAATAGTTATATCTTGTACATAGGAGCAGTATTATAGTAGTTTATATTCTTGTACATTAGCAGTATTATGTAGTTATATTCTTGTACATAGGAGCAGTATTATAGTAGTTATATTCTTGTACATAGGAGGTAGTATTATAGTAGTTATATTCTTGTACATAGGAGCAGTATTATAGTAGTTATATTCTTGTACATAGGAGCAGTATTATAGTAGTTATATTCTTGTACATATGAAGCAGTATTATAGTAGTTATATTCTTGTATATAGGAGCAGTATTATAGTAGTTATATTCTTGTACATATGAAGCAGTAGTATTCTTCTTCTCCTCTCTACTTTTTAATAGATTGTCACTATGAAGACATAAAAATATCTTTCCCTGCTCTATGGGGGCATGGACATAACAAAATGTTGACCGCAGAAACAGAAGGGAATATTCTGCTCTAATTGAAACCACATAAGACTCCTCTGGGCTTTTATTAGAATAAGGCCTCATGCACACCACCGTGTGCCGGCTGTGCCCGTATTGGGGCCCACAAAAAGTGGCTTCACAACCACGGGCACCAGCCATGCGTGCACCGAATCTGAAAGAGACAGAGAGGAGGCACGGAGCGGAAGACCACAGAAGCACTATGGAGTGTTTCTGAGTCATTTCAGTCCGTGTCAACACACCGCAAAAAAATAGAACATGCTGACGGATCGCCGACCCATTCAAGTTGAATGGTTCTGCATATGTCAGCAAAACGGATGGTGCCTGTTCATTGGGGACCGCAATTTGCTGTCCCCGATGCATGGCATGGGCGGTTTGTGTGCATGAGCCCTAATATAGATCTGCACAAAGGATCGGTTACCGGGCGGCATCATTATACTGTGTAATTGGGATGCAAGGGTCCAGCTGGGGTGCTCCAGTTGCATTAAAAGGAAGCTCTGCTAATTGTGTTGGAGAGGACATGATGTACGGTTGTTATTGTACTTTACTGATGGAAATGATTTATGAGTATAATCTCTGATAAAGGCAAAGCAGGCAATGAACATAGTGGATTCCCCTGTGTATATGCATTGTTGAAGACTCAATTATTAGGGGTACAGATAGGGAGATCTGTCACAAAGACCGGGATCATCGAACGGTGTGTTGTCTTCGGGCGCTCGAGTTCGACACATCGTGGATCGGGTTGACAGATTACTGGGAGGGACTGGAGAAGATCCATCGGTCATGGTCCATATCAGAGCCAATGACAAAGTTAGAGGTAGGTGGAGCGTCCTTAAAAATTATTTTAGGGATTTAGGTCAAAAGCTTAGGGCAAGGACCTCAAAGGTAGTACTTTCCAAAATACTACCGGTACCACGAGCCAAACAAGAAAGGCAGAGGGAGATTAGGGAGGTTAACAAGTGGCTCAAGAACTGGTGTAGGAAGGAGGGGTTTGGGTTCCTGGAGAACTGGGCCGACTTCTCTGTCAGCTACAGGCTCTATCGTAGGGACGGGCTGCACCTCAATGGGGAAGGGGCAGCTGTGCTGTGGAGAAAGATGGCTAGAAGGTTGGAGGAGTGTTTAAACTAAGGACTGGGGGAGGGTAATTATGTTATAGGAGGGGGAGATAGTGCAGATAGAGACTGGGGGCAAGGTAATTGTAACGGGGTGCCGAAGGCACACTCGGTCTCCCATCAGCCGCAGACCTGCTGCTTAGCTTCGGGAGCGAGGATCTGTGTTTGACCTCGTTCCCAGGGCGGCTTTGCTAGCTGGGAGGCTCCATGCTCCTAGGTCTGCCTAGAGCGCCAAGCTGATCACTCGGTGCTCAACTGGTTGGTCTGTTGGTCATGTGACGCTGGCCACGTCACATGACCCTCACTCCCCACTATAAATACAGGCAGCCTGCTGGCCACAGGTTGGCTGTTAATTTAGGCTCCTGGCATTTGTTGGATACCTGTATACTTACACTGATCCTGTTACCTGACGATCCTTTGCCTGCCTCCTCCCTGTACTGCGCACTCCTCCTGGTATTTTGACCTCGGCCTCCACCTGACTATTCTTTGCGGACTCCTTTGGTACTTCTCGACTCTCCTGGTATTTATGACCCCGGCTTCTCCTGACCATTCTTTGCTTATCCCTCTGTACTGCGTTGTCCTCTTGGTTTTGACCCGGTCCGTTCACTATCCGTTATTTGTCTTGTCTGTCCTTCCCGCACGTATACTAAGTTAGGGACTGCCGTCTAGTTGTCCCCTGTCATCAGGACTCGTGAGGCAAGTAGGCAGGGCCAGGGGTGAGGGTGGAGCGCAGTGGTCACTATCCTTACCCCTGTGTGTGAGTACGTGACCGCTACAGTAATGGGACTGGGGGAGGAATGGAAGGATGGACTAGAACAGTTCAGAAGGAAAGGTGTTGGGTAAAAAATATACATAAACCTCTCAAATGTATGTATACTAATGCCAGAAGCCTGACTAATAAAACTGGTGATGTGTGAGGAGGACTATGACATAATGGGAATAACGGAAACATGGCTGGATGATGGCTATGACAGTGGGAATAACTGAGACATGGCTGGATGATAGCTATGACAGTGGGAATAACTGAGACATGGCTGGATGATGGCTATGACAGTGGGAATAACTGAGACATGGCTGGATGATAGCTATGACAGTGGGAATAACTGAGACATGGCTGGATGATAGCTATGACAGTGGGAATAACTGAGACATGGCTGGATGATAGCTATGACAGTGGGAATAACTGAGACACGGCTGGATGATAGCTATGATAGTGGGAATAACTGAGACATGGCTGGATGATAGCTATGACAGTGGGAATAACTGAGACATGGCTGGATGATAGCTATAACTGGGCAGTTAATGTACAGGGTTACAGTCTGTTTAGAAAGGATCGTCAAAACTGGGGGGGGGGGGGGGGTTTGCCTTTATGTAAAGTTCTGTCTAAAGCCCACACTCCGAGAAGATATAAGTGTGGGACATGGACATGTGGAGTCTCTGTGGGTAGAAATACACGGAGGCAAAAACAACAATAAATTACTAATAGGAGTCTACTATAAACCACCTAATATACCAGAGTCCACAGAAAATCTACTACTAAACGAGATAGACGAGGCGGCAAATCATAATGAGGTGGTTATTATGGGGGACTTCAACTACCCAGATATAGACTGGGAAACTGAAAGCTGTACATCTCCTTCAACTATAGATAAGATATATCAGAATAATAATGGATAATGGACACATGAAATTAGGATTTAGAAGTTGAGAATGATGAGGGCACAATTACCGCAATGTATATAGGATAACAACCCAAGATTTAATGTAGGCTCCATTCAGTCAGGCTGGACTGAAGAAAAAATGGGACCATAAACATGGTACACTTTTAAGTGTACGAAAATATCTGATAATTGGTCCCAGAATACTTACCTAAATGAACAAAGATCCACTATGGTTTCAGGATCTCGTCTGTGCCTGATCTAGTAGATGGTACAGATGTGCCCCAGTGTATAGAAGTATTGAGCGGATGGCCTTCTTTCAAATACGAAGCATACCTGTAATAGTATTCCGTTCCGAATGATCTAAGTCCCAACGCATGCGCAGAGAGTGGTTTCGATTCTCAAAACTGTGACGCATTCTCAGTGTAGATCGGTCATGTCAAACTAATTTACTCAGTTTCTATGAGGAGGTAAGTTCTAGACTTGACCGCGGCGAATCAATGGATGTCGTATATCTGGACTTCTCCAAAGCATTTGACACTGTACCACATAAAAGGTTAGTATATAAAATGAGAATGCTCGGACTGGGAGAAAACGTCTGTAAGTGGGTAAGTAACTGGCTGAGTGATAGAAAACAGAGGGTGGTTATTAACGGTACACACTCAGATTGGGTCACTGTCACTAGTGGGGTATCTCAGGGGTCAGTACTGGGCCCTATTCTCTTCAATATATTTATTAATGATCTTGTAGAAGGCTTGCACAGTAAAATATAAATTTTTGCAGATGACACTAAACTGTGCAAAGTAATTGACACGGAAGAGGACAATATACATATATATATATATATATATATATATATATATATATATATATATATATATTACAGATGACAGTATACTGCTACAGAGGGATCTGGATAGATTGGAGGCTTGGGCAGATAAGTGGCAGATGAGGTTTAACACTGACAAATGTAAGGTTATGCACATGGGAAGGAATAATGCAAGTCACCCGTACATACTAAATGGTAAAACACTCGGTAACACTGACATGGAAAAGGATCTAGGAATTTTAATAAACAGCAAACTAAGCTAAAAAACAGTGTCAGGCAGCTGCTGCCAAGGCCAATAAGATAATGGGTTGCATCAAAAGGGGCATAGATGCCCGTGATGAGAACATAGTCCTACCACTTTACAAATCACTGGTCAGACCACACATGGAGTACCCCCCCCCCCCCCCCCCCCCCCCCCCCCCCCCCCCCCCCCCCCCCCCCCCCCCCCCCCAGTTCTGGGCTCCTGTGAACAAGGCAGACATAGCAGAGCTGGAGAGTCAGAGGAGGGCAACTAAAGTAATAACTGGAATGGGGACTACAGTACCCTGAAAGATTATCAAAATTAGGGTTATTCACTTTAGAAAAAAGACGACTGAGGGGAGATCTAATTACTATGATAAATATATCAGGGGTCAGTACAGAGATCTCTCCCATCATCTATTTATCCCCAGGACTGTGACTGTGACGAGGGGACATCCTCTGCGTCTGGAGGAAAGAAGGTTTGTACACAAACATAGAAGAGGATTCTTTACGGTAAGAGCAGTGAGACTATGGAGCTCTCTGCCTGAGGAGGTGGTGATGGTGAGTACAATAAAGGAATTCAGGAGGGGCCTGGATGTATTTCTGGAGTGTAATAATATTACAGGCTATAGCTACTAGAGAGGGGTTGTTGATCCAGGGAGTTATTCTAAAGCCTGATTGGAGTCGGGAATGGGGAAAATTGGCTTCTACCTCACAGTTTTTTTTCGCCTTCCTCTGGATCAACTTGCAGGATGACAGGCCGAACTGGATGGACAGATGTCTTTTTTCAGCCTTATATACTATGTTACTATTTTACTATGAATTAAGCATGGACAGATTCAGTGAATGAGGTGGGTGTCAGTGGGGGGAGGGGAGTATTTGTTTTTGAAACTTTGAAACATTTATGATACAGAGACAATGACTGTGTGATACATACAAACAATGAGCAGCATTATAAGCTAAATATTGCACTCATATTGGTGGAATCGTCATAATGTCTCTTGAAAAGGACATCAGCAGCTCAGGTAAATGATGCGGGAAAACAGAGCAAATGGACATGAATATTTAAAAAGACAAGGGGGTAAAAGAGGGAGAAGTATTGTATAACCATATTAACTAAAAATCTCTGCTCTTCATATTTATTGTATCCAGTGGTGTTTGATACTCAAAACAGGAGACCTCTCTACAATCATACCAACTGAATTTTTTATATTTTTTTTATTTTAGTAGCAATTTTATTAAAATTTATTTCCTACAGCAAACAGAGAAAACAAGGTTTCGGGGTCATGAATATTTCTGTCATTTACATGATTTCTTGTTGTTGTCAAAGGTTGGAAGCTGCTAGCAGAGAGATGAAATATTCATATTATCTGGCGGTGAGGTGGATATTAACACCTCAGACATGAGCAGTACACATTTCATGGTTTTGTAGAAAGAGACACATTTTAATTTGGTTTCTAAAAAGCCACATTCAGTAAAAACAGCAACTTTCATTGATTTATTGGAATTATTAAAGATGTTTAGTATTAGAGTAATTCCTGTAACTACTGATATTGCTACTGGAACACAGCTCCCTGCGTATAAGAATATAACTGCTATAATACTCCCCCAATGTACAAGAATATAACTACTATAATACTTCCTCCTATGTACAAAAATATATAATACTTGCTCCTATATAAAGAATATAACTGCTATAATACTCCCCCAATGTACAAGAATATACTGTAACTACTATAATACTACCTCCTATGTACAAAAATATAACTACTATAATACTGCTCCTATGTACAAGAATATAACTACTATAATACTGCTCCTATGTACAAGAATATAACTACTATAATACTGCTCCTATGTACAAGAATATAACTACTATAATACTGCCTCATATGTTCAAGAATATAACTACTATAATACTGCCTCCTATGAACAAGAATATAACTACTATAATACTGCCTCCTATGAACAAGAATATAACTACTATAATACTGCCTCCTATGTACAAGAATATAACTACTATAATACTGCTCTTATGTACAAGAATATAACTACTATAATACTGCCTCCTATGTACAAGAATATAACTACTATAATACTGGTCCTACTGTATGTACAAGAATATAACTACTATAATACTGCTCCTATGTACAAGAATATAACTACTATAATACTGCCTCCTATTTATAAGATTATAATAGTAGTTATATTCTTGAACATATGAGGCAGTATTACAGTAGTTAAATTCTTTTACACGGGAAGTAGTATTATAGTAGTTATATTCTTGTACATAGGAGCAGTATTATAGTAGTTATATTCTTGTACATAGGAGCAGTATTATAGTAGTTATAGACTTGTACATAAGAGGCAGCACTATAGTTGTTATATTCTTTTACATGGGCACATAATTATAGTTGGAGTATTCTTATACATGTGGAACAGCATTATAGAATTTTCTTTTACATAGAGGCAGTATTATAGTAGTTATAATACTGTCTCTACATACAAAAATATCTTAGTAGTATTCTTGTACATAGGAGCAGTATTATATTAGTAATACTGCTCCTATGTACAAGAATATAACTACTATAATACTGCTCCTATGTACAAGAAGATAGCTACTATAATACTGCCTCCTATGTACAAGAATATAAGTACTATAATACTGCTCCTATGTACAAGAATATAACTACTATAATACTGCTCCTATGTACAAGAATATAACTACTATAATACTGCTCCTATGTACAAGAATATAACTACTATAATACTGCTCCTATGTACAAGAATATAACTACTATAATACTGCCTCCTATGTACAGGAATATAACTACTATAATACTGCTCCTATGTACAAGAATATAACTACTATAATACTGCTCCTGTGTACAGGAATATAACTACTATAATACTGCCTCCTATGTACAAGAATATAACTACTATAATACTGCCTCCTATGTACAGGAATATAACTACTATAATACTGCTCCTACAGTATGTGCAATTCTACTGCTGATGTGTTATTGTCCTGTATATTTAAAGAGGACCTTTCATGGGTCCAGGTATTATGAAATAACTACCAGGATATATAAGGCATAGGGCACTGATGTAATATTGCTTACTATTTTTTCTGGGCGCCGCTCCGTTTACTCGCGGTGCCCCCCTGCAGTTTGCCCGGAAGATATGCTAATGAATAGCATCGGTACAGGGAGGAGGAGACTGCCCTGTTTTTCAATGGACGTCTCCTTCTGCCTAGCTGTAGCGTGGTCCAATCACAAAGTAGAGTGTTACAGCCAGAGAGAAGGTGAGGTGTTTTATTTTTCCATTTTTTTTTTTACTCCCTGTCTGTGACGCTCTCCTTTGTAATTGGACCACGCTACAGCCAGGGAGAAGGAGACATCCATGGAAAAACAGGGGGGCACCGCGGGCAAACGGAGCGGCGCCCAGAAAAAATAGTAAGCAATATTACATCAGTGCACTATGCCCTACATATCTTGGTAGTTATTTCATAATGTCTGAACCCATGAAAGGTCCTCTTTAAGAGATAACTAGCGACATAAATAGAATAGTCTGGGCCCCACATCAGTAAGGTAATTTTAAATGGGCATCCCCTCTCACCATATGGCAAAAATAATGTGCTATTCTCTGGGTTAGTACGAGTACGGCAATACCACATTTTTTTAAAATGTTTTTCTACTTTTGTACAATAACAGTACACTTCTTGGAAAATGCACAAATTAAAGTGTGCTATATCAAATTTTTGTTGTTGTTTGCGGGATACAGGTGTTTGGTGTGATATATTTTATACGTTGATCCTGATGCTGGAAAATGTCTGGATCATGTTGTAATTAAACAAACTAATTAGGAGCAGAGAAATGAAAAGATCTGATAATCAGAGAACATGTATGCTATCTGATTGATAGGAGGAGGAGGTGACATGCACAGAAATCCATGTTACCTCTCCCCCTGTCCGTGGCTTCATGTACTAAAGTTTTGCAGGGAGAGGAGGAGCTATATATCTGTTCTGTACTTGCAGCCTGTCAGCACTTCCTCCACTGGTCCTTCTTCTCCTGCAGCCTAGCAGAGATGGCAGCCAGCAGAAGGGAGGCTGCTTTCACTTACTGTATCTCAGGTTCTATAGAAGCTAGAGGTATGAGCCATGTGTTGTGTTAAAGCTGACTATATGAGTTTCAGATAACAAGAGGAAGTAAACCCTGCAGATCTCATCCGTAGCTGGTTTCTAAAAGTTTTTTCTGGCTAGGCTAAAAAGCCTAGGCTAGTCTCACATATGCAACAGTGTTCCAGCAGGCTTTTCCCGATGAGAATGCCAACGTGCAGTGTTTTTTGTCAAATGGGTCCAGCGAGCAGACGGCCATACCTGGCAATACCAGGTCTGGAGAACTTCGGCAGGCTGTTCGGCTTAACTTACTGTATCTCAGGCTCTATAGCAGCTAGAGATATGACCCAAGAGTTGTGTTACAGCTGACAATATAAGTTTAAAACAACACCAAGAAGTAAACCCTGCAGATCCCATTGCTTAGCTGGTTTCTAAAGGTTCTTTTCCTGGCTGTATGGGTTCTAAAATTATGATCCCAGTCTTATTTTAAAGCTTGGGCTAGTTTCAAATTTGAAACCAGGTAATTCAGCAGGCTTTTCCGGATGAGAATGCCAGTGTGCAGTGTTTTTTTTTTTTCTTCCATCCAGTTCTCAGCAAATTTGCTGGGTAGTGGCTGGATTTTTGCCAGACTCCATTATAGTCAAAGGGTCCAGCGAGCAGACGGCCATATCAGACAATGCCAGGTCTGTAAAACTATCATTAGATTATCAGCTTTAAAACAAGACCCAGTTCTCTAGCTGCTATGAACAGCTGCTAATACTCCCTCTATGTACAAGAATATAAATAACATAGTATTGCTTATATGTACAAGAATATAACCACTGTTATACTGCCTCCTATTGGTTTATTCTCCGAATTCCAGATACAAATGTCTCCTAAGCATCACCTAGAACAGTGTTCTTCTGCAGATGTTGCTACATTGCTTGCATTTTATACACTATAAATCTATAAATTGTAGTTATGCAGAGTTCCCCTTTAAGAATGCCACGCTAATCACCTCTCTGTTTCCCTCAACAGCTCCCTGTGATGGGAGGAGCATTTATGGACTCTCCGAATGAGGAATTTGAAACAGAATATTCTTTATTCAACTCATCGGCCAACGTCCATGCTGCCTCATCTGCCCAGATCCCTCCGGAAGAGCCAGCCAGGTCCTCCAATGACGCTATATTGTTATGGATTGCCATTATTGCCACAATTGGAAACATTGTTGTGGTCGGGGTGGTCTACGCCTTTACTTTTTAAGAAGACTGGGTCTTAGGGCAATGGCTCTTCAAGGCACAGGCGGTATTTTTTATTGATGTTCTTACCGTGTTCATAATTTACATCCTGTCAAGAGCGAAAAAGAAAAGATCATGAAACATTTAACAAAAAGAAACAATGTCTCACTATACAAAGGAAATAAATTAAAGTGCTGTGCCGTCACATAGGCTGCATAGCCGAGGGCCCCGGGCACTTGCTTCATCGAAGGAAGCTTCCAACCCACTATTAGCCCATGGACTCTTCACTGTTGTTTCATCTTGATGTATTATTGTGAACTCGGCTCTATTTGCCATTGAGGCCGCCCCAGTGGTCCCAGTTGGAGTGGTGGTCCATGCAGTGAGAGCCATAGGTCAGGTTGGTCCAAAGTTGGGCCCATCAGAGAAAATTATTCTGAGGGCCCATCCTCTGTTTATACATTAAGGGCCCTGTTGTATCAGGGGTCCATTATTGTCAGAGCTTAGGAATCCTCTTGTGGGCCAGTCCGACCATCTTTTGGTCTCACCCTCTTTCCACATGGGTGATGCAAAACACCTTGATGATGGGAGAAGGAAGGGGTGAGCACAACCCAAATGACGTGCACTTCTTCTGTCCTTGTGAAGGGGGTGAACCAGACCCAAGAGGAATGAACTGGCCTCATTTAAATCAAATGTCTTAGGAATTTTAATTAAGCGTTTTTCCAGCTGCAGTCAAAACATGTGTCATGGCCTAATTAATTATCTGACAGTACAGAAAGGGCAAGTAGAGCAATGTAAATGAATCCCAGTGACGGAAGTAGATTGTCAGGTCAGACAAGCGGCCGTGCCCAAGGATCCAGCATCTGGGACCTAGGATGGGCCAAAACAATAGCTCCCCGTCAGGTACAGTCGGTGCTGCGGATGCATTTAACCACGCCACTAACATAACGTATCTCTATAAGTGATGTCACCTGAGTGATGACATCACTAATCCTTGCCCCAAATGATGTCTCTGAGCTGTTCAGTCACACACACCAAACAAGGGCTTTCTTCCTTCCTCGCGACTTATTTTTTACGTTAAAAATTACAGACTCCACAAAAGGTTTTAAGGGGTCATTTTATTATAAGCCAAGCAAAGTTTTTGAAGGTATTTTTGTAAATTGCTAAGGAAAAACAAAACTATTTTTCAGACAATCATAATATTAAAGGGATCCTCTAACCCCTATCGATACTGCTTACCTGTTCACCCACACTCCGGTTCCAGCGCTGAGCTCCCTTCTCCTCCGCCCCTGGTCAGTGATGGATCAGAGCATGCCATTTACAAGCAAGTCACCGCTCCCAGCCAATCAATGTCCTCACGTCTCGTGCCTGCACCCGTCACCACTGATGCCATTGATTGGCTGGCATGTCGTGGGCACGTCACACTTCCGGTCTAGGACAAGTATTGGAACCAGAGGCCCGGTGACAGCGGAGTTCTTTTATTTTTTTATTCCTTTTACCCTGCCTGACAATATTATGTATTTATTTATTTATTTTTAGAAAATTTAAATAAAAAATATATACAAGGGGTTGTGCCAAGCTCTAAAATTATCCCGTATCCAGAGGATATGGGATAACCATCTAATAAGCGGGGACCCAACCCAACCATGATCCCGAGAACAGGGGTCCCATTCCCTGAATAAAAGCAGTGGCAGGTTGTACATGCCCCCTACTGCTCCATTCTTCTCTATTTGAGTGCCGGAGATACCCGTTCTTGCGATCGGCAGGACCCCCGCTGATCAGATGGTTATCCTCTATCCTACGGACATACATAATATTATAACATCTATAACATTAGAACTTAAAGGGGCTTAAGGTAAATTTTAAAAGGGGTTGTCCAGAATTGACATGCTTTTTAAATGCCACAACTTGCCGGTACGTCGCTACTGGGTCACATACTGCTTGACTATGCGCCACCTCTGAGACCAGTCATTGGCTGCAGAGGCGCACGTGAACACATCCATGATAGAAGATTATATGCAGGGACCAAAGTGCAGAGACGACAGCTCAGGATCCATGGAAGCGGAACCAAGGGGAGTGGGTGAAGGTCAGTAGAGGGGACTGGGATGGGGTGGTATTTAAAAAAAAAAGAATTTACGGTAAATCTTGGACAAACCCTTTAAGGTCTCAACATCTTGCATTCATGTTAGGCTGCAAATTGCACCCTGATCCCTGTTACTGCCGCTCCATTGATCTCTTTGGGACCTGCCAGATAAAAATGAGCGATGTACGCTGCTCTTTTCAGCAATCCCATAGAGATGAATAGAGGGGCAGTGCACATACTCAACCCGTCGCTCTGCTTGTTTCAGGGGGCTCTGCAGAGTACGGGGCCCCCGTTTCCGTGATCGGTGGAGGTCCTACAGCTAGGACCTAATAGCTATTCTTTATCCTGAGGGTAGGGGATTACTTGAAATGACCATAAAGCCCCTTTAAAAATGATTTATGTTAAAGACAACCCCTTTAAATGTAAACTTGCTACATGAAAATAGACAAAAAAACAATAAACAAACAAGAAAAACATATAAAATGAACACAGCCTAGCAGTTAAGGGCCGATTCCAGATGTGACAGGCAAAGGTGCATCTGTGTTATGGTTTACGGTATGCTCACATGATGCGGTCTAATTGGCCTCTTTCACACGAGCAAGTTTTCAACGCGGGTGCAATGCGTGATATGAACGCATAGCACCCGCACGGAATCCTGACTCATTCATTTCAATGTGTCTACGTACGTGTCTCCACGCATCAGTTCTGCGTCGCGTGAAAAACGCAGCATGTTCTATTTTCTGCGTTTTTCACGCAGCCCTGGCCCCTTAGAAGTGAATGGGGCTTCAGTGAAAAACGCATTGCATCCGGAAGCAAATGCAGATGCGATGCGTTTATCACTGATGGTTGCTAAGAGATGTTTGTTTGTAAACCTTCAGTTTTTTTATCAGGCGCGTGAAAAAACGCTTCAAAATGCATTGCACCCGCGTGGAAAAAACTGAACGCAATCGCAGACTAAACTGACTGAACTCGCTTGCAAAATGGTGCGAGTTTCACTGAACGCATCCGGAGCCAATCCGTCACGCTCGTGTGAAAGAGGCCTAAACCGCAGCGAAAATGGTTTTGTCGCCCTTGCATCCAAATTTTCTGCAGAAAATTAGTTTCTTCTCCTTGGGAACCCAGCCATGATTCTGCAAGAACAGAGTGATAACGAGGTCCTTATATTTGTATGGACATGCAGCATTCCCTAGCAGTTACAGGGTTAACGTATTTTGAGGTCATGTGATTTTTTTTTTACATTTTTTTATGTGCCGTTAATGCTGAAATTTTTACTGTACTTTCGTGTATATGTATATAATCTAATAAAAAATAAAGAATTTAATAACAATATTTAGGGTCATTTTAATTTGCTTACAAACAATGTAACAATCATCGGTTCATTCACTTATACTTTTCTTTCTCTTTGCAGCGCTTCAGTTGAGGAGGGTTTATGCAGGAGGAAGCACTGTGTTCATTTTTTCCCTTTAATACTTTTATTAAAGCTTTATTCTGAATGGGCGGAATTCTGAAGTAGTGTCAAAGGGTTTAAAGGGCATCTGTCAGCAGTTTTGTACCTATGACACTGGCTGACCTGTTACATGTGCGCTTGGCAGCTGAAAGCATCTGTGTTGGTCCCATGGTCCATATGTGCCCGCATTGCTGAGAAATAGGATGTTTTAATATATGCAAATGAGACTTTAGGAGCAATGGGGGCATTGCCGTTGCACCTAGAGGCTCTGCTCCCTCTGCACTTTGACAGGACCAGGTGTGATCATGTTCACACTGCCTGGTCCTGTCAATCACAGTGCAGAGGGCGCAGCAGTTGCAGAGGGAGCAGAGCCTCTAGGTGCAACAGCAACGCCCCCATTGCTCCTAAAGGTTCATTTGCATATATTAAAACATCCTATTTCTCTGCAATGCGGGCACATATGAACATGGGACCAACACAGATGCCTTCAGCTGCCAAGCGCACATGTAACAGGTCAGCCAGTTTCAGAAGGGACAAATCTGCTAAGCTTTCCAGAGTAGCAGTGCAGCCATTGAACTGGATGGGGTTGCAGAATTAAAAAAAACAAAAAAACAAAAACAAAACAGGGTGGCTGAATTTGTGATTGTGGAGTTGCAGCAACCTGCTAGTCTTACCCTGACCTTGCTTCATTCACTGGCTGCGCTGCCGCTCAGTGACCCTTGAGAAACAAATTTTAGGTGGCATTCCCCTTTAAATGTCACAGGCAATAGCAATCCAACAATATCCTAAATACATAATGAAGGAAATTCCTTCGCTTCCACAAAGACGGTGCACGCCGCCATAATCGTACATACCCACTTGCCATAAGGGCCGGCAGAGCTTTTATGGAGCCGTAGGCCGCCTCTTCTGTTGCAATGTTTAATTGATCGTTCACATCTTTGATGTTCCCTCTCCAAGGACGATCAATATTTAACGTGAAGTCTTAGAGGGAAGCAGATCCCGGCCTTCTAATGAGATGTTTCCAAATGGTTTCTAAACAGGAAATTGAATTCAAGGCAGGTAAATAGTTATTCTGCTGAAAGGAGAAGGTTCAATGCAAAAATATTCACGGGGGGGTGTATACAATTAGACTATGGTCAGGTGAGGGCAGAGATCCTGAACCTCCCTGCCTGTACAATAATATAGAATAACCGACAAGTATAAAAATCATCTTCATGTCAATTTGCAAAAGCACTTTCCTAAATTCTGCAAGAAATTGCCCTGAATAATGATTTTAATATATGCAAATGAGCCTCTAGGAGCAACGGGGGCGTTGCCATTACACCTAGAGGCTCTGCTCTCTCTGCAACTGCCGCACCCTCTGCAGTTTGATTGAAAGGGCAAGGCGAGGAAAAATATCATCACACCAGGTGCAGAGAGAGCAGAGCCTCTAGGTGTAATGGTAACGCCCCTGTTGCTCCTAGAGGCTCATTTGCATATACTAAAACATAATTTTTCTCAGCAATGCGGACACATATGAACATGGGACCAACACAGATGCCTTCAGCTGCCAAGCGCACATGTAACAGGTCAGCCAGTGTCATAGGTACAAAACTGCTGACAGATGCCCTTTAAATGTAGCTACCTGTAGTGATAGGCTGGTTATCCAGACAGGAAATAAGATGGTTTCTAAGCAACTTGCGTATACAGCTAGACAGAAGCACTAAAGAAAAAAATCATATAAATGCTAGAAAGTTCTGTAATACTAATTATATTAGACATTAATGGGGTGGAGTTAGGCTTGGAGCCTATGGGGAATAAAGTGCAGTGCGAATCTCAATCGTAGATCACATTGATGGGATTGAAGGAATTTTAATACGCTCCTCCGACAGTGATCTTCCACTTGTGCGGATGACATTCCTGGTTAATCCAATATAATATAACATAATTAAAAATTTTTATTTTAAATTGTAAGAATTATGGAGATGATTTCCTGACCACTGAGGAGAGTGGGGGATGTTAAGTCAGAATCTGTGCGTCTGGCTGGAATATTACATAAAGTGAGCAAATCTGCCCAGCGATGCCCATTCAGAGCTCAGCTGCCAGTGTGACATTGAAATCAGTGCGTCAGTGTTATTCCTACGATGGAACATGGGTAAAGCAAATTAAATTGGCAGAAGGCAGGAGACGGCAGAGAAACATCTGCTGCAAATACAGGATTTTCTTTCCATAAGGGGAAACAGTGAAAAAGGGAAAAATGTTTCTAATTATAAAAAGAATGTACGTATAATAGAAACATAATTTACATGGTGAAATGATTTAACAAAAATGTGACAAATGTACAGCTGGTAAAACCTGTATTAAGATTGTAATATAATACTCCTCCTATGTCCAAGAATATAACTACTATAATACTGCTCCTATGTACAAGATATGACTACTATAATACTGCTCCTATGTACAAGAATATGACTACTATAATACTGCCTCCTATGTACAAGAATATGACTACTATAATACTGCTCCTATGTCCAAGAATATGACTACTATAATACTGCCTCCTATGTACAAGAATATAACTACTATAATACTGCTCCTATGTCCAAGAATATAACTACTATAATACTGCCTCTTATGTCCAAGAATATAACTACTATAATACTGCTCCTATGTACAAGAATTATAACTACTATAATACTGTCACGCTGTATGTGAGCAACAAGAGCATGCACAGTTAATAGCGCTACTGAACCGGACCCAAACTAGGGAGGATAAAGGGTGACCCCTGTCAGACCCTCAAAGCTCTCCCTATGTTGCTAAAGCACATGACCCGGATCCAAATGGTGGAACGGGGCATGCCCACTGTACCTAAGACTGATGACCACTGTAACCCTACAATAGTGGAAGGGGCACGGCCACCGTGCCCTGCTCAGTATATGGAGGGAACCGTGGCCGCCTCAGATCCAGTCAGAAAATAACAGGTACCACAACAATGTCTGCACACTTAGCTGAAGGGGCTGCAGCCGCAGAGAAGACGGATCCAAAGACAGCTGGCAATAACCGGAGTGCTTGCTGCAGCAGAACACAGGTCCAGTGAAATGAAAGCTAACAAGTGAAGATACTCAAGCAAGAGCTACAACTCAAATGAGAACTATAATCCACAGCCTAGAAAGGAGGAGGGGTGATTTAAAGGTTGGGAAATCAAAACGCAGGAGGAACAGCTGGAAGGACTCCTCCAAGCTTAGTAGTGACATCATCACAGGGGTGGAGAAACAGAGCTGTGAGAACGTCTCAAAACTCTGGTAGTGACAGTACCCCCCCCCTCTACGGGTGGACTCCGGACACCCAGGACCCACCTTCTCAGGATGAGCCCTATGAAATGCCCTGATGAGGCGAGTGGCTTTAATGTCCGACACCGGAACCCACATCCTCTCCTCAGGACCATAACCCTTCCAATGAACGAGGGTACTGAAGAGAACCGCGGGACAATGCGAGAGTCCACAATTCTGGAAACCTCAACTCCAGATTGCCATCAACCAAAATCGGAGGAGGAGGCAAAGAGGAGGGTACCGTGGGCTGGACATATGGTTTTAAGAGAGATCTGTGAAATACATTATGTATCTTCCAAACCTGTGGAAGATCAAGACGGAAGGCAACAGGATTGATGACTGACAAGATTTATAAGGCCCAATAAACTTGGGACCCAATTTCCAGGAGGGAACCTTCAGTTTAATATTTCTTGTAGACAACCACACCAGATCACCCACATTCAGGTCCGGACCAGGCACACGTCTCTTATCAGCCACACGCTTATACTTCTCACTCATCTTTCTAAGATTACTCTGAATCTTTTGCCAAATGGTAGACAAAGACGAGGAAAATCTCTCCTCCTCAGGTAAAGCAGAAAGAGCCCCTCCCGAGAATGTCCCAAACTGCGGATGGAACCCATATGCACCAAAGAATGGTGACTTATCAGAAGATTCCTGACGACGGTTGTTCAGAGCAAACTCAGCAAGAGGGAGAAATGAACACCAATCCTCCTGGTTCTCTGCCACAAAACAGCGCAAATATGTCTCCAGATTCTGATTGAGGCGCTCAGTCTGACCATTCGACTGCGGGTGAAAAGCAGAAGAGAAGGACAGCCGAACCCCCAGGCGAGAACAGAAAGCCTTCCAGAACCTGGACACAAACTGCGTGCCTCTATCGGAAACAATATCAGAGGGAATGCCGTGCAATTTAACAATATGGTCGACAAAAGCTTGCGCCAACGTTTTAGCATTGGGTAAACCAGGGAAAGGTACAAAATGAGCCATCTTGCTAAAACGGTCCACCACCACCAGGATCACCGACTTCCCTGAGGAACGAGGAAGATCCGTGATAAAGTCCATGGACAGGTGTGTCCAAGGACGGGAAGGTATGGGTAATGGGAGAAGGGAACCTGAAGGCCGTGAACGAGGGACCTTAGCGCGAGCGCACGTCTCACAAGCAGCCACAAAACCCTCCACCGACTTACGAAGAGCCGGCCACCAAAATCTCCGAGCAATGAGATCTACCGTGGCTCTACTCCCGGGGTGACCAGCAAGAACAGTATCATGATGCTCTTGAAGAGTTTGTGACGTAGCTCAGGAGGCACAAACAACTTCCCAGAAGGACAACGGGCAGGTGCCTCAGTCTGGGCAGCCTGGACCTCGGCCTCCAAATCGGAATATAGAGCAGAAACAACTACCCCCTCCGCCAAAATGGGACCCGGGTCCTCGGAGTTTCCTCCTCCCGGAAAAACAGCGAGAGAGAGCATCAGCCTTCACATTTTTGATCCCAGGTCGGAATGTAACGACAAAATTGAATCTGGAGAAGAACAGAGACCATCTGGCCTGTCTCGGATTCATACGCCTGGCCGACTCCAAGTATGCCAGATTCTTATGGTCGGTAAAAAACGGTGATAGGGTGCCTGGACCCCTCAACCAATGGCGCCATTCCTCGAAAGCCAACTTGATGGCCAACAACTCCCTATCTCCCACATCATAGTTTCTCTCTGCCGGGGAGAGTTTTTTTTAGAGAAAAAGGCACAGGGTCGCCATTTGGCAGGAGAAGGGCCCTGGGACAAAACCGCACCCACACCCACCTCGGAAGCATCCACCTCAACAATAAAAGGTAAGGAAACATCGGGATGCACCAAGACGGGAGCAGACGCAAAACTCTCTTTAATCTTAGAAAAAGCTGCAAGCGCCTCCTCCGACCAAGAGGAAAAATCCGCCCCCTTTTTTGTCATGTCAGTAAGGGGTTTGACAACAGAGGAATAATTCAAAATGAACTTTCTGTAATAGTTCGCAAAACCAGAAAGCGCATCAATGCCTTCTGATTCTCAGGAAGCTCCCACTCAAGTACAGCACGGACCTTCTCCGGATCCATGCGAAAACCAGAAGCAGAGAGGAGAAAACCCAGAAATTGAATCTCCGATACCATAAAAAGACATTTCTCCAGCTTGGCGTACAATTTATTTTCCGCAGAATCTGCAGAACCTGAAAAAGATGATCCTGATGGGTCTGAACATCAGGGGAAAAAAAAATCTAAATATCATCAAGATACACCAATACAAATTTCCCCATTAAATGGTAGAAAATACTATTAACAAAATGCTGAAAGACGGCCAGGGCATTCATCAGGCCGAAAGGCATAACGAGATTCTCGAAATGCCCGTTAGGAGTATTAAAGGCCGTTTTCCATTCATCCCCCTCTCTGACCCTGACCAGGTTGTACGCGCCTCTCAAATCCAATTTGGAAAAAACCTTGGCCCCAACAATTTGGTTGAAGAGGTCCGGGATCAGAGGAAGGGTATAGGGATCGCGAATCGTGATACGGTTCAGCTCCCTAAAATCTAGGCAAGGTCTCAGAGAGCCATCTTTTTTTTTAACAAAAAAAAAAACCCGCGGCAACAGGTGATTTTGAGGGACGAATATGCCCCTTATCGAGACTCTCGGAGATATAGGTTCGCATTGTGATTCTTTCCGGTTGTGAGAGATTGTAGAGGCGTGCTTTTGGCAGCTTGGCGCCGGGAATGAGGTTAATGGGACAGTCAAACTCCCGGTGAGGAGGTAGCTCCTGAACACCGCTCTCGGAAAACACGTCCGAGAAATCAGAGAGAAATGATGGCACAGTTTTAGTAGACACCTCTGCAAAAGTCGCTGTGAGACAATTTTCTCTACAAAAGTCACTCCACTCATTTATTTGCCTTCCTTGCCAATCAATAGTGGGGTTATGTCTAGTGAGCCAGGGTAACCCCAAAACTAGAGGAGAAGGCAATCCGTTAAGGACAAAACAAGATATATCCTCCACATGAGTGTCACCTACAGCTAGCCGGATATTGTGAACAATGCCCTTCAGGGATCTCTGTGAGAGTGGAGCAGAGTCAATAGCAAAAACAGGTATATCCTTTTCTAATGTGCAAACCTGAAAACCATGCATGGCTACAAATTGAGTGTCAATAAGATTGACGGCCGCTCCACTATCGACAAAAATCTCACAAGAAATGACTTTGCTCTCTAGCGCCACCCTGGCAGACAGGAGAAAACGGGAACTGCAGGTCAGAAGAAAAGCATCAATTCCTACATCAACTTTGCCCAAAGTAGCAGATGAAGCAGAATTTGATGATTTACCTTTTGAGGTATTTCTCTTATTATTGCTCTTAGTACAGTTCAAGAATCTCCTAGACGGACAAACATTTGCCAAATGAGCTATGCCCCCACAACAAAAACACACCATGGACTAAATCCTCTTTTATCAGGGGCAAGTCGACCTAGCTGCATGGGCTCCTCCTCAGAGGGGAGCGAGACAGGATGAGGCCCCTGCACACTGAATGAGTCCGCACCACTGCCCCTAGACTGACAATGGCTGGACAGAGAGGTCTCGTTTCTTTCTCTTAGACGCCTGTCAAGGCGTACCGCCAATGACATGGCAGACTCTAAGGACGTTGGTCTCTCATGGAAAGCAAACGCATCTTTCAATCTCTCTGAGAGACCACGACAGAACTGACTCCGGAGTGCAGCATCATTCCAACCTGAATCAGCTGCCCATCTCCGAAATTCAGAACAATAAAGCTCCGCAGACAGTTTGTTCTGGCATAAAACACATAAGTTAGATTCGGCCAGAGCAACACGATCCGGGTCATCATATATCTGCCCCAGGGCCACAAAAAATCTTTCCACGGATCGAAGGGAGGGATCCCCTGATGGCAGCGAAAAAGCCCAAGTCTGAGCATTACCCCTGAGCAGGGAGATGACAATCCTCACCCTCTGTTCCTCCTTACCAGAGGAGTGGGGACACAAGCAAAAATGGAGTTTGCATGCCTCTCTGAAGCGAACAAAATTCTCACTGCCCCCGGAGAACGTTTCCGGAAATGAGACCTTTGGCTCGCAACAGACTCCATGAGCCGGAGCAGAGCCAAATGCTTGAAGCTGAGACATAGATTGACGGAGATCCGCTACGTCCAAAGAAAGACCCTGCATGCGGTCAACCAGGCCAGAAAGCGGATCCATGTCAAAAAGGACGGTTTTGGTGGATTATAATGTCACGGCTGTATGTGAGCAACAAGAGCATGCACAGTTAATAGAGCTACTGACCGGACCCAAACTAGGGAGGATAAAGGGTGACCCCTGTCAGACCCTCAAAGCTCTCCCTATGCTGCTAAAGCACATGCCCGGATCCAAATGGTGGAACGGGGCATGCCCACGTACCTAAGACTGATGACCACTGTAACCCCTACAATAGTGGAAGGGGCATGGCCATTGGTGCCCTGCTCAGTATATAGAGGGAACCGTGGCCGCCTCAGATCCAGTCAGAAAATAAACAGGTACACAACAATGTCTGCACACTTAGCTGAAGGGGCTGCAGCCGCAGAGAAGACGGATCCAAAGACAGCTGGCAATATCCGGAGTGCTTGCTGCAGCAGAACACAGGTCCAGTGAAATGAAAGCTAACAAGTGAAGATACTCAAGCAAGAGCTACAACTCAAATGAGAACTATAATCCACAGCCTAGAAAGGAGGAGGGGTGATTTAAAGGTTGGGAAATCAAACGCAGGAGGAACAGCTGGAAGGACTCCTCCAAGCTTTAGTAGTGACATCATCACAGGGGTGGAGAAACAGAGCTGTGAGAACGTCTCAAAACTCTGGTAGTGACAAATACTGCCTTTTATGTACAAGAATATAACTACTATAATACTGCTCCTATGTACAAGAATATAACTACTATAATACTGCTCCTATATACAAGAATATAACTACTATAATACTGCTCCTATGTACAAGAATATAACTACTATAATACTGCCTCTTATGTACAAGAATATAACTACTATAATTCTGCTCCTATGTACAAGAATATAACTACTATAATACTGCCTCCTATGTCCAAGAATATAACTACTATAATACTGCCTCCTATGTCCAAGAATATAACTACTATAATACTGCCTCCTATGTACAAGAATATAACTACTATAATACTGCCTCCTATGTACAAGAATATAACTACTATAATACTGTTTCTATGTATAAGAATATAACTACTATAATACTGCTCCTATGTACAAGAATATAACTACTATAATACTGCTCCTATGTAAAAGAATATAACTACTATAATGATCTTTTTATTTAAAATCAGGCAACAAAATATTACAATACATTTACAATAAAATCATAGAAAAGAATAATATAAAGTTACATCACTCTAATAATAAACATCACAACGCATTATACAAAAGCTTCTTCACACTGTTCACGTTTATAGAGCTGATTCTCAGCCTCATCCAGGTCACTTCATTTTCTTACTCTTTTTTCTCCTCCCACTACTGTGACCTGTAGTGCCCCATCTTTTGGTGGACACTGGAGGGTCAGGTTCATCTTCCAGAGGGTCACCTTCAGGGTTATGTGAAGAAACATACTCCATTTCTGCCTTTTCTTCTGACTCTTTTTCTCCTAGTGCACCATACTGCCCGGAGGTTATGGCCAGCACTGGCGGATCCGGGGTTCTCTTTGCTGTAGTGCTGTTCTTTCTTTTTACAGTCTGGAACCCCTCTTCATCCACAGAGGACCTCCTGAGCTTCCTGAGCCCTGCAGCTGGACCATCAGGCTTTGTAGACATAGAGGGCAGTTCTTTAGGTGGTTTGGCAACTGGTTTACTGGTCACTTTACTCTGCAGATGAGAATCCTCTTCAGTGGCTGGTACTTGTAGTGCTACAGATGGTATTTTAGTTTACACAGCAGGATTTCTGGATTTCGGAGCCTTTTCAATGGCTGGTACTTGTGGTTCAGCAGATGTTGGTACTTGTAATGGAGTAGATGGGCTATCAGTCTCCAACTCTGCCGGTACTTGTAGTGCATCAGGAGGGTCACCACTCTCTACAGCAGGGTCACTAGTATTTTGCATTACTTCAGTATGAGGACTGTCAGTTTCTGGGGCTGTATCTGCTCTTGCAGTGACATCCTCCTGACCTTCCTCCATGGCCTCTGAGAAGATCTCATCACTGCCTTTATTATGAACTGCATTCGGACAATCCCGGAAAGTATGACCAGATCCTAAACACAGGTTACAGATGACCAGACCTGTACAGTCGTCCTTTGAATGTCCAAACTGTCCACAAAATGAGCACTTTATACGGGAGCAGTTGATGGCGAGGTGCCTGCCCCCACATCTGTGACACAGTCGCGGCTGACCGGGGTAGTAGCATATCCCTCTCTCTGAGCCCAGGTAGAAGGAGTGCGGCAGATGTCTGGTCACACCATTGTTCTGCGCTAGTTGTATCCTCACAGTGTATCCGCCATTCCAAATGTCTTCCTCATCATAGATTTTTCCCGGATGACTCTTCAACAGACACTGTCTGCTCAGCCAATGCTCCAGATCTGCGAGCGCCACCACCTCAGACTGGAACAAGATGGTGGCCCTCACTACCTGAGGCTTGGACAGCTGGATCACCCAGCGGGGTCTCAATCACAGCGCTCAGCGGGGTCTCGTCCACAGCGCTCAGCGGGGTCTCGTCCACAGCGCTCAGCGGGGTCTCGTCCACAGCGCTCAGCGGGGTCTCGTCCACAGCGCTCAGCGGGGTCTCAATCACAGCGCTCAGCGGGGTCTCAATCACAACGCTGAGCGGGGTCCCGTCCACAATGTCCATACATGAAGCACTCTCCTGCTCACACACAGGATTGCTGTTCGCATTCACTTCACCAGAGTTACAAGCTGAGTCCACTGCATTTAACCCCTTGTTGGATGACTCACTTTGCTCCATAGTATTCCCAGCATTTTCAGAGACTGACTGCTCAGACCCCAAAAATAGTGACCCTGAAAGCAGTGACCCTCCAGGCGCTGCACCCACACATTTCTGAGGGTGTCCTTGCTTCACCAGATTATGCACATCGCCATAATTTTTATTTCTATGATTTCTTTTATCTTCACATTCTGGGCTCTGGCCTCCCTCTTTTTCTCTATTGCCCAGCTTTCCACTTTAGGTATTGTGTTTTTACCTTTATCTAGTTTAACTTTTAATATATCAAGTTCACGTGTGCAGTCATCCAAGCATTCATACTTCATCAGCTTTTTCTTGGGATCAGCTTCTGTCTTTATCTCATCTCTTAACTTAGAAATGCACCTTTCCAGTTTAAATAAACTTTTCTTTGTCACAGTTATAATCAATCCAGAAGCACTACAAGTTTCAGTTGACTCACCAGACACCATCTCCATGCTGCAGGCCACACTCCAAGCTCTGGGCTTTCCCAGGATCATCAGCCCAGCTCCCCTCCCCTCCACCTGGGTCAGAAGCCATGCCCCCTCCCTGCAGGGAGCTCAACAGCACACGTCTATCCTCTCCTATGGACAAGAATATAACTACTATAATACTGCTCCTAGGTACAAGAATATAACTACTATAATACTGCCCCTATGTACAAGAATATAACTACTATAATACTGCTCCTATGTACAAGAATATAACTACTATAATACTGCCTCCTATATACAAGAATATAACTACTATAATACTGCTCCTATGTACAAGAATATAACTACTATAATACTGCTCCTATGTACAAGAATATAACTACTATAATACTTTGTTCTATGTGCAATAATATAACTACTATAATACTGCTCCTATGTACAAGAATATAACTACTATAATACTGTTCCTATGTACAAGAATATAACTACTATAATACTGCTCCTATGTACAAGAATATAACTACTATAATACTGCTCCTATGTACAAGAATATAACTACTATAATACTGCCTCCTATGTACAAGAATATAACTACTATAATACTGCTCCTATGTACAAGAATATAACTACTATAATACTGCTCCTATGTACAAGAATATAACTACTATAATACTGCTCCTATGTACAAGAATATAACTACTATAATACTGCTCCTATGTACAAGAATATAACTACTATAATACTTTGTTCTATGTGCAATAATATAACTACTATAATACTGCTCCTATGTACAAGAATATAACTACTATAATACTGTTCCTATGTACAAGAATATAACTACTATAATACTGCTCCTATGTACAAGAATATAACTACTATAATACTGCCTCCTATGTACAAGAATATAACTACTATAATACTGCTCCTAGGTACAAGAATATAACTACTATAATACTGCCCCTATGTACAAGAATATAACTACTATAATACTGCTCCTATGTACAAGAATATAACTACTATAATACTGCCTCCTATGTACAAGAATATAACTACTATAATACTGCTCCTATGTACAAGAATATAACTACTATAATACTGCTCCTATGTACAAGAATATAACTACTATAATACTGCCTCATATGTGCAAGAATATAACTACTATAATACTGCCTCCTATGTACAAGAATATAACTACTATAATACTGCTCCTATGTCCAAGAATATAACTACTATAATACTGCTCCTATGTACAAGAATATAACTGCCATAATATGATACGTAGAAAAATTGAATTGCTGTAATGTCACCAGTATGGACTAGTATATGATATATGGCAGTGTTCCTGTGGTCTTGGTTAGTTATGTTCAGTATTATCCTCTCTGTGGATGGTGCAGATTTCTACATTATTGATTAAATGTTTTGCCTCCTGTCATCTCTTGACCATCCACCACATTGGACGCTTTCTGCTCCTCTGAACTGGTGACATCAGCAGACAGAAGACTTCGTTATAGACTTCGGTCACCCGTAATGAGATCACAGGGAGCTTTAGGTGCATTTCCATTTCCATCCTTCGGCATAGAGGGGTATGAGTCAGACAGAATGCATTAGCACTGGCTACAACATCAATTATTTACTGTTCTGTCGTTTTCTGCTTGAATGTGAGATAAAGATTTCTTCCCTCGAAGGTCTACGGAAAGGTCCTTGAGATGCGGCTTGTGTGACTACAATGGATGTAGGAGCTGGAGCAGAAGAAACTCTTGAATGCAGATTATTACTTGTATATGGAGGACACAGGAGGATGATGAGTGAACTACTGGCAAGGTGCAACGTGGCCCTCATTCTTGTACTTTTCCATCTAATGGGCCCCCATGGCAGAAATCAGAATGGGATCCCTTCCTGGTGCTCATTCACACAGCTACACCCCCCGATCCCTGAACAGAAGGACCTAATACTTAATACTTTGCCCAGTACTGAAGGGCGCTGTGACTCTGGGCCAGAACCATTCTTCTTTGGAAAGTATGTGAACCTAACAGCAGCGTAAGAGATGGTCCCAATGGTGTGCAGACCCTAAAAGAGCGTCCACCTTGTTGGATGTGGTCAGGGCCGGATTATGGTTTGTGGAGGCTTCTGGGACTTCAATCCCCTTTCTGGAACTTAGACCTGTTAATAAAGTATTTTTGCGCATTGATTCTTGTAGAGCTGCAGATTTTTCTACTGCACTACAAGAGCTCTGGATCAGGAGCCCATATGTTAGCACCAGGTTCTTCTTTTTTGGACTTTGAGTACTGCCTTTTCTTCAGATGTAGATAGATAGACAGTTAGACAGACAGACCGACAGACAGACATACCTCCCAACCTTTTGGCCAGTTAAAGAGAGACACTTATGGTTCATCCTGTGAAAGTCCAGTTTTCATGTATATTTATACACTAATAGTTTCCTTAGTGCACAATAGCACAAAACTTTTCTGAATATAGAAATTTCTAAAATCCAAATGGCATCAAATAATAAAAATAATATACAAGACGGGTCTAATATGCAGATAGGAACCAAACACTTTCTTCATCAATATTGTAAATGTAACAATGCAAATCTATAACTCAGATCAAAAAGAGGGACATTTAAAGGGGTTATCCCATTTCTCAACCCCCCCTTCCCCCACATGTGCCGGGCACCTCACCGGTAATATACTTACCCCGCTCCCGGCGCCGCTCCTGGTCCCCGTACCGTCCCCATCTGCCATTTGCTGCTCCCCCCGATACCGGATGTTTTCATCCATGTGCAGGGAGAAGCAGCAGCGGCGGTGCGGGGATCGGGAGCGGGGTAAGTATATTACCGGTGAGGGGCCCGAGAAAAGAGGGACAGAGGGACTTGGGTCCAAAAGAGGGACACTTGGGAGGTCTGGATAGATAGATACCGTAGATAGATATTTGATGGAGATTCCCCCCCCCCCCCCCATACGCAGCAGTATACATTCCATAGAAGCAGGCAGTGCCCCGTGTATACAGCCTGGAGCAGCTGTTCATTCCCCCTCTTATCATGGGGACTCGGGGGCAGCAGCAGCTGGCAGCCTCTCCTGACCAGTCAGATCCTCCTGGCATTTTGCTGCCCTCTGTTTTCAAAGATTCTTCACAGTCATTACATCTCAGCAGCCTCATCATCTACATGGCAGCAGCATTAATTACAAGGTGTCTGACGACCACGGTGTAGTCTGGTATACCCAAGTAACAATGCCACACCATGTACCGCCATACAGTGCTTAAATATCCAACATGCAATGACCAAATAACAGCTCCATACACACAGCAACTGTGGTGGTGACAACTGTGGATTTGCTGCCCTGAAGGCTGAAGGTATGTGTGCAGCATATCCGCCCCGTGTGAACCTCTCGCTCATGGTGCAGCAGTGATGTGCGTGTCGTCGGTAGCAGATGTTTAGTAATGGGGATGATGGCGCTGTGTCTGTGCGCACGTTCTGGAGCAGATGTAGTCAGACGAATGCCGGAGATCATGGAGGTGGAATCCTACCAGAATACATGTGCGGCCGGCTCAGTGACGGCGTGCAGGCACCTGGTTTTATAAATGGGTTTCATCTGGTCGGGAATCACAGGAGGCGCAGGAGTGGACCGTGAAGCCCACTGACCCGTGAGGCTGCAGGGGCTGGAGGCGCTCTCTTCTCTGGCGCCTGCTATTCCAGGTGTCACAGGCTAAAGCTTTCCCAGTGAATTAACTGCGCCAGTGAATACCACCTCACACGTCCGAGGAGCTCAGTCATCCTCCAGAGAACCGCTACTTCACTCCGTGTTTGTCACCTTCTCATTTATTTTCTAATACTCTTTCTTCCTGTCTTTATTACTGTTTCCTCTCTATAGGAAGCTATATAGAGATTTTTGTTTAGAGTCCCAAGGGACCAGACATTGTGCAATGAGGGGAGCGTTCCCCCCTCCTGGAGCAGGAGTCTTCCAGGATGAGGAGCTTGGAGTGCACTCTGACTCCTTGCAGTTCATAAACTGAGTATTACGAGTTGGTCAACAGCCAAAGGCACCCACTCAACGATACCAGAACCTCTAGAAAGTCCAGTAACCAGATTGAAGCCAAAGATTAGTACAGCAGCAGATAGATAAAGCGAGGTATTCAGATTTACCTGCCAGTTTACCCTTAGCCTGTTGGAACCAAGAGAAAGATCAAGTATTGTCTGGATGACACAAGTTTATTCAAATAAAAACCGTTGAACTTCACCAAGTCTGGACTCTACTTACTCCACCAACTGCAACTCCTTTGTTGCTACAGAGCCTATCCCCGGGGAGCGACAGTATCCAGGTAGGAGCACCGTGACACAAACTATTAAGGCCGCAACATACCACTCGGCATTCCTAAACACTGGGACCCGATCGGCCCTGGAGGGCAACACGTTGCATATCTCCCTCTAAGTTTTTTTCACCTTCTCTGTTTTTTCCCTCTTCTGTCTGTCTACCCTCTGCCCTTTTCTTCCTTTCCCTAGTTTTCTCTCTCTTTCTTCATTTTTCCCCCCTCCATTATTCATTTGCTGCCCCTGTGGCCTAACTACAGGGGGTGCAGAGACTATAGTCACACTTGGACCCTGGAGGCTCTGGACTCTTTCAGATTTTGCATTGCAAACATTTTGCAAGAAAGTCAAGCAAAATCGGAGTCCTTCCTTCCTTCCTTCCTTTATTCCATTCTCTCTGTCTATTAGCAAATGTTAGTCCTTTCTTCCTTCTTTCCTCTCTTTCCTTCCTTCCTCTCTTTCCTTCTTTTCTTTCTGTCTTCCCTTTCTCTCATTCCTTCTTTCTTTCTCTCCTGGAACTTTAATTATCTGTAAGCACTGATTGATAATACCACCTGTCTCGGCATTCAGACGCACTGATCAATTATGCTTTTTTTCCCATGATTACCCCCAGAATGTGGCAAAACTATGCAGTTTTACCGCAATTATATAAAAATGGCATCTTTTGCCACGTTTTTTCATGCTTCCTCTATATTCATCTTTTATTACCAGTGGAGCCACGGGTTTGAGGAGAAGACCTTGCTGTCACTGGGAATCGTGGTCACCCACCTCTCCTGTTGCAGCCTGCCACAAAGCCTCATACAAAACGCATGATCAATGTGAGTCCTGCTTATAATTTTATGGAAATTTGCAATGTAAAGCATAAAGATGACCACATCTGATTTCCCAGGTGATGTGCAGAACGTGGCTGTGTTAGTTCCTTGTCTCCCTGAGTCAAGTTGGTTTCTGCGATGTGAACTCAAGTGACTTCCCTGGACGTGAAGGAGGCATCTCAAGATGAGCTGCTCTCTCCTTACAATAAATGTTCAATAGTCAAGTATTCTCACAGTCATGAACATGTCAGCCGGGCAAAGATGCACCAGAGGCAGGAACGCCCTTTGGGTACCCAATGCCAACCTAGTAAAATCCCCCCCCCCCCCCCCCCCCCCCCCATCAGCCATATCATAGTACCAGCCACACATACAAATGTGGTGAAACATATCAGTAACACTGAACGTACGGGTTATGCTTCTTGCTTCTTTAGGACTTGGCACTACCTAAGTGGGGAGATGAGTCTTGCAATCAAGTATTAACCCCTTATTTGCCCCATGCAACAGAGAAGGGTAAGATGCCCACATGCCACTTATTGGCTTCCAGCAATAGAGATAGGAGGTAGATGGAAGCATGGAGCAGGTAGGTGTGTTGTGCTTTAGGGCCGGCACTATGGGGGGCACACAGTGACTACAGGATTCTTAAGAGTCTTTGATTTATATGTATTACTAGGAGGAGGGCACAACTGGTATTACTATGTGACAGCACTATTAAGAGGCTGGCATCATGGACATTGCCATAAGGCTGGCACCTATTGTGAAATCAGCATGGTGGGTATTACTACGTGGTGGTGCCTATAGGGACTATTGTAAGATTTACATGATGGGTGTTACCATAAGACAGCAAAATAGGGACTATTGTAAGATTAATTCACTAAATTATAATAATAATGTAGATGTACTACTCCAAAATATATTTACTGCCTATATAAAGTACGCTAAAAACACTTTATTGAATGCTATAAAAATTTCTCCACATAATAGGCTTAAAGGGAACCTGTCACCGGGATTTTGTGTACAGAGCTGTGTAAAAAAACGATTTGATCCATATGCAAATTATCCTGAGATGTGTCCTGTATGTGAGAGGAGTCAGGGACAGGACTCCTCTCAGGGACAGGACTCCTCTCAGGGACAGGACTCCTCTCAGGGACAGGACTCCTCTCAGGGACAGGACTCCTCTCAGGGACAGGACTCCTCTCAGAGACAGGACTCCTCTCAGGGACAGGACTCCTCTCAGGGACAGGACTCCTCTCAGGAACTGGACTCCTCTCAGGAACAGGACTCCTCTCAGGGACAGGACTCCTCTCAGGGACAGGACTCCTCTCAGGGACAGGACTCCTCTCAGGGACAGGACTCCTCTCAGAGACAGGACTCCTTTCAGGGACAGGACTCCTCTCAGGGACAGGACTCCTCTCAGGGACAGGACTCCTCTCAGGGACAGGACTCCTCTCAGAGACAGGACTCCTCTCAGGGACAGGACTCCTCTCAGGGACAGGACTCCTCTCAGGGACAGGACTCCTCTCAGGGACAGGACTCCTCTCAGGGACAGGACTCCTCTCAGGGACAGGACTCCTCTCAGGGACAGGACTCCTCTCAGGAACAGGACTCCTCTCAGGGACAGGACTCCTCTCAGGGACAGGACTCCTCTCAGGGACAGGACTCCTCTCAGGAACAGGACTCCTCTCAGGGACAGGACTCCTCTCAGGGACAGGACTCCTCTCAGGGACAGGACTCCTCTCAGGTTAATTTGCATATGTATCAAATCGTTTTTTTACACAATAAAAGCACACAGAGCTATGGGGACTGGATATTGCGGATGTGCTAGCGGCCATCTAGCAACCCATGTCCTCAGCTCTGTACACAAAATCCTGGTGACAGGTTCCCTTTAATAGGGTGAATGGGAATATCTCAGACTAATATTATGCTGATTCCTACAGACACCCTATCACTAGAACTCCTTTATGTTTAGGAGGATATAAATAGTTGACAAGTGAGTACAGTGATCCAAAATAGATCTCAAATAGCACTGTGTATGTTGGGCTAAACACCCTACACAGATCGCCACTTATAGAGGATACCCATTAGGCTCTAGATGTCAGAGCAAAAGTCAGTCTGCATGTATGTCACTGCAGTAATTGCTCGACGCGTTTCCCTATCCAACTTATTGTTGGTTCATCAGGAGCAAATTACTAAGTCCTTTGCTGGCGCCAAACATTAACACCCTATTGCTGGGTATATAATAAGTAGCAAAAGACCTAGGGGTATTACTGACTAAGAATGCTGCACGCCTCTGATGTCGTGCGTGCAGCAACGAGCCTCCGGCATATATTGCCAATATACACAGTGCTATTTGAGATCTATTTTGGATCACTGTACTCACTTGTCAACTATTTATATCCTCCTAAATATAAAGGAGGCTGTATTTAGTTGTATACATTTGGGATTGAATTTCCCGGTACTTGATCCCACACTGTATGGCCTCAGAGGGTCCACAGCCCTGCTATGTGGAGTCAATATCATGCTGCTATTGATCTCTAGAGGAATTTACACCAGCAATTCTATACTCCTAAACATAAAGGAGTTCTAGTGATAGGGTGTCTGTAGGAATCAGCATAATATTAGTCTGAGATATTCCCATTCACCCTATTAAGCCTATTATGTGGAGAAATTTTTATAGCATTCAATAAAGTGTTTTTAGCGTACTTTATATAGGCGGTAAATATAACTATTGTAAGATTAGCAAGATGTGTATTACTATGTGGCGACACTATAAGGACTGTTGTGGGATTTGAATGATGGGTATTACTATGTGGCGGAACTATAAGGACTATTGTAAGATTTGTATAATAGGTGTTACTATATGGAGGCACTATAGGGACTGTTGCATGATGCGTATTACTGTATTATGTGGCGGCAAAATAGGGACTATAGTTAGGCCTCATGCACACGAACGTTGTTTTGGTCCGCATCCGAGCCGCAGTTTTTGCAGCTCGGGTGCAGACCCATTCACTTCAATGGGGCCGCAAAAGATGCAGACAGCACTCTGTGTGCTGTCCGCATCTGTTGCTCCGTTCCGTGGTCCGCAAAAAAAATATAACCTGTCCTATTCTTGTCCGTTTTGCAGTTATATCAATGGCTGTCCGTGCCGTTCTGCAAATTGCGGACCGCAAAGCACACCACGGTCGTGTGCATGTAGCCTAAGTTTAGCAAGATGGGTGTTACTCTGTGGAAGTACTGTAGGGACTGTTGTGAAATTTGCATGATAGGCACTACTATGTGGCAGCACTTTAAGGACTACTGTAAGATTTGTATGACGGGTGTTGCTATGTGGAAGCTTATAGGGAGTACTGTAAGATTTGCATTATGGGTACTACTATGTAGCGGCACTATAGGGTTTATTTTTTATTTGATTGGATACAATTACCCTGGGAGAAGACTTGTGAAGATGTGAAGACACAGTAGTAATGACAGGATTTCTCCTCCAGGTCGTGAACATTTAGCTAAATCTGCTTGGTCCATCTCCGCTCAAGCGGCGGTAAAGTGTTTTTAGCCTGAGACAGCACAACCTTTCTTCAATTTTTATTCTTGATGTCAGCGGACACACAGCTGACACTACAACCCTCAGCACAACGTATCACAGAAGGTAAGTAGTGCAGACAGCTCAGCCCCCGGCCCTGAATGAACCCGAGGAAAGTCTGTGCTCCTCTTATATAGAAGGTTCCATATACCGGACTATAGGACTGTCTGTGATCACGGGGACAGGCGAGGGGCGCGCTCCATATTAGAGGTTCCTGGAGTCGTTCAGCTATTTATTATTTGGGTGACAGGTAATATGGCAGAGGTCACAAGTCGTGGGCTGGCCCCAGCTTTCCAGGACAGAAGCAGCCCAGGTAGTGTGCTATGCACCCACCTCCTGATAATGGAATATAGGGTCAATATCAGGGAAGAATATTGAGGAGGGGTCCTTGTAGTTAAAACTATATCCCCCTTCCAGCGATGCTGCACTGTAATGGGGGGAGGGAGTCTGGGGCTACGCTGTTATTAGGTCTTATGGGTATAGTTGGGGTCTGTGACAGTTACTGGGACCCTGTGGCTGTCAATATTATTGGGGGTCCTGTGGAGGTCATTCTTATTGGGGGTCCTGTGGTTATTATTATTGGGGGTCCTGTGGTTATTATTATTGGGGGTCCTGTGAAGGTCATTGTTATTGGGTGTCCTGTGAAGGTCATTGTTTTTGGGTGTCCTGTGAAGGTCATTGTTATTGGGTGTCCTGTGAAGGTCATTGTTATTGGGGTCCTGTGGTTGTAATTATTGGGGTTCTGTGGCTGTTATTATTATTGGGTGTCCTGTGGAGGTCATTGTTATTGGAGTCCTGTGGTTATTATTTTTGGGGTTCTGTGGCTGTTATTATTGGGGGTCCTGTGGAGGTCATTGTTATTGGGGGTCCTGTGACCTATATAGAAGGTCCCATATATCGGACTATAGGACTGTCTGTGATCATGGGGACAGGCGAGGGGCGTGCTCCTTATTAGAGGTCCTGGAGTCTTTCAGCTATTTATTAATTGGGTGGCAGGTAATATGGCAGAAGTCACAAGTCGTGGGCTGTCATTGTTATTGGGGGTCCTGTGGCTGTTATTATTATTGGGGGTCCTGTGGAGGTCATTGTAATTGGGGGTCCTGTGGAGGTCATTATTATTGAGGGTCCTGTGGAGGTCATTGTTACTGGGGGTCCTGTGGCTGTTATTATTATTGAGGGTCCTGTGGAGGTCATTGTAATTGGGGGTCCTGTGGAGGTCATTATTTTTGGGGACCTGTGGCGGTTATTATTTTTACTGGTTGTCCTATGGCTGTTATTGGAGGGGGGGCTCATTTGGCTGCTATTGTTATTGGGGTCCTATGGCTTCTGTTGGAGGTCTGTGTTATTTGGGGACCTGCATATGTCAGTGTTAAGTGGGCCCTGAGGCTGTCACTGTTCTTGGGGGTACTGTGGCTGTCATTGTTATAGGGTCAAGAAACTTTCCTGAAAAGATGATGAGAGGTATGGGCACGCTGCAGAGAGGAGCATAGACTCGGTGCTGTGCAGCAGAAATGACTCCTTTTACTCTTCTTTCCATCAGTCTTCGCCCCTGAAGTCTCCCAGGTTCTTGTGTATTCTCCAAGTCTGGCTGTTGGAACCACTGCCTCCTGCCAAATCGCAGATCCTAGCAGAGCATGTGATCCCCATCACTGGACACGATCCCAAACAGCGCGGCCACAACACGGCAATTACTGTCTGACGAATAAATTATAACCAGAGATCTCACCTGCAATTCAAAGGTTATTCAGGTGGATCTTAGGTGAGGCGGAAGCGGAAGAGAGAGTAATAGAGAGCGTAAGAAAAAGCAAGAGAGGTAGAAAAGTCAGTGAGGGACTAAAAACAGAGAAAGCTGATAAGAAAGTAACACGGGGTACTGAGGAAGTAAGTAATAGGGAGGAGACAGAGAGGGCATGATTGTTACACCAGTGGTCCGTAGCTGCCACCATCTCCCCGGCAGGTACGGCTGCCGCAACACTCACCTGTTCTGATGCTGGGGTCTCCTGACGGTTCGGTATCCCTCTGCTTCCTTCTGACGGCACAAAGGCTGAGGCCTGCCGCTAACCTGCCTCTGCCTCTCCCTTCCCCGAGGGGTTGTGCATCTCTCTTTGGCTCCTAAAGGGCCAGTGCACTGAGTATTTTAGGCACCTTCCACTGTGGGGAGTAGCTCCAAGTCAAATCTGTTCAAGTGACACAGAAGATCCACGTATTCTATAACGGTAATAGAGAAAGCATAGAGAGAGTAATAAAGAGGAGACAGAGAGAGTAATAAAGAGGAGGCAGAGAGAGAGAGAGAAAGAGAGAGAGAGTAATAAAGAGGAGGCAGAGAGAGTAATAAAGAGGAGGCAGAGAGAGAGAGAGTAATAAAGAAGCATCAGAAAGTAATAAAGAGGAGACAGAGAGAGTAATAAAGAGGAGGCTGAGAGAGAGAGAGTAATAAAGAGGAGGCAGAGAGAGTAATAAAGAGGAGGCAGAGAGAGAGAGTAATAAAGAGGAGGCAGAGAGAGAGAGTAATAAAGAAGCATCAGAAAGTAATAAAGAGGAGGCAGAGAGTAATAGAGAGGTGGTAGAAACAGAGTAATAGAGTGGAAGCAGAGAAAGAATAATAGAGAGGAAATAGAGAGTAACTGAGATGAGGTAGAAAGAGAGTGATATAGAGAAATCAGAGAAAGAGAGTAATAAAGAAGAGGCAGAAGAGAGAGCAATTGAGAGTAAGAGAGGAATCAGAGAGAGAGAGAATACTAAAAAGGAGGGGGAAAGTAATGGAGAGGAAACGAGAAGGCGAGAGTAATAGAGAAGAAGTAGAGATTGTAAAAGAGAGGGACTAGAGAGAGTTACAAAAGGGTAGAGAGAATTTGTGGTGGCAGAAACAGTAATAGAGAGAAGGTAGAGAGCAATAGAGCGAAGAAAGCACAGGTTGTGAGTAATAAAGAAAAGCTGTACAGAGGAGTTTGAGAGAGTAATACAAGGAAAGCAGAGACAGATAGAGTAATAGAGAAGAGGCAGAGAGAGATTGAGAGAGTAGAATAGAGAGAAGGTACAGATGGACAGACAGATACGGCTGTATTACACCCTATTACACATTATCCGACATATATTTTCTGACCAATCATTAGTCAGATGGCCGTTTACACGCACAGATCTTTTGTCATACACAGAACAGATAATCTGTTGGTGTAATACAGGCCATAGATAGATAGATAATTCTAGATAGATAGACAGATAGATGATTTGCAGCCAGGTGGGGTCAAATAGTACCTTTGTTGCGTTCTTCTGCAGTTCACCTGCGGCGAAAACGGCCTTTCATTCATATGTAAATGAGGGCTCGCAAGAGCCCAGGGGCGGCGTTAACTTCTTTGGAGCCCAACTTCTTTTGTTAATATCCCCAGCCTCGGCCTGCCCTTCTCTTCCCTTGCGTCCTCCTCCTCTCCCAGCGAAATCCCGCGCCTGCGCTCTGCCTCGCTTGGCCGGGGCATGCGCACTGGGATGCCCTCCTCTTCTCCTGCGCGACTCCGATCCGCCTCCTTGCAGCTGGGTTTGCGCCATTGGCCGGAGCAGGCGCGGGATTTCATAGGCAAAAGGTTCATAGATGAACCACAGAAGAACTCAACAAAGGTACCATTTGAGTCATCTAAAGTTATGCAAGAACGCTATGTAAGCGGTCTATAATGTCCAAATGTGGTGACAGACTCCCTTTAAACCTTGGAAAGATAGGAAAACCTGTACAGAAGACAGCCCGTGGCCGGGTTTTCTAGGAGAAGAGGTTCCGGCCCCTCTGTCTGATGCAAGAGAGGCGGCTGCCACAGTAAAAATTGCTGACAGCCTCTCCTCTAAACAGACTCAGGAGGCCAGGGAGTTCGTTAGTCGGAACACGGATGTGTTCTCGGACCTCCCTGGACGCACTTCCATAATCCAGCATGACATTGTCACTGAGCCTCAGGCAAAAGTCCGATTAAAACCATACCAGGTGCCCGAGGCTCGGTGAAAAGCCATCTGGGAGGAAGTGCAGCTAAGGCTGCGGCTTTGGCTTAACTTATTGAGGAGTCTAAAAGTAAGTGGGCCAGTCCTATAGTTTTAATACCAAAACCGAACGTGACTTTGCGGTTTTGTAAGGATTTTTGTAAACTTAACGATATTTCTAAGTTCGGCGCGTATCCCATGCCCCGGGTGGATGAGCTAGTCGAGAGGTTAGGACAAGCACGGTACTTTTTTGTTTTGGACCTCACGAAAGGGTACTGGCAGGTGCCTTTAACGGAGGCTGCCAGAGAGAAAACTGCCTTCATCACGCCTGAGGGGCTGTACCAATATTAGGTGTTACCCTTTGGTCTGCATGGCGCCCCCGACACTTTTCAACTACTAATGGACATTGTGCTTCGTCCACCTCATCGGTACGCCTCGGCTTAGCTGGACTATATTATCATTCACAGTACCGACTGGGAAAATCACCTACCCAAAGTGCAGGCTGTAGTGGACTCCCTTCGAAAGGCTGGACTAACCGCTAACCCCAAAAAATGTGCGATAGGGTTAAAAGAGACTAAATACCTGGGGTATGTCCTTAGGTGTGGTGTCATCAAACTCCAAGTGAACAGAATAGAGGCGATACGGAATTGGTCCCGACCTGTCACCACTAGGCAAGTAAAGTCGTTCTTGGGAATGGTGGGCTATTTATTACATGAGGTTTGTCCCCCACTTTGCTACAGTGGCCGCACCATTGACAGGGCTCTTGAAGGGACGCAGGTCGGTGATGGTTCACTGGGATGATCAGGCGGAAGGGGCTTTCTGCGCTTAAAAGTCGGCCCTGTGCGGGTCCCCGGTTTTGGTGACGCCCGACTTCAAAAAGGAATTTATAGTACAGACCGATGATTCCGAAGTAGGTCTCGGTGCTGTACTGTCTCAGGAAGTCAACGGGGAGGAGCATCCCATTGTCTTCCTCAGCCGTAAGTTCACCCCAGCCGAGACCAGGTACAGTATAGTGGAGAGAGAGTGCCTGGCTATCAAGTGGGCACTCGAGTCTCTCCGCTATTATTTGTTGGGAAGAACATTCCGCCTGGTGACCGACCACTCCACTCTCCAGTGGATGAGCCAGGCCAAGGACAGAAATGACCGGGTCACCAGATGGTTCCTTTCCCTACAGAACTTTAAATTTACAGTGGAACACAGGGCAGGCTGGTTGCAGGGAAACGCGGATACCCTGTCCCTAGTACATTGTCTGGCGAGTGTTCACACCCTCAGGGTTGAACAAAGGGGGAGTGGTATGTGACACAGTGAGGGGAATGGTTTGGGAAAACAGGCATTTTCCTCCCAGCGTGTGCAGCCAGGTTGGGTCAAATACTGGACTGGATTTTAAGTGTCGGTCTGGGTTTTTGGCAGCACCTGGCTGTCCTTAAATAGGCAGCTGGGCTTAGCAGCAGGATCTCTTTGTTGGGATCTGAGGATTGGTGCCAGGTTGGAGGGCCGAGGATACAGGCCCCCTAAAGCCTGCCGTGGACTGCTAGAGGCAGAACTGACATCAAGGTGACTTGTCTTATATGAACTTTCCAATTTGTGTGAAGTAACAACAAGATGTACTTTCCATTGTTACTGCAAAGTAACGCATTGTTTTGTGCATTTGCCTCAATTGTGAATAAAACACTGAAGTTTTGCATTAAGAACTTGTCTTTTGCCTCTGTACTGCGTCCGCTTACCCGATCTACCAGAGCGAAACCCCACAGACTGCATGTTCATTTTTTTTAAACTTCCACTTACTGGACTGAAAGCTTCTGTCTGTCACACGTCTTGTTGTTGGACTTAATGCTTCTTGACAATAAAACTGCTGAGTCCTGCTGTGAAAGAAACCATATGCTGCAGGGGTCTCTTTACACAAATAATCCCCCAATCTATTACAATAGATAATAGATAGATAGATAGATAGATAGATAGATAGATAGATAGATAGATAGATAGATAGATAGATAGATAGATAGAAGATACATAGATATCAGATAGATAGATAGATAGATAGATAGATAGATAGAAGATACATAGATATCAGATAGATAGATAGATAGATAGATAGATAGATAGAAGATACATAGATATCAGATAAATAGATAGATTGATAGATAGATAGAAAGTTCATAGATGTGACCTAACTTCCCAGGTACACAAAGTACTGATTGGAGCTTCTAATAGTTAAATTGTGTAGAATTTGATGGTGTTTTTTTTATGATGATGTTTTTGTATTGTATATGTCAGGAGACCAGAGGGCCGAGCCCGGAAATGATCAGTGAAATGTTTCCATCTCTATAGGTTGTAGCTTGGTAAGACCTTTCCTCGGGTCAGTAATAGCATTATATCAGCGACTGAATCCTGATGTAGATGACGTTCTTTTAATTAACCTTTCATACTTTTACCAGTCCTCAGTGACGGCAAGAAATCAATTTCCTCTAAGTGGTTTTATTCCTGGATAAAAGAAGGAAGAGGACAATGTGCAAAGCAGAAAGGAAATAACAGCAAAGAGATAATGGATAGACCGATGTTAGATAGATTAGAGAAATTTGAGATTTCTGGAAATTAATTTCAGGTCTGATTTAAACCTAGTATGCTACTCTGGGTTGAGCAAAAGAGTTGCCTATGGAGGGTACTCTTTCTTATTATGAAGAGCACCTAGTATGTGTAGTAAAACTTATGTGGACTAAGTATAGTAGGCCAGGCGATGCTCCTCTGGGTTTCTGGGAAAGTTATTAAAATTAGCCTTCTATAGCCCGTCAGAAGCCAGCAGATATAAGATGTGCTAATTTTCATATATTTTACCCAGAAACCCAGAGGAGAGCTGACTGGCTTATGATACTCCTCATGCATACTCTGTACCGTCCACAAGAAGAAATAGTACCCAAATCAAGCCCTCTCGGGCAGCTAAGCACATTTTCTTTGGTCAGCTTTGCTAAAAGTTTTTGCCCATAAAGAGTTAGGTTTCTGGTATAAGACAGTTTCCCTTTTGAGATACATTATGTGACGATGCAAGCACAGCAATATATAAAAAAAATCTAATTTTGAAAAAGCACTGATTGAACAGTTTGAGGCTACCACTCGGGGAAAATTTTACTATGAAAAAAGCACCAAAAGAACAGTGTGAGGCTACCACCAAAAACGTAGTGGAAAATTGATCTATGAAGCACAAGGAGATATTTATATGTATCTCTCTCTTTCCTTTTTGCGAAATTCAGGACACATTCTAAACCGGTAGAAATGATTTGCTCATCCTTAAGATAGATACAGTAAATCTCCCCAGTGCTGCACCGCACTGCATCTCCTCCATTATCTGTCTACCACCCTACCTGTGCTCTACATCAGGGGTGTTGCTAGGGTCTCAAAAAATCTGGGGCCTAAGCCCCAAAGCGTATGTGCCATATTCTCGAAGTATCCACCCTGCCTCCCCCACAAACACACCCTAGCACTATCAAACATACAGGAGAATACAGCACCTCATACCTATTACATCCAGTGCCTCACAGGTGACTTCTCCTCTGATGTAGCATTTTTCTTTCTTTTATTTTCTTCTCCGTTTGGCCCATGACGACTTTTTTCACCAGCGTCTTGTCTCTGCAGAGTTTACCAAACAGACATCTTTGGTTCCTCACTTGTCTATTATCATCATCCTCCCACCCTGCTACCCCAACAATATTATCCTGCTAATGCCCCCAATACTGTGCCCGCTGTGCTCCCCAAATACTATACTGCAGAAATTACTGTATATTGCCATACAGATTAGTTTCCCCCATAGTAATATAAAAGTCCTACCAATAGCAATAATTTTCTCCTAGAGTGCCCTTATTAGTAACAGTACCCTCTAATATCCCCCCAATATTGATACTGTTCTCCAAGAGTGCCCCTGTTAGTGATAGTGCCCTCCCTATTGTGCCCAATAATAATGGGCATCATAGTGTACTGTACCCAGCAGTAATAAGGCTATTAATAAGGACCTATGTAGTACCTCCAATAGTATTTATTCACCTTTATAGTGTCCCCAGTAGTTATAGTGTCCTCTATGGGACTGACAGTGGGTACTGTCTCATACATTCCTACAGTGCCCCTGTAATGCCCCCTACAGTGCCCTAGTAGTTAAAATGTCCCTTTAAAGTGGTCCCAGCAATAGCAATGCCCAGGTTGGCCTACCAGTGTTAATAATGTCCTGAGACCCTGATGGTGCCTTCAGTAATAGTAATGACAACCCCCCCCCCCCCCCCCATGGTTCCCCAAGTTAAAAAGCCCCTATAGTGCCAGCTATATTCCCCAGTAATAACAATGCCCACATAGTGCCTCCAATAATAATAATGTCACGGCTGTGTGATGGTCTGGTGTAGTGGACCATGACACTTTTGCCGTGCATGCTTGTTGCTGGTGGCAACATGTTGTTTTGCATGTTTTGACACTTCCCCTTTAAATTGTGTGTCGCTTCCCATCCTGGTGTGTTCGGGGTTAAGATGTATGCTTGGTGGAGCTGGGTGTGGCCTCTGGCTCTTCTTATACTGTGTTGTGAGCCTGTAGGTCAGTTGGTTGTTTGCCTGTATATGTGTAGGAGCTCTGCTCCTTTCTGGATGTGTCATGTTACCTGTGAGAGGGCATCCTAGTTGGACATCGTTTGTCTCCCTTTGTTCTCTTTCCCCTCCTCACCTGTTATGTTGTTTGGTATGGTTTATGTCATGTCTGGTGTTCCATGTCAGGTCGGTTTGGTGTTGTGATCTGCATGGATGATTGCTATTTTCCCCAGTCTGTTGTTGAACCATTAGCCTGTATGCAGCGTTGTCTGGAGCTTCCATGCATCTGGTGTTCGCACGGAGGTCCGGGTAGATGTTTGGCGCCGTCTTTCCATCTCTGCTGCGGCAGGTAAGTGTTGGTTGTTGCTAGTGTTCTGTTGTTACACTGTGCACTTACCTGCCGCCCAGCTGCTGCATATGGTCTTTTCCCTTCTGTTACTAGGCCTCTGGAGACTCCGGTTTGTCTGTTTCCTTGAGGAACCGGTTGTTTCCTATCCTTGACCCCTATGCAAGGGACCGTTAGGGTCAGTAGGGCCCAGGTTTGAGTGTATGAGCCCTCCCACCTTCAGGGGGCGCTCATACGGTCAGCAGATCAGGGTCAGGATTAGGGCGGCTATAGGAGGTGACCTGCTCCCTATCCCTGTTTTGTGTCCTGGTATCAGTTCTAATTATACGGTGGGGGTTTCTCCCACTATCCTCCGTGACAGTATGTCCAACTAAGCCTCTCCGCCGGAGCCTTCGAAAGAGGGCTCAGCATCTGTCGCCTGCCATTTTCTGGCGCACATGCTTATCCTCCGGAGGGAGGGTGAAAGGGGAGTTACTGTTAATGGCGCGGTTCTGGGTAACAGATGTTGCCATTGTTGTTGAACCGTTGCTTGTGTTGGTGTCCCCTCGTTCCGTTCTCAGTTGTTCCTTGCTCTTGGGCTGGTTGCTGGCAGCATTCCTTTGGTGTGCTGGTTGGGAATGCTTGCTGATAGCTGCCCAGAGTGTGAACTGTGTCTGAGATGGATGCGGTGTTCAGTATGGTTTCTCCTTACTGCTTGTTGGCTGGGTGCCAGGGGCCTTGTTGGCGTCCTGGCATGCTGGCGGCAGTTTTGAGGGATGTGCTGACACAGAATCTTTATTTTTATTTTTTTATTCCCCGTTATTTTTTGGGGAGGACTTTGAGGGGAGGGAGTGTCACGGCTGTGTCATGGTCTGGTGTAGTGGACCATGACACTTTTGCCTTGCATGCTTGTTGCTGGTGGCAACATGTTGTTTTGCATGTTTTGACACTTCCCCTTTAAATTGTGTGTCTCTTCCCATCCTGGTGTGTTCGGGGTTAAGATGTATGCTTGGTGGAGCTGGGTGTGGCCTCTGGCTCTTCTTATACTGTGTTGTGAGCCTGTAGGTCAGTTGGTTGTTTGCCTGCATATGTGTAATGTTACCTGTGAGAGGGCATCCTAGTTGGACATCGTTTGTCTCCTTTCCCCTCCTCACCTGTTATGTTGTTTGGTGTGGTTTATGTCATGTCTGGTGTTTCATGTCAGGTCGGTTTGGTGTTGTGATCTGCATGGATGATTGCTATTTTCCCCAGTCTGTTGTTGAACCATTAGCCTATATGCAGCGTTGCCTGGAGCTTCCATGCATCTGGTGTTCACACGGGGGTCTGGGTAGATGTTTGGTGCCGTCTTTCCATCTCTGCTGCGGCAGGTAAGTGTTGGTTGTTGCTAGTGTTCTGTTACACTGTGTACTTACCTGCCGTCCAGTTGCTGCATATGGTCTTTTCCCTTCTGTTACTAGGCCGCTGGAGACTCCGGTTTTTCTGTTTCCTTGTGGAACCGGTTGTCTCCTATCCTTGACCCCTATGCAAGGGACCGTTAGGGTCAGTAGAAAAATAACCCCTGTGGTGCCCCAGGAATAATAATGCTCCCACAATGCCTTCACGGTCGTACCCCTGTCAGAGCGATCATCGCTTCAGCATCGCATTCGGTCGGTTCTGCATCTATCAGGCCTCAGTGCTGCCCTACTAGTAGTATTCACTAGTGATGCAGGTAGGCCGAGTCTGACCGATGTTGGTCTGCACCCACCCACATCGTTAGTGAATGCTACTAGTAGGGCAGCGCTGGGGCCTGATAGTTTCCAGACCGACCGGATGTGATGATCGCTCTGACGGGGGTCCGACATGAAGTACAGTGCCGGGCCCCATTACCAGTGAGTGCAGACATAGCCCCCAGCCCAACCAGTGACCCTTTAACGGCAGTATCACCAGTACTGCCCTGATGGTGGCCCTGGCCAGCAGTCATAAAATTTGGGGCCCTGGACAAAATATCTGGGGCTCAAGCCCTGAATGTTTTGACCTGACGAGGCCTCTGCTCTACATTCTGCCAATGATCTAAGACTATCATCCTCCACAGTCCGAACCGCACACTCCAAGTCTTCTCTCATGCTTCACCAATTGTCTGGGGCAGCGCATTTCAGACAATCAGGTTAACTCCCAATATCTTCAGTTGTGCCCTAAAAACACTTCAGAACTGTCACATTTCTTAAATTGACACCTTTCACCACCATAATTCTTCAGAATCTGATCCATGCCCCCTCAGGTCTATACACAGGTACCATTGTTTCCTCATAGATTGTAAGCTTTTGAGAGCAGGGGCCCCAATCTTGTTCGTTTGCACTCTCTGAGATGTAAAGCCCTGCGGAATATGCCGGCACTATGTAAAGGCAGATGATTATTCCATTATTTCATGTTGGTGGTGCAGTGTCCCACTCGGTGATGTCGAGGGCCTCTGTATAACTTTGGGCATATGTGTATTAATGTATTGATGTATCAAGCTGTAATTCCTCTGAGCAGGCTGTTCTAGGGTTATTACATCTATTCGCCCCTAGGTGGTGCTGGCACCACATATATATACTTATATATTTATATATATTGGGGTTTGCTAATGCAGAAAGGTATAACAGGTAGGAAGTTAACCCCTTATATCACACTGCCGGAAGAACGTATTTAAAAGAAAATAATAACGTTTTTATTAATATCTGGTTAAAACGGGAAATAACTGTACATCACTTTCGTGAATTTCAGGCTCCGGACTGAATTAATGTAGTTAAGGGAGTGATTGAACCCACTACATAACATACAGTCTGGGCTAAATCCTAATCCTGCTGGCACGTTTGTGCTGGAAAAGGAATCAGGACACGGTTCTTCTATTTGAACCAGGCACAGGTGCGTTCGTTTGCAGTCCTGCTTAGCATAAAACAGCAGAGCAGCTGATGGTGAATACAAGGCTGGGAGCCCTGTGGGGAGTGGAGTCAATGTTATGTTCCAAACCCCTATACTATTAGTATGTGTGACGCATCGCACACCCTTTCAGGGCATTCCAACATAAAGCATCCACACAATGTTGAGTGATTCTATAGATGCTGACTCGGCTGCCTACCCATACATGCGGAACAGCACTGGGTCTAAGTATCGGACCGCATTCACACTATCAGGTTAGCTGGTGCGCTGCCTGACATGTAGTATGCCCCTTGCCTATAGAGCCGTGTCCTGGATAGAGATCACCGGCTCAACGTGACATAATCTGCCCTGTGTCATCAGAAGCGACAGTCTCTTAGGCCCCTTTCACACGGGCGAGTATTCCGCGCGGATGCGATGCGTGAGTTGAACACATTGCACCTGCACTGAATACCGACCCATTCATTTCTATGGGGCTGTGCACACGAGCAGTGATTTTCACGCATCACTTGTGCGTTGTGTGAAAATTGCAGCAAGCTCTATATTCTGCAAGCAAGTGCGGATGCGGTGCGATTTTCACGCACGGTTGCTAGGAGATGATCGGGGTGGGGACCCGATCATTTTTATTTTCCCTTATAACATGGTTATAAGGGGAAATAATAGCATTCTGAATACAGAATGCATAGTACAATAGCGCTGGAGGGGTTAAAAAAATAAAATAATTTATTTAACTCATCTTAGTCCACTTGTTCGCGCAGCCGGCATCTCCTTCTGTCTCCTTTGCTGAACAGGACCTGTGGTGACGTCACTCCGGTCATTACATGTCCATCACCATGGTAAAAGATCATGTGATGACCGGAGTGACGTCACCACAGGTCCTGTTCAGCAAAGGAGACAGAAGGAGATGCCGGCTGCGCGAACAAGTGGACTAAGGTGAGTTAAATAAATTATTTTATTTTTTTAACCCCTCCAGCGCTATTGTACTATGCATTCTGTATTCAGAATTCTATTATTTCCCCTTATAACCATGTTATAAGGGAAAATAATACAATCTACAGAACACCGATCCCAAGCCCGAACTTCTGTGATGAAGTTCGGGTTCGGGTACAAAACATGCGCGATTTTTCTCACGCGAGTGCAAAATGCATTACAATATTTTGCACTCGCGCGGAAAATGCGCGGGTGTTCCCGTAACGCACCAGCACCTTTTCCCGCAACGCCCGTGTGAAAGAGGCCTTAGTGAAGTAAGCCTGTAGATGAAAAAGTGCCCCACACTTTTGCGTGTCAAGGCTCCGGCGCTATGACGGCCGTACGCGGGCGCATGAGCGCCGAAAGGATATCAGACAAGCCCCGCCTAGAAGGAGGTGTGTACTGGTGCTCCCGCGAATCAAGAGTTGGCGCGTCAACTGACATCCGCCGCCGAGCACCCTACTGAATACATCCACCTCCTCACGATTACGCAACATGCGCTACTGTATTGGGGGAACCGAAAGCTGCGGCTAAAATGTCATCAAATCTCCCGTTATTATTTCCCGTTTTAACCAGATATTAATAAAAACTTTATTATTTTCTTTTAAATACGTTCTTCAGGCAGTGTGATATAAGTATAGATAGTGAACGTACCATTTAGTATCCCTTCTGTGAGACAGGAAGTTAACCCCTTCCCGACCAGCGCCGTAATAGTACGGCGCTGGCCGGGTCTTTAAAGATGGCGCCCGCTCCTGAGCGCTGCTTCTTATAGCAGACACCCGCGGCTCATGCCCGCAACTGGCAGTAATGCCGATCCCCAATCCTGACCACTGCATCTGAGCACGCTGAAAACAGAAAGCGCGCACTTTCAGTGGTGCTCCGGCTCCCCCGTGTGGCAATCGGAGGAGCCATAGCTTGTGTGCAGCAGCCCCTGTCTTTATGAATGACAGGAGGCTGCTGCACAGTATTTCCTATGGAGCCATTGCCTGTAATAGTAGTAAAATCATCACTAGCATTGGAGTCTATGAGAATAGCAATCTAATGATTGCATGTTATAGTTCCCTATGGGAACTATAAAAGAGTGTAAAAAAAACCATAAAAATTCAAACCCCCCCCCCCCTTTTCCCAAAATAAAATAAAAATAAAAGAGCAAAATTTTTTTTTTAAATACACATCATGGGTGTCGCGATGTGCGAAAATGCCCATAGTTCAAAAATATATTCTTTTTGGACGCTTCATTTTCTACAATTTATTTTTTTATAAAAAGTGATCAAAAAGTCATACACACCCCAAAATGGTATCAATGAAAAGTTCAGATCGCCCCATGAAAAATGAGCCCCCATACAGCTCCGTACACATAATTACAAAAAAGTTATAGGGGTCAAAATATGGCGCCAAAAAATAAAATGATTTTTTACCACTTTTTATTTTTTTTATCACTATCAAAACGCAAGAAAAATTATACATATAAGGTATCGCCGGATTCGTACTGACCTGTAGAATAAAACTAACCAGTCAGTTTTATCGCACATCGAACGTCGTAAATTAAAAACCCATAAAACTGTGGTGGAATTACTTTTTTTTTTTTTTTTTTTTTTTTTTAAATTTCACCCCATTTGGATTTTTTTTTTTCTGTTTGCCACTACATCGTATGCAATATTAAATGGTGGCGTTGGAAAGTACAACTTGTCCCGCAGAAATCAAGCCCTTATATGGCTATGTGAACAGACAAATAAAAAAGTTATGGCTCTGGGAAGGCAGGGAGCGCAAAACGAAAACGCAAAAAAAATAAAAAATAAAACACCTCTGGGGCTGAAAGGGTTAATGGAGGCGAGGAACAGCACAAGGCAAATATGTAGCTGCCACTTTAGCACCTTGGCAGCATTAGCTTATGGACTCCACAGCACCAGCGACCGGGAGAAGCCTAAAAACGCCTGGACACAGCCGGACGACCAGGCGCAAGGTTGTTCATTACCACATACCTCTATGGACATTGTGGATCAGAGTATAGGAAGGCATCCTGTACAAATAATGGAGCAGAGGATTTTGCCTGCCGCTAGGGAGACCGCCCTGTGGATTGCTAATTAAGGGTACTTTCACACTAGCGTTTTCCTTTTCCAGTGTTGAGTTCTGTCCTAGGGGCTCAATACCGGGAAGAAACTGATCGCTTTCATCCTAATGCGTTCTGAATGGAGAACATGCCGTTCAAGATGCATCAGTTCAGTCCCTCTAACGTTTTCTGGACGGAGAAAATACCGCAGCATGCTGCATTTTTCTCTCCAGCCAAAAATCCTGAACACTTGCCGGAATGCCGGATCCGGCATTCATTTCCATTGAAATGTATTAGTGCCGGATCCGGCATTAAAATTGCTGCATTGACTGATTCGTTCTTTCGGTCCGTGAAAGATCTGTGAAAAAAATAAATACCGGATCCGTTTTTCCGGATGACACCGGAGAGACGGATCTGGTATTTCAATCCATTTGTCAGATGGATCCGCATCCGGATCCGTCTGACAAATGCCATCCGTTTGCGCCCGGATTGCCGGATCCGGCAGGCAGTTCCAGCGACAGAACTGCCTGCCAGAATCCTCTGCCGCAAGTGTGAAAGTACCCTTGTTATTATATCCAGCATCCGAGTGCTAGAGTGAGGACCTTGGGTAGACCGAGATAAGGAAGAACCTTTCCTGCTTATTTAAGGACAATCTTAAGAAACCCATTGTCAAGCCTGTTACTAGGATTACAGCTGAGATATTATTTGGATTATCATTGTTACCATATAAACGAACTGTACTGATGACTCTGAGGCAAGTGATTAAGTAAACTGTTATGTTATAATGTAATGTACCTGGTTCACCAGAGGTGACGGCAAACATGGCTGTGCTAATGTTGCAGAGGAGTCTAGTTAGAGTTGAGAGTTGGAGTTTACCCCTTGCCAAGGGAGGAAGCAGGTCCATGTCCCTGCTGGACATGTCCTGCCTAAGCCAGCTAGAGCACCTTCAGCTCTGCTGGATGTGGAGGCCACAGCTTGTAGCCTCATCAGCCAGGAGTAAAGTTCCCTGGATTAATCTAGAGTCAGACTACAGAGAGAAGTTGCAGCCTAAAGTAAGAAGCAAATATTCAATTTAAGTCTATCAGCACAGCAGAGCCAGAGAGCAAAAGATGTAGCAGAGCTGAGTGTTTTTGCCTGCCAGAGTTATGCTAATGCCTTCTGGAACCAAGTCAAAGTCTGTAAACCGGTTGGAGAAACGTTAAAGTAAAGCTGGTGTTGAACTTCACACAAGGTCTGGACTCAGTTTATTACTTTTGTTTTGCACCTAACGGTGCTGGCGTCACGGACACCAGGGACCCTGCCGCCAAAGCATCTTGCCAAAAACCCATTCCACTCAGGACACCTCGAACACCATCTGGTAGGATTCCCTGGACAAAGAGTGCCCCGAAGGAACTGGTGCTATCCTTTCCTTCACTGCACGCCGGCCCAGGGAGGCTCCGCTAACCGTGAGTACACCGACTACTACCCCCATCGGCCCACTGTGCCTCACGTGTTGCCCCTGCGGACCCGGTCGCTGCAGTGGCTCCATACATATACAACCATTCCGGTTCAGTCTCTCCAGCGGAGGTAATGGAAGCAGTCAGGATGCTGAGATTTTCGCTGAATTGGAGACTCAAGATCAGGGAGGGCGCAGTGTATGAAGCATCAGGCATAGACAATTACTCACGGAGATGACAGATAGTATGGAAACACCCAGCATCCGGCGAGGATGGACTACTACTCCTTGTCCATCAATAACCCTCAAGACTGAACATATTAACACAATGACACAGAATAAACACGGCTCACATGGAAAGTACCACGCCTGCAGGACCTGTGATGTTCAGGGTTAGAGCCCACGTATTGAGGTCTAGTTATCACATGTACATTAGTATTGTTGTTTTCTGTATTCCACATATTGTTGTTTCTCTTCCTCCAATGTTGAAACTTTAAAGGGGTTCTCCCATCATAATGATCTCCTGCTGTTAAATCTGTTAATCATTTGACAGTGATCATTTTTGTAAATATATTTGATTAACCAATTCCCACCCTTTAGGAGAAAAATTCATCCCCACTTACCTCATTGTTGTCATTCGGTCTCCCCTGGTTACGGCCACCGCTCTTCTCCAGAATGCCTGTGGCCGCACTTGCGCAGAAGACTCCTTCTTTTCTTCCGGCCGGGCCGCTCGCTGTCCTGAATGCCCATGCGCCATGGTGACTTCTTCCTGGCCAGAATAGTACAGAGCCGCGAACGCTCAGGCCGGCTCTGTACTATACTGGCCAGGAATAAGTCACCATGGCGCATGCGCGGCGACGTGCGCATTCAGTCCAGCGTGCGGCCCGGCCGGCAAAAGACGTCAATCAAGATGAAGCCCACCCCCAGCCAGAATCCAGGAAGTGAACCGCGCGCTGGCAGTAGGTAAGTATGAAAAGGCGCCATGGGAATACCCCTTTAAGGGATTTCTCAAAATTTATATCACCTAGCAACCACTTGTCTTCTTGTCTTGGTGACCACCACTGTATCCCACATGGTGGCCACTGACATATCAGTTCCCAGATCCTGGTTGCTACTAGACATGAGGGAGTTCTTTCTAGAAGTATGGAAAGGGGACAGCCTGGTTGGCATTATTGATGAGGACAATCTGGGTGGCACTGTGGATGAAAACAGTCTAGTTGGCAATATTGATGAGGATAATCTGGTAGGCACTATTGATGACAACAATCTGATTGGCACTATGGATGAAGACTGGTTGGCACTATTGGCCAGGACTGTCTGGTTGGTACTATTGAGGGAAATCTGGTTGGTACTATTGAGGGAAGTCTGGTTGGCACTGTGAGTAGTTCAATTTTCAGGTACAAAGTAATTTAAATAATTAAGTTGGCCGATATGGAGACACAATCAATAATAGATGTATCTGCGGAGATCTAAGTGACCACCCCAGAAACCTTTATTTTATACCCTTGAGATAATAGGAGTAACTGTGTGTTTTCAAGGCGGTTACACTACATATAATTGGACAATATAGGTTACATAATTCCACATGATGCATATTGGCAGGATCTTACAGTTATATAACTAGGTAATAAATGTTTTAGACAAGACTCTAAATCGGGCATCCTCAAACTGCGGCCCTCCAGCTGTTGTAAAACTACAACTCCCACAATGCCCTGCTGTAGACTAAAACCTGTAGGCTGTTCGGGCGGGCTGGGAGTTGTAGTTTTGCAACAGCTGGAGGGCCGCAGTTTGAGGATGCCTGCTCTAAATTTAAGGTCGGGTTCCCAGGAACTGAATCCAACTTTATCACATATTGTGGACATCTGTGTCCTTCATTTGAATAACCTTTCCTAGAATTTGTTGAAACGTAAGGACAAATTTGACCACAAAAATACATTTCTCAATCTTCTTCTTTGTTGTATGAAATACTCCCTTTTCCTCATATTATGCTGACACGGCACGTACTGACAAACAACTTTACTGAAAAACTTCCCCAGCCAGGCCAGTCACAAGACATAGGAACATGATAATCTTTAAAGTTCACACTAAATGAAGCAGACTGCCCTCGTCAATAGCGCCAACCAGACTGCCCTCGTCAATAGCGCCAACCAGACTGCCCTCGTCAATAGCGCCAGGAGAGTAATGGTCCATACATTTATTGGTTATACAGATATTTCATATAAATGAATATTTATATGAAATATCTGTATAACCAATAAATGTATGGACCATTACTCTCCTGGCGCTATTGACGAGGGCAGTCTGGTTGGCGCTATTGACGAGGGCAGTCTGGTTGGCGCTATTGACGAGGGCAGTCTGGTTGGCGCTATTGACGAGGGCAGTCTGGGTGGCGCTATGGACTGAGGGACTATTCACTGGAGCTCTCTGGTTGCAGGACCAATGCTCTGCTTTTGATCCGTCCTACCGTATTACTGAGCCTGCTCTCGTTTGCAGTTTTCATGCAGACTGGTATTAATGAGAACAGTATTACTATGAGGACTGGTTGGCACTTCTTATGAACACTGGCTGGCACTATTCATGAAGGCACTTTGACACTATTCATGGAGGTTGGTTGGCAGTACATATGGATTTGGGAGCACTGGTACTACTCACATGGGGTATTCTTGCACTATTCATGGACTACTCTGGATGGTAGTATTCATAGGTGATCTCTGGTACTATCCATGGGGTACAGTGACTGGTAGTTTCCATACAGGAATGCTGACACTAGTCATCGGGCAGTCTGGTTCTATTCATGGGACATTCGGACACTAGTCATCGGGCAGTCTGGTTCTATTCATGGGACATTCGGACACTAGTCATCGGGCAGTCTGGTTTGCAGTCCTTATAGAGGCACGTTGATCCTGTTCATGTGGGCTTTTTGCCACTATTTATGGGGTATGCTGGATGGCAGTATTCTTGGGACACTATGGTACTATTAATGGGACATTCTGGCACTCTGGTTGGCAGTATTCATAGAGGCAGTCAGTGCAGTCTACTCTGCGGTATTGATGGGGCACTCTGGCGGTCACTATGAGCCTTTTTTTCGTGGCCCCCATCCTTGTCACCCGCTGTGCACTTTCTTAGGGTACAGTCCCTGCAGACATAATTACAATGATTTTCAATTTACTACATTAATATCAGGTGTTTGCCCCTTCACATGGCCGCAGCACCGGAGTGGCCGCGCTTAGTCCTGCCATGTTACAGTAGATAATCCACAGCTCGGGCTCCAGGCTGGAAACCAGAAGAACGGCTCCGAGCTGCAAATCCAACACACGGCCCCTAATTCATCATTACAGGCGAAGGAAAATAGAGACAAATGATTTGCTGCCGGACAGATTGAGGCAATGTAATGAACCAGCGGCCAAATGCAGGTCTCCTTAGTGTCCTCAGATTCTCCAGGGGGCGGGTGGGGGGGGGGGCATGGAGGTAAATCAGTCACTTAGAGAGATACTTGGAGATTATTATTCATTAAAAGCAAAAAGCTAAAGTAACCGCCTTTATGTTAAGAAAGTTACTTGTCATTTCAGACCATATAATACTACCATTTAGTGCAAAAGTAATACACAGCGACCAAATAATAATTCAAATATTTAGAGAGGGCTCACCTACTGCTCAAGAATGGTGTGGGTGCACCTGCAAAAAGGATTCACCCAATCCTTTAAAATTATTAAGAAAACTATTTAAAATAGTAGGGCACACCACCAAATAATAATGCTCTCTTACATACCCCCTTAAAATAGCATTCACATAACCTATCACTTAGGTGTATAGTGACCACACAATTCTGCCATATAGTTCCCACATAGTGCTGTTATAGAAGTTCCATATTATACCGCCATATAATTCCAACATAATACTGTCATGCAGTGCTCCCACAATTCTGCCCTATAGAATACAGTATATAGGGACAGTACAGAGATGTGATGTACAGTATACATGGACTGTATAGATTTGGTGTATAGTATATATAGACTGTATAGATGTGATGTACAGTATATATGGATTGTATAGGTGTGATGTACAGTATACAGTTGCAAGAAAAAGTATGTGAACCCTTTGGAATGATATGGATTTCTGCACAAATTGGTCATAAAATGTGATCTGATCTTCATCTAAGTCACACCAATAGACAATCACAGTCTGCTTAACCTAATAACACACACAGAATTAAATGTTACCATGTTTTTATTGAACACACCATGTAAACATTCACAGTGCAGGTGGAAAAAGTATGTGAACCCTTGGATTTAATAACTGGTTGAACCTCCTTTGGCAGCAATAACTTCAACCAAACGTTTCCTGTAGTTGCAGATCAGACGTGCACAACGGTCAGGAGTAATTCTTGACCATTCCTCTTTACAGAACTGTTTCAGTTCAGCAATATTCTGGGGATGTCTGGTGTGAATCGCTTTCTTGAGGTCATGCCACAGCATCTCAATCGGGTTGAGGTCAGGACTCTGACTGGGCCACTCCAGAAGGCGTATTTTCTTCTGTTTAAGCCATTCTGTTGTTGATTTACTTCTATGCTTTGGGTCGTTGTCCTGTTGCAACACCCATCTTCTGTTGAGCTTCATCTGGTGGACAGATGGCCTTAAGTTCTCCTGCAAAATGTCTTGATAAATTTGGGAATTCATTTTTCCTTCGATGATAGCAATCCGTCCAGGCCCTGGCGCAGCAAAGCAGCCCCAAACCATGATGCCCCCACCACCATACTTCACAGTTGGGATGAGGTTTGGATGTTGGTGTGCTGAGCCTCTTGTTCTCCACACATAGTGTTGTCTGTTTCTTCCAAACTTAACTTTGGTTTCATCTGTCCACAGAATATCTTGCCAGTACTGCTGTGGAACATCCAGGTGCTCTTGTGCAAACTGTCAATGTGCAGAAATGTTTTTTTTGGACAGCAGTGGCTTCCTCTGTGGTATCCTCCCATGAAATCCATTCTTTAGTGTTTTACGTATCGTAGATTCGCTAACAGGGATGTTAGTATATGCCAGAGACTTTTGTAAGTCTTTAGCTGACACTCTAGGATTCTTCTTCACCTCATTGAGCAGTCTGCGCTGTGCTCTTGCAGTCATCTTTACAGGACGGCCACTCCTAGGGAGAGTAGCAGCAGTGCTAAACTTTCTCCATTTATAGACAATTTGTCTTACTGTGGACTGAAGAACAGCAAGGCTTTTGGAGATACTTTTATAACCCTTTCCAGCTTTATGCAAGTCAACAATTCTTAATCGTAGGTGTTATAAGAGCTCTTTTGTGCGAGACATCATTCACATCAGGCAAACCCAGAACTGGTGTGTGAAAAGCAAACCCAGAACTGGTGTGTGTTTTTTATAGGGCAGGGCAGCTGTAACCAACACGTCCAATCTCATCTCATTGATTGGACTCCAGTTGGCTGACACCTCACTCCAATTAGCTCTTGGAGATTAGTCTAGGGGTTCACATACTTTTTCCACCTGCACTGTGAATGTTTACATGGTGTGTTCAATAAAAACATGGTAACATTTAATTCTTTGTGTGTTATTAGTTTAAGCAGACTGTGATTGTCTATTGTTGTGATTTAGATGAAGATCAGATCACATTTTATGACCAATTTGTGCAGAAATCCATATAATTCCAAAGGGTTCACATACTTTTTCTTGCAACTGTATATAGACTGTGTAGATTTGGTGTACAGTATACATGGACTGTATAGATTTGGTGTACAGTATACATGGACTGTATAGATTTGGTGTACAGTATACATGGACTGTATAGATTTGGTGTACAGTATACATGGGCTGTATAGATTTGGTGTACAGTATACATGGGCTGTATAGATTTGGGGTACAGTATACATCGGCTGTGTAGGTGTGGGGTACAGTATACATGGACTGTATAGATGTGGTGTACAGTATACATGGGCTGTATAGGTGTGGTGTACAGTATACATGGGCTGTGTAGGTGTGGGGTACAGTATACATGGGCTGTGTAGGTGTGGGGTACAGTATACATGGGCTGTGTAGGTGTGGGGTACAGTATACATGGGCTGTGTAGGTGTGGGGTACAGTATATATGGACTTATAGTGTAGAGCCCTGATATACAGTATATAGGTATATGACAGTACAGGGATTTGATGTACGGTACATACAGTGTATTTTAGCAGCACTTATGGTACGGTATAAGCAGTGTATAATGTGTGGATATACAGTCATGTGAAAAAATTAGGACACCCTTTGAAAGCATGTGGTTTTTTGTAACATTTTTAATAAATGGTTATTTCATCTCCGTTTCAACAATACAGAGAGATTAAAGTAATCCGACTAAACAAAGAAAACTGAAGAAAAGTCTTTTCAAGATCTTCTGTAAATGTCATTCTACAAAAATGCCTATTCTAACTGAGGAAAAAGATAGGACACCCTTGCCCCTAATAGCGAGTGTTACCTCCTTTGGCTGAAATAACTGCAGTGAGACGGTTCTTGTAGCCATCTACCAGTCTTCGACATCGGTCTGAGGAAATTTTACCCCACTCCTCAATGCAGAACTTTTTCAGCTGTGAGATGTTTGAGGGGTTTCTTGCACGTACAGCCCTTTTCAAGTCACCCCACAGCATCTCAATGGGATTCAAATCTGGACTTTGACTTGGCCATTCCAGGACTCTCCATTTCTTCTTTTTCAGCCAATCTTTGGTTGATTTACTAGTATGTTTTGGGTCATTGTCATGTTGCATGGTCCAGTTCCGCTTCAGCTTTAATTTTCTAACTGATGGTCTCACATGTTCTTCAAGCACCTTCTGATACACAGTAGAATTCATCGTGGATTCTATGATGGTGAGCTGACCAGGTCCTGCTGCAGCAAAGCAGCCCCAAACCATGACACTTCCACCTCCATGCTTCACAGTTGGTATGAGGTTCTTTTCTTGGAATGCTGTGTTTGGTTTACGCCAAACATGTCCTCTGCTGTTGTGTCCAAATAATTCAATTTTGGACTCATCTGTCCAAAGAACATTATTCCAGAAGTCCTGGTCTTTGTCAACTTTATCGCTGGCAAATGTCAGTCTGGCCTCGATGTTTCTCTTGGAAAGTAAAGGTTTCCTCCTTGCACACCTCCCATGCAAGTTAAACTTGTACAGTCTCTTTCTGATTGTAGAGGCATGTACTTCTACATCAACAGTAGCCAGAGCCTGCTGTAGTTCTCGAGATGACACTTTAGGGTTTTTGGATACCTCTTTTAGCATCTTGCGGTCTGCTCTTGGGGTGAACTTGCTGGGGCAACCAGTCCTGGGCATGTTGGCAGTTGTTTTGAAAGCCCTCCACTTGTAGACTATCTTCCGGACAGTGGAATGGCTGATTTCAAAATCTTTTGAGATCTTTTTAAATCCCTTCCCAGACTCATAGGCTGCTACAATCTTTTTTCTGAAGTCCTCTGACAGCTCTTTTGCTCTCACCATGGTGCTCACTCTCACTTCAACAGTCAGGAGCACACCAAACTAAATGTCTGAGGTTTAAATAGGGCAAGCCTCATTCAACATGCAGAGTAACGATCTACTAATTATGTGCACCTGGTGTGATATACCTGTGTGAGATCTGAGCCAATTTAAGAGGGAATACATGTGAGGGTGTCCTATCTTTTTCCTCAGTTAGAATAGCCATTTTTGTAGAATGACATTTACAGAAGATCTTGAAAAGACTTTTCTTCAGTTTTCTTTGTTTAGTTGGATTACTTTAATCTCTCTGTATTGTTGAAACGGAGATGAAATAACCATTTATTAAAAATGTTACAAAAAACCACATGCTTTCAAAGGGTGTCCTAATTTTTTCACATGACTGTATGTTGGTTGTGGATGATTACAATGTACGGCCTCCTGGGTGCCTGTGAATGTATAGGAGCTGACAGCCATTTGCCTGCTAAGTGGGGATGTGACATGACAATCCCCCTCACGATGTGACATATTCGCTGGCACCACTTTCTGTCACTCCGCGTTTCAGATTATCCCTGCATAGAATACATTTGCTACACTGCAATTTATGTTAAATAACCTCACAATTTGTAGGGAAGTCGCCCTGCTTTATAGTCACACCTGTCACCGCTCCACGGGCTCAGCCGACCTAAAGGGGAGCCCCGGATCTCTGCTCATGGAATAAGAAATATAGAAAATCTAACAAAAAATGTTATCGAGAGAGCGAGATAGAGATTGATTGATAGAGAGAGAGATTATTTTTTTGCTTTTTTCATCACATTCAGTCGAGCGGAAAACATCATTTGATCAGCGGCATTTATGGCCGAGAACTGATTAAATGTTTAAAAAAGAACATTGCTCCGTAATGAAGTAACCCCTCAGCTTCAGGGTGCACGTCTCTGGAGAACTGAGGAAACAAGCACAGGGATTCTACTCAGGTATTTGAAATAATCAGAGCAGCACAGAGTATTTAAGGTGATAGGCGTACTGACCCAGAGAGCAGTGACCTGTCCACTCATGTTAGTGAGGATGGGGGCAGTATCACCTCGTGAGGAGGGGAAGGCCACTGACTGTCCCATAGAGAAGCAGAGCCTACTAGCAGCACAAAGTATTTGAGGAGTCAGCTGACCTTGTGGGAGGTCATAGACTGGTAGTTACATAGTGGAGGGAGCAGAGCCCTCAGCAGTGCAGAGTATTTAGGGAATGACTAATTTTATAGGCAGAGTTACATAGTGGGATGAGTCTCCCAGCAGCACAGAGTATTTGAGGAGAGGAGTCAGCTGATCTTGTGGGAGGTCATAGATAATTAGTCAAATAGTGGAGGGAGCAGGGCCTTCAGCAGTGCAGAGTATTTAGGGAATGGCTGATCTTATAAGTAGGTCCTAAAGTTATATTTACCTAGTGGAAGGAGTCTCCCCGCAGCACAGAGTATTTCAGATTGTTATTATCTGTGTTGCTCACAGATCTTAGGCAGTGATTTCAGTCCACAGCGACTGTCCTGCTGCTCTTAGAATAATAAGTCTGAGAGCAGAATTTATTCATTTGTCCCATAGGACTGAAGCGCAGGAGCCGGGATGTCTGTGCAGGCGCCTGTGGCAGTGTGTGAAGCGCATGGCGGGGTCTGTAGGGAGCAGAATCCTCTGCCTATTAGTCACTGAGGCCTAAAAGAGGAGACAATTCCTCCAGACAGCAGTAAAGTGGGCTTAATATGAGCCATCGATCATACGGCATGGAGGTCTCTGTATGCAGCACCACCTGTAATCGAAAGAGTTCTTTACTGTAAGAGCAGTAAAACTATTGAACTCAATGCCCCCAGAAATACTAATGGTGAAGCTTATAGTCACCCTTCAATGCCCTTTCATGGTCACATAATGTACATTCTGAGTTACAACCTGCGGTATAGTCCAGTGCTGCATTCACAGTTCTGCCCAGCAGAGCTCCTGTGATGCAAATGGTAAGGCAGCACCTGGAGCAGACTGACCCAGTCTAGACCATCTCCCTGCAGAACACTTCTCTCCTATACCCTAATTGTTTGTTACAATGTATCAGTCTGGGGGGGGGGGGGGGTTGTATAGCTCACAGAGGACACGCAGAATGGATACAATTGTAACACACCTAACATCCCCTATCCAGCCATGTTATTTTCACTGCCTGGCCCTGCCAATCAAAGTGCAAAGGGCGTGGTAGTTGAAGAGAGAGCAGAGCCTCTAGGTGTAACAGCAACGCCCCGGTTGCATCTAGAGGCTCATTTGCATATATTAACACACCATTTTTCTCAGCAAGGCGGGCACATATGAAAATAGGACCAACACAGATGCCTTCAGCTGCCAAGTGCACATGCAATAGGTGTCATAGGTACAAAACTGCTGACAAATGCCCTTTATGGTGTTGGCTGCATTTGGAAGTCATATATAACTGACAAATGTAAGGTTCTGCACATGGGAAGGAATAATGCAAGTCACCCGTACATACTAAATGGTAAAACACTGGGTAACACTGACATGGAAGAGGACCTAGGAATTTTAATAAACAGCAAACTAAGCAGTAAAAACCAGTGTCAGGCAGCTGCTGCCAAGGCCAATAAGATAATGGGTTGCATCAAAAGGGGCATAGATGCCGTGATGAGAACATAGTCCTACCACTTTACAGATCATTAGTCAGACCACACATGGAGTACTGTGTACAGTTCTGGGTTCCTGCGAACAAGGCAGACATAGCAGAGCTGGAGAGGGTACAGAGGAGGGCAACTAAAGTAATAACTGGAATGGCGGGCCTGAGGAGGTGGTGATGGTGAGTACAATGAAAGAGTTCAAGAGGGGCCTGGATGTATTTCTGGAGTGTAATAATATTACAGGCTATGGCTACTAGAGAGGGGTCGTTGATCCAGGGAGTTATTCTGATGCCTGATTGGAGTCGGGAAGGAATTTTTTTCCACTTAAGTGAGGAAAATTGCATGATTTTCCTAGTTTATGACGTAAAGTCATGATTTTATTAAGGACACGGAGGCGAGTATTGCATTCTCTTTCTTTACTGAAAATTATATAGCAGCACAGAAAAAGAAGAAAAAACCTTTACCACACAGGGTAACCATGGCAACAAGCCCTCCCCTAACCCAGTATAAGAGTCCTGGTATCAAACATCTCTTCCTCTTTCTTTGATGAAGGCACATCCTCAAAACCGTGATGATAGCAAGACCGAATCCAAACACGAAGATCCCAATCCGAAAACATCCAACCGGGATGATTGTAGAGACAAGGCAACAGAGCCAAACTTGATCTCAGGCACCAAGCACGCCAGTGCTGTTATCCTAAGGAAAAACAGACAAGAGAACATAGATAATGTAAAATCAATGTAAGCCAAATGTACTGCATAGCGATAAGAACAGATCAGTAGTGCAGTAAAGCAGAATAAGCATACAAATAAATACTAAGCAATATGAGGTAAGATATAGCGTAACAGTAATAATAAGAATATCATCAAATACCCAATATAAACAATGAGGGTGGGAGAATATAAATATGGGAGGGGCAATACTCGCCTCCGTGTCCTTAATAAAATCATGACTTTACGTCATAAACTAGGAAAATCATGCAATTTTATTACATGACACGGAGGCTCCTATTGCAAGTTTAAAGTTGTTGAATAACAGAAGAAAATACATGAGTGGATGGACGGAAATAAAACTCACGAAATGTGGAAACTCGAGACCAGTTAGCCACACGAAGAATATCCTCCAAACGGGCCCCAGCGACCGCCATCGAAGTAGAAGCAGCGCCTCTAGTGGAATGAGCCGTGAACACAGAAGTATCCACGCCCGCTAAGGACATAATCCACTTAACCCACCTGGATAAGGTAACACAAGTGACTGGAGCGAATGGACGCCGATACGACAGAAATAATTCCGGCGATGCCGAAGACCGATGAGGAAACGTGCGGGCCTCATATACCTGTAGGCACGCAACTGGACAAAGGGCAGGAACCTCGGGAAAGCTAGGGTAAGAAACCGATCTAATGTTAGTTTTAGTACGCCTCGAAATGTTAAAAACAACACCGTCAGGCGTAAAAGATCTAGCATCATGATCTAAGGCCCTGACATCAGAAACCCGCTTACATGAAATCAAACAGAACAAAGTGACCAACTTTGCAGACAACTGACGCAAGGAGAGCTGGTCATTGGAGGGCCAGGAAGAAAAAAGGGAAAGAACCAAGGAAACGTCCCAGGTACAAGAAAATCGAGGACGAGGTGGACGGGAAAGACGGGAACCCCTGAGAAGACGACAGACCAAGGGGTGTTGCCCAGCCGGGCGACCATCAAAACCCGAATGATAGGCTGAAATGGAAGAACGGAACAAGTTAATTGTTCGGTAAGCCTTACCCGACTCAAACAGAGAAGTGAGGAACTTCAAGATCTCAGTTACAGGGGCTGATACGGGATCCAAGTTCCCTGCCAGGCACCAGTCAGACCAAGATCGCCAGGCAGCACGGTAGGATCTCCTAGTCCCCGGAGCCCATGCGCTCTCCAAAAGGCGTCTAGTTGCTTCCGGAACCTCAGAGACGTCCCAGGAACCCCTGAAACTCTGCACGCGATCAGGCGTAGAGACCCGTCCAAAACGAGTGGATGTTGGTGACCTGACGGGTCGAGTAGAAGGTCTGGGAGAGACGGCAGGAGCAAGGGAGGTTGAATTAGACACTCCAGAAGTTGAGGGAACCATGACTGGGCCGTCCAGAAAGGAACCAGAAGTACCATCTCGGCTCTCTGAAGACGCAGTTGAGCAAGGACTCGAGGGATCATCATGAACGGTGGGAAGGCATACGACAGACGACTGGTCCACTTCTGGAGAAACGCGTCCACCGCCTCCGCGTCCGGGTCTGGCCTCCAGCTGTAGAATCTCGGAAGCTGAGCATTCAGGCGAGAAGCGAAAAGGTCGATGCACATAGGACCCCATCGAGAAGAAATAGAAGAGAACATCTTCACGTCTAATTTCCAATCGCTGGAATCTACCAGAAAACGAGAGGACCAGTCCGCGTGAGTGTTGTGCAAACCCGGAAGATATTCTGCCACAACATTGATGTCCTTCTCCAGGCAAAACTCCCAGAAGTCCCTCGCTAGCTGGGAAAGAGCTGAAGAGCGTGTTCCTCCCATGGCGTTGACATAACGCACCGCCGAGATATTGTCCATGCGCAGTCTCACACACGCGTTGGCCATACCATTCGTGAAGCTGCGAATCGCGAAGGAGCCAGCCAGCAACTCCAGAGAATTGATGTGCAGATTCGTCTCCGCAGGGGACCAACGCCCGCCAGTGGTCACCCCGTTGCAGTAGGCACCCCAGCCCGAGAGACTGGCGTCCGACTCTATCGTGAAGTCCGGGAGCGGACCGAAGATAGCCTTGCCGTTCCAGGCCTCCAGATTGTGGATCCACCACCGAAGCTCGTCCTTGGTCTCTCTGTCCAGAAAAATCAGGTCCTCGTACGTAGCACCGGCACGAAGATGTGCAAGTTTGAGGTGTTGAAGAGCTCGGTAGTGTAACGGAGCCGGGAAGACCGCCTGAATGGAAGCGGATAGAAGGCCTATCACTCGGGCAAGCTGACGTAGCGAGACTTGCGGGAGAGTCAACGTCCGGTGAAGTTCCCTGCGAATAGATCGAACCTTGGCGGAAGGAAGACTGAGGGACTCTGAGGCAGAGTCGACTCGGAAGCCTAGAAACTCCATGGAACGAGACGGGACAAGACAAGACTTCTCCCGGTTGATGAGAAAACCTAACCGGGAAAGAAGGTCCATAGAAGTCGACAGGTGCTCCAGAAGATGGTTGCGATCCTGGGCCATGAGAAGGATGTCGTCCAGGTAAATAACTAGACGAATTCCCCGACTGCGGAGGAAGGCCACAACCGGCCGCATCAGTTTGGTGAAGCACCAAGGGGCTGATGATAGGCCGAATGGAAGACATGTGAATCTCCAAGTTTCGCCGCACCAATGGAAACGCAACAGGTCCCTGGAGGAATCCGCTACCGGAACCGTCAGGTAGGCGTCTTTCAAATCGAGCTTGGCCATCCAATCGTTGAAGAGGAGCATGTCCCGGAGAAGATGAATGCCCTCCATTTTGAAATGGCGGTAGCGGACATAGCGATTCAGGGGACGGAGATTTATTACCGGACGCATTTGGCCGTCCTTCTTGGCCACCAGGAAGATGCTGCTGATGACACCCGCAGGAGTAGGGGGAGCACGTTCTATTGCGCCCTTCTGATAAAGAGAAAACAACTCTAGGTGTAGAAGGCGTTGTTTCTGAAATGGAAGACAAACGGGATGGGGAACAGGGATCTGAACAGATGGAACAATCAATTCTATATGAAACCCCTGAACCGTAGCTAAGACCCAAGGGTCTGTGGTGACAGTCAACCAAACATGGGAAAAAAGATGGAGTCTGCCTCCTATCCAAATTGCTGAAGAATACAGAGGATGACTTACCGAGGGGTCGACGGTAGGAAGAACCTCTGGGGCCTCTGGATCTCCAAGAGGAACCACGGGACGGGAAGAATGCCGGAGGCTGTCTTGAGTCCTGGGAGGCACGGAATGGGTAGGAGCCTCGACCCGCAGAGCCGCGGGACTGGAACGATGCACGGCCGGACAGGCGGCCCCTGGAGCTGCCGGCCCTAGAAGAGACCCGCCCATGGAAAACTCGTTTCATGGACGATTGAGCCTTATCGAGTGCAGTGAAGGCCCCTACAAAACGACCGAGGTCCTTAATAAAGGAGTCCCCGAATAGAAGGCCTTGGGCGTCCTTGCCGGCCTCAGTAAGAGCCAAATTAGAGAGCTTCGGCTCTATTTTAAATAATATGGCCTTTCTCCTCTCAATGGATAGAGAGGTATTGACATTGCCGGTAATACACACGGCTCTCTGAACCCATCCAGTAAGCTCCTCTGGGTCAATGGCCAGGTTTTGGGTTCTGGCAGCTTCTGCCATCTCAAATATTTTGGTCAGAGGACCTAAAACGTCAAGCAGCTTATCTTGACAGGCCTTCAGGGCCGACTCCAAACCCCTACGCGGGTTCCACCCGGACTTCGCCAGGAATTGGGTCATTTTCGGATCTACCGAAGGTGTTTCGCCCACTTTGTTAGGAATAATAGGCCTGGGACATTCAGCCCGTAATTTATTCCTCGCCTCCTTAGATAAGGGATGGCGAACCCGGGATTCCAAGTATCTAGCCACATGATCAGATGGCAGCCACTCGGCAGAGCGAGGGTGATGCAGAGCATCAGGGTCAAAGAGGGATTCTCCGGATGGGTCAAGGACCGCTGAAGTAGAAGCAGGGGGTGGGACAGGAGAGACCATAGGGTCCACCAAGGTGGAAGAGGTGCCCGGGAGGACCTCATCTACAAAATCAAGCCCTTCTTCAGCAGAAGAAACATCCTGTAAACTAGCCTCCTCATCAGAAAATACATCCGATTCAGAATCGGGTTCTGGCTGCGCTCTGGCGCATTTCCAAGGCCTCGCCTTTTCTGCCCGGCGGGCATGGGCTCTTTTGCGCGATATCTGCGCGCTCTCAGTGGTGGATTTCTGCACACCAGTCATAGGGTTTCTGGAGGCGGTGGGCTCAGGCACAGAGTGACTGTGCTGACGGGCAGGGCGATGCTGACGTTTAGAAGAATGACCCCTAAGCGCCTCAGATATAGAGGAGGATATGGCGCTGGATACAGAGCCCATGGCGGCTTGGATGGCAGCAGTAACAGAGCGCTGCAAATCAGAAGCCTGTAGAGGCATAGAAACAGCAGGGGCACTATGGAGTAGAGAAGGAGGGGATACAACCTCCTCAGGGCCACCAGGTAGAGAAGGGTTAATAATATTTCCCTCAGACATAATGGGACTAAGATAGGCAATAGCCGACTGTAGGCAACAATATACTGTAAGAACAATAGCAGAAGTATAAATACTAAAACTCCTTCACAGACGTGAACAGCAGGAGAAAATCGGAGCAGCCGAATCCGGTATCTGCAGGGACAGACAGGCGTAGTCTCGCGAGAACAAACGAGACTTCCGGGTAGGACTGAAAGAGCGCGCCGCCCGCCAGAAGAAGCGGGAAAGCGAGCAGGGAAGAAGAAGGGCGGGCAAAGATGGCGAGGGGGAGTGGATTCAGAAGAAAAAAGACAGCGGCCGAATAAGGTGAGCGCCGTAAGGACGGGAGGAGGGGGGGAAGCGCTGAACGGAGCCAGAGAGGGAAAAACGAATAGGAATAGACTAAAGGGGGAAAAAATCCCTGGGATAATAACCAGAAGCGCAGCTAATAAAACCACAGCAGGGCACAGTAAAAACGCAGCTAATACAGCCACAGCAGGGCACAGTAAAAACGCAGCTAATACAACCACCGCAGGGCACAGTAAAAACGCAGCTAATACAACCACAGCAGGGCACAGTAAAAACGCAGCTAATACAACCACAGCAGGGCACAGTAAAAACGCAGCTAATAAAACGGTACCTAGATAAACGGAACAAGACCCCAGAAAGGGGAGAAAACCCCCCCGTCAGCAAACAAAACTAATATCACAGTATATATATATCTAGCCACACAAGAGAAAGTGCTACTTATCTGATGTGGAGCAGCAAAGAAAGAGGAAGAGATGTTTGATACCAGGACTCTTATACTGGGTTAGGGGAGGGCTTGTTGCCATGGTTACCCTGTGTGGTAAAGGTTTTTTCTTCTTTTTCTGTGCTGCTATATAATTTTCAGTAAAGAAAGAGAATGCAATAGGAGCCTCCGTGTCATGTAATAAAATTGGCTTCTACCTCACAGGTTTTTTTTCTTCGCCTTCCTCTGGATCAACTTGCAGGATAACAGGCCAAACTGGATGGACAAATGTCTTTTTTCGGCCTTATATACTATGTAACTATAATATTTTTTTAACTTTCCCATTTACGTCAGTACCCCCATGTATAATTAATGGGTGAAGCGTGGCCGTACCCCTGCAGAATCTTAAGTGTCTGTCCCTGTTTGCCTTTGCAGTTGTTTTCGCTGCTCAGTAATCACCAGCCTTCTATGTATTAGGGAAAGAGGAATCAAATTAATTAGCAGCAAACGACTGAGAAACCCATTATTAGAATCCACAGCATATCTAAATAATCAGAAACGAAGGAAGCGTCAGGCAAAGAGAGAGCGGCACAGGAGGCCGAGTAAATAAAGGAGACACTGGCATTAACATCCCCTGGGGAGAACACAGAATTCATGTTAGATTTTAATGCTGTTCACATGCTGCTAAAGAAAGACCCGCCGAATATTATGTCCAAACACATGCTAAAGAGCAGTATCATAGAAGTTATATCCTTGTACACAGGAGGCAGTATTATAGTAGTTATATTCTTGTACATAGGAGGCAGTATTATAGTAGTTATATTCTTGTACATAGGAGCAACATTATAGCAGTTATATTCTTGTACATAGGAGGCAGTATTATAGTAGTTATATTCTTGTACATAGGAGCAGTATTATAGTAGTTATATTCTTGTACATAGGAGTAGTATTATACTAGTTATGTCACAGTGGGGAGTGGGGGAAACCCCCCACTGTACAATGTACAGAGAAGGAAAAGCCACTAGGCCTAGAATCCAGGAAAAGGGAGCAGGTCACCTCCTATTGCCACCCTCAACCCATCCCTGACCTCCTAACCGTTTGAGCCGATCTCGATGGTAGGGGGGCTCATACTCTCGAACCTGGGCCCTTACTAGCCCTGATGACCCTTGGTAGTATGATCTGGGAAAGGAGACGACTGGTTCATCCACGACACGGATGAACCGGAGTCTCACACAGGCCAAGCAACTGGGAATGGCAGGCTAGATGTGCCAAATGGTTCTTATCTGCCGACATATTCTATGTTTCTATGACTCCATGAAACAGTAATGCAACCTGAACACCTAACAGGACACAGCACAAACAACTAATACAGGAATCCAGCACACCAGTACCTTCCTGGACCCCCATGCGGACAGGAAGCATGGTGGTCCCCGGCAGAGCTGCGCACAGACATTTGGTTCCCCCTCTGAGGAACCCCAGGGACCTCTTCCGGAGGTACGGACAAACAGGTGAACATCTAGCATCCATACCGGACAGAATACACCAAACAGTGACCAGACATGGAACAAAAACTAGACGTACAACAATCCCAGAACATATACCTACACCAAACAACAGGTAAGGTAGGGAAAATGGAGTAGACATAAGGAAGACATCGCTGGAAACATTGATCTCCCATAAGGTTTCCCTCAAGGACTCGGCAGATGGAGTAATACCAGCTCCTCAAGACACTGATGACAAACTCAACACAGGGTCACAGCTCAGAACATAAGAGCCATGAGGCCACACCCAGCTCCACCTTACACACCTCTTAACCCTGTGCTTACCAGAATGGTAAGGAAGACAGCCTTAAAGGGGAAAATTAACACGCATGCAACACACACCAACACGTTGCCGCTGGCAACCAGCATACGTGGCGAAAGTGTCACGGCAAACAACCACCAAGCCGTGACATTATATTCTTGTACATAGGAGCAGTATTATAGTAGTTATATTCTTGTACATAGGAGGCAGTATTATAGTAGTTATATTCTTGTACATAGGAGGCAGTCTTATAATAGTTATATTCTTGTACATAGGAGGCAGTATTATAATAGTTATATTCTTGTACATAGGAGGCAGTATTATAGTAGTTATATTCTTGGACATAGGAGGCAGTATTATAGTAGTTATATTCTTGTACATAGGAGGCAGTATTATAGTAGTTATATTCTTGTACATAGGAGCAGTATTATAGTAGTTATATTCTTGTACATAGGAGCAGTATTATAGTAGTTATATTCTTGTACATAGGAGGCAGTATTATAGTAGTTATATTCTTGGACATAGGAGGCAGTATTATAGTAGTTATATTCTTGGACATAGGAGGCAGTATTATAGTAGTTATATTCTAGTACATAGGAGGCAGTATTATAGTAGTTATATTCTTGTACATAGGAGCAGTATTATAGTAGTTATATCCTTGTACATAGGAGGCAGTATTATAGTAGTTATATTCTTGGACATAGGAGGCAGTATTATAGTAGTTATATTCTTGTACATAGGAGGCAGTATTATAGTAGATATATTCTTATACATAGGGGGCAGTATTATTGTAGTTATATACTTGTACATAGGAGCAGTATTATAGTAGTTATATTCTTGTACATAGGAGCAGTATTATAGTAGTTATATTCTTGTACATAGGAGCAGTATTATAGTAGTTATATTCTTGTACATAGGAGGCAGTATTATAGTAGTTATATTCTTGTACATAGGAGCAGTATTATAGTAGTAATATTTTTGCACATAGGAGCAGTATTATAGTAGTTATATTCTTGTACATAGGAGCAGTATTATAGTAGTTATATTCTTGTACATAGGAGGCAGTATTATAGTAGTTATATTCTAGTACATAGGAGGCAGTATTATAGTAGTTATATTCTTGTACATAGGAGCAGTATTATAGTAGTTATATCCTTGTACATAGGAGGCAGTATTATAGTAGTTATATTCTTGGACATAGGAGGCAGTATTATAGTAGTTATATCCTTGGACATAGGAGGCAGTATTATAGTAGTTATATTCTTGGACATAGGAGGCAGTATTATAGTAGTTATAATCTTGGACATAGGAGGCAGTATTATAGTAGTTATATTCTTGGACATAGGAGGCAGTATTATAGTAGTTATAATCTTGGACATAGGAGGCAGTATTATAGTAGTTATATTCTTGGACATAGGAGGCAGTATTATAGTAGTTATATTCTTGTCAATTTTCTTTTTATTGAGCAGTAATAATATATGCATGAAGGATCCAACTCCTCGCAGTAACTGCACAACAGGTAATTTAGTACATACAACATGAGCATACTTAGTACAAAGGCAATTACAATGCGTACATATACATCATGATATACTACAGTACATGTATTGGTCATGACATATAACGCATACATAGTAGCAATATTCCTGTGCACATGAGCATCACCATAACTGTTATACTCCTGTTAGCTGTACCATGTGTACACAGGGTCCGACTCCTTACAGTAGCGGTGTAACAGTCAGGTTGTACAGTACACTAAGAATGTACACAAACTGCAGATAATTGCAATGCATATAAGGGTGACATGTTATACAGTAGTATAAGTATTAATCTTGGCACAATATGATTATACAACATGGCTTGGGTCAGTAACATTTGTTGTGTTTAGCTATGAACATCTAAACTTGGTGCAGTTAGGGAGTGGGAGGAGGGGGTAAATGAGGATGGGGAAACATGGGTGGGAGAGAGGGGGGAGGTTTAGGGGGGGTGTAAGAGGCCTTCATGTGTAAGGCCCTCCTGTACACGTAGACATCCAATGCCACAACATATAATGAAAGCTGATTTTGCCACATTTCTATTATGTGATACAGGTTGTTGAGCATTTCGAAGAAGGTGAGCTAAGTGCTGAGGGTTAATTCAATGCTCATTTCAGTTGAGACTTAACTAGGTTCTGGACTAGAGTTCTAAACGTCAACCATGGTCTCCACATCCTCAGGTGTCTCTCCTGCTGTCTGGTCTTCCAGCTCACCAGCTCCTCCAATCGACATATCTGATCAACCTTAGTCATCCAGTGTGAGATTGTCGGAGGGTCTTCGATAAGCCACCTCTGTGGTATGAGTAGCCTCGCTGCCTGTATTATGTGGGTAGCTAAATTCCTTTTAGAAGGAAACAAGGCGGGTGTGGGAAGCCAGAGGAGCACCAATTCTGGAGACAGCGGGATAGGAGTGATCATTACCTTATTAATTATATCTGACACCTTCTCCCAATATGGGCGAATTTTTGGGCAGGCCCAGAAGATGTGTCTGTGTACCCACATCTTCTTTGCATCTCTAACATTGATCTGTGCTGCTGAGTCCCTTCAGAAACAGTTGCTTGGGGGTTTGGTACCATTGTGTAAGTACTTTTATATAAGTGTTCCTGCACCTTAACACATCGCGAGAAGCCGTGAGTGTGCATGTATACGGAGAATGTCAGCTTCAGTAAACTCTATGCCCAATTCGGTTGCCCAAATTTTTAGGTATTGCGGGGACCCTACGGGGTTTGGGGTGTTCAGTGCAATATATAGCTTTGGAATTAGCTTGCGTGGGGGGGTCTCTAAGTTCAACAGTTTTTCGAACCAATTCAGTTCTATTGTATTTTTTTTGGTGTCCAGTAATGGCTTACTAATGGAGTTGTAGTCTATAGAGTCCATAAAGTTGCTAGATGCTAAAATGTGGTTCAAAGGGTGGTGTTCAGGAAGAGCTCCTGCTGCCCCTTCCAGAAATTCAGTTGTAGTGAACTTGCGCAGTTTGCCATGCTGGCGAAATATGATCTGCCTTTGGTCTGACCGCGAATGGTGTAATGTCAGCTGGCATAGTTGGGGATGGGGTGTGGAGTAAGCTTTGATCTTTGTTTAGTTGCCTAATAACCAAAACTGTGCCTCTGAGTAAGACCTGGGAGTGTAGTGAGGAGGAGTTCAGCCCCCATAGTCCAGCTCTCTGCACCCTGGTGAGTTGGGAGGTCTCCAGGTCACTGCCTAGGGTGTGAAAGTTTGGAACCTGAACCTGTAGCCATCTTTTCAGATGTATGGCTTTGTAATATAATTGGGCGTCAGGAAAACGAGCAGTTCTGTGGCGTTCAAGGAGACGAGGTCTTTGAAGACGTTTTTTGTTTTTGAAGCCCTTCAGTCTCAGATGCCGTCTGATGGTTATGGGGCTGCAGTCAGCACCAGTAAGGGCCTTAATTTGGGTTGAGGATCGTCCAGTGTCTTGACGGACAGCCAATTGGATCCTCCGGCTCAGTGCTGATGACATTTTTTGGGTCTTCCACTTTACTTTTTTGTTCCATAACCCTCAGGATCATTTAAGAAATTCCTCATGACTGTCTTACTGCGTCCCACCTCAGCAGCGATGGCGCGCTGTGAGAGACCCTGCTTATGCAGTTCAACAACCCGACCATGTTCAAAAAGGGAGTTTTTTTGCCTTTGCCATCACAACGTGTGACTACCTGACAGAAAATGACAATGAATCCACATCTTTGCACAGATTTGGCCTTTTAAAGGCATGTGGTCCTAAAATTTGGATCAGCTGAAAAACAGCCTGTTTCAGTTTATTCGTTATTTTCAATTAATTGAATGCTCAAAAAATGTTTTGTCTCACTCCCATTTCTTCTTGTTGCATGTTGAAGCTCTACTTGGAACCTTGTTAAGATCCAACAATGTAAAATATTATTTTTTTTTGCCATTTTTCAAGTGGTCTCAAACTTTTGATCAGGACTGTACCATCTGGACCTGGTGCCTTCTACAGATGTAATTTATCAATGTCCGCATTAACCTCCTCCACCGTTAATTCTGCTGTTAAAGGGAGTCTGTCACCTCCATATGGCCATATACAGTGCTTAGATTGTCCTATAGCACACCTATACATGAATGTAGCGGTGTCTTTGTCTTTAGACTTGCAGAAGCTGGAAAAACGAACTTTGATTCATATGCAAGTTAGCCCTCTCAAGTGCCCAAGGGCGGCGTTCACCGTGTTGGAGCCCAGGCAGCTCTACCTGTTTCATTGTTTCCTCGCCACAGCCTCTGCATATGCCCGCTCTCCTTTTCCCTTGAGTCATCCTTCGGTCCGGCCGAGATCCTGCGCCTTTGCACTGCCTCGCCGGGCCGAAGCATGCACACTGCGATGCCCATTGTGGGCACGGCATCGCTTTAACTACTGCGCATGCACCGGCAAACGCCACATTGCCGCTGGTTTCGCTCATGCGCAGTAGTAAAAGCAATGGCAAGCAAGGCAAATAAATGGTTTGAATTTTCGGATGTGTTTTTCGAGAGTGGTGTCCAGGAGTTGCCCCCTCACCGGGAGTACGACTGCCCTATTAATCTCATCCCAGACGCCAAGCTGCCAAAATCACGACTATACAATCTCTCCCAACCTGAAAGAGTCGCTATGCGTACTTATATCTCTGAGAGCCTGGGAAAGGGACACATCTGACCCTCGAAGTCACCTGTTGCCGCTGTTTTTTTTTTTTTTTTGTTAAGAAAAAAGATGCTTCTTTAAGACCTTGTCTGGATTTCAGGGAGCTGAACCGTATCACGATTCGTGACCCATATCCGCTTCCTCTGATCCCGGACCTGTTTAACCAGATTGTTGGGGCTAAAGCTTGTTCTAAGTTGGATTTAAGAGGGGCATACAACCTGGTCAGGGAAGGGGACGAATGGAAGACGGCCTTCAATACCCCTGAGGGTCATTTCGAGAATTTGGTTATGCCCTTTGGTTATGCCCATTTTGTGAACAGCATTTTTTTATCATTTAATGGGGAAATTTGTTCTGGTGTATCTAGATGACATTTTGATTTTTTTCTCCTGATTTCAAGACTCATCGGGACCACCTACGTCAGGTCTTGCTGATTCTGCGGGAGAATAAATTATACGCTAAACTGGAAAAATGTGTGTTTGCGGTTCCAGAGATTCAATTTCTTGGTTTTCTTCTCTCCGCTTCTGGTTTTCGGATGGACCCTGAGAAGGTCAGCGCTGTGCTTGATTGGGAGCTTCCTGGGAATCAGAAAGCGCTGATGCGGTTTTTGGGTTTTGCCAATTACAGAAAGTTCATTTTGAATTATTCCTCTGTTAAGCCACTCACTGATATGACTAAAAAGGGGGTGAATTTTTCCTCGTGGTCGGTAGATGCGCTTAAAGCCTTTTCTAGTATTAAAGAGTTTTGCTTCCGCTCCCATTTTGGTACAACCTGATGTCTCTCTACCTTTTATTTAGTGTTGAGCGCGAATATTCGAATATCAAATTTTTTTGAGAATATCGGCACTTAGCTAATTCGCGAATATTTCAAATATAGTGCTAGAAATTCGTTATTTCGAATATTCTTTTTTTTATTTATTTTTTATTGTTATATTTTTTCCTTTCCCACTTCCCAAAAGTAGTTCTTACCTATCCTTAGGATTTCTGGCTGCTCCAGTCAGTGCCCGTTGCCGCTTCTGCCGACTTCCGTGCTCATGGAGCGTCCCCATCACCATGGGAACGTCTCCATACTAGAATGTACTGTTGGATTTGAGAATTACGTTGAAATCGCAATGCAATTAATATAACTTGAATTAATCGCATTTCGACTTCAACTTAGACCCGGTTTACTATGGTTGGCTTGGTAGAATTAGCGAATATGACGAATGTATTCGTCATATTCCTCAAAACGAAGATAACAAAGTATTCTCAATCTTCGTTTTAGCTACCTATTTGTCAACTTCGCTAATTCTAGCAATCAATTAGGAAAGTTGACTATAGAGACAGCTAAGTTTAATTCGCTATGCGATTTATATTACTTAGCTTTTTTTTTTATAAATAGAATAATTATAATACTTGATAATTATTATAATTATTATATTTATTTAAAAAAATATATATATAATCGCATAGCGAATTAAACACAGCTGTCTCTATAGTCAACTTTCCTAATTGATTGCTAGAATTAGCGAAGTTGACGAATAAGTAGCTAAAACGAAGATGGAGAATACTTCGTTATCTTCATTTTAAGGAATATGACGAATACATTCATCATATTCGTCATCTTCGCTAATTCAAGATATCAAACCAATAGGAAAGCAGCCTTAAGTTACAATCGCAATACGCGATTATTTAAATCGCATATTAATCGCAATAATGATGAATATTCGATTTCGACGAATATGAAACGAATATTCTATCGAATATTCGCGAATTTCGTCGAAATCGAATATGTCACCTGCCGCTCATCACTACTTTTATTGTTGAGGTGGATGCTTCTGAGGTGGGTGTGGGTGCGGTCTTGTCTCAGGGTCCCTCTCCTGCCAAATGGCGACCGTGTGCCTTTTTCTCAAGGAAACTCTCCTCTGCAGAGAGAAATTACGATGTGGGAGATAGGGAGTTGTTGGCCATCAAATTAGCTTTTGAGGAATGGCGCCATTGGTTAGAGGGAGCCAGACGCCCTATTACCGTGTTTACCGACCATAAGAATCTGGCCTACTTGGAATTGGCCAAGCGTCTGAACCCGAGACAGGCCAGATGGTCTTTGTTCTTTTCTAGGTTTAATTTTGTTGTTACGTTCCGCCCTGGGGTTAAAAATTTGAAGGCGGATGCCCTGTCACGTTGTTTTCCGGGAGGGGGGAACTTTGAAGACCTGGGTCCCATTTTGGCTGAAGGGGTGGTCGTCTCTGCTCTTTATCCTGATTTGGAGGCAGAGGTTCAGGCAGCCCAGGCAGAGGCTCCTGATCTTTGTCCTCCTGGGAGGTTGTTTGTGCCTCTCGCTTTACGACACAAGGTTTTTAAGGAGCACCACGATACTGTCCTTGCTGGGCACCCAGGGAGTAGAGCCACAGTGGATCTCATTGCTCGGAGATTCTGGTGGCCGGCTCTTCGTAAGACGGTTGAGGGTTTTGTGGCAGCCTGCGAGACCTGCGCTCGTGCCATGGTCCCTCATTCACGGCCATCGGGTTCTCTCCTCCCGTTACCCATTCCTTCCCGTCCTTGGACGCATCTGTCCATGGACTTCATTACGGACCTGCCTCTTTCCTCGGGGAAGACTGTGATTCTGGTGGTAGTGGACCGTTTTAGCAAAATGCCACATTTCATTCCCTTTCCTGGGTTACCCAATGCTAAGACGCTGGCGCAAGCGTTTGTTGATCATATTGTTAAATTGCATGGCATTCCTTCAGACATCGTTTCTGATAGGGGCACGCAATTTGTTTCCAGATTCTGGAAGGCCTTCTGTTCTCGCTTGGGGGTTCGGTTGTCGTTCTCTTCTGCATTTCACCCGCAGTCGAATGGTCAGACCGAACGCGTCAATCAGAATCTGGAGACATATCTGCGCTGTTTTGTGGCAGAGAATCAGGAGGATTGGTGTTCTTTTTTTGTCCCTTGCTGAGTTTGCTTTAAATAACCGTCGCCAGGAGTCCTCTGATAAGTCACCATTTTTTGGTGCATATGGGTTTCATCCGCAGTTTGGGACATTCTCTGGAGAGGGGTCTTCTGGTTCACCTGATGAGGAGAGATTTTCCTCGTCTTTGTCATTTATTTGGCAAAAGATTCGGGGTAATCTGAAGAGGATGAGTGAGAGATATAAGTGTGTGGCGGATAAGAGACGTGTGCCTGGTCCGGACCTGAATGTTGGTGAACTGAATTCCCTCAGACTCAGTGTTAAATATCCTTCCTAAATTGCTCTAGGGCAAGCATGTCAAACTCAAAGGCTAACATGGGCCAAAAAAACAAAATTTAAGTTTGTGGGCCGCATTAAAAAAAAAAAAAAAATCGTACATTTTCATAGAACAACATTGTTGTTTCATGACTGCTGACCCCCAACATGCCCAATAACACAAGTGAGACCTATATATATATATATATATATATATATATATATATATATACAAATATTAAACTTCACTATAAAACGCACCTAGGTTTTTGAGGAGGAAAATAAGAAAAAAATATTTTTAACCAAAAGTTGTGCTTTTGGTGGGCTTTGAATTAATGGTGGTCTGTGCATGACACTATTATGGGGGATCTGTGGATGACGCACTGTCATGTGGGGGATCTGTGGATGGCACTGTTATGGGGGACCTGTGGATGGCGCTGTTATGGGGGACCTGTGGATGGCGCTGTTATGGGGGATCTGTGGATGGCGCTGTTATGGGGGATCTGTGGATGGCGCTGTTATGGGGGATCTGTGGATGGCGCTGTTATGGGGGGTCTGTGGATGGCGCTGTTATGGGGGATCTGTGGATGGCGCTGTTATGGGGGATCTGTGGATGGCGCTGTTATGGGGGATCTGTGGATGGCGCTGTTATGGGGGATCTGTGGATGGCGCTGTTATGGGGGATCTGTGGATGGCGCTGTTATGGGGGATCTGTGGATGGCGCTGTTATGGGGGATCTGTGGATGGCGCTGTTATGGGGGATCTGTGGATGGCGCTGTTATGGGGGATCTGTGGATGGCGCTGTTATGGGGGATCTGTGGATGGCGCTGTTATGGGGGATCTGTGGATGGCGCTGTTATGGGGGATCTGTGGATGGAACTGTTATGGGGTGGGATATCTGTGGATGGTACTGCTATGGGGTGGGGGATCTGTGGATGGCATTGTTATGAGGTGGGGGGATCTGTGGATGGAACTGTTATGGGGGGTGTGGCAAAACCAACCTCGCCACTGGGTTTTGGAGAGGACTGGCTGCTGGCCTCTTGCCCCTGGATTATGGGCCATATACTAACTTTTAAACCCCTGAACCTATTCAAGTGAATTTTGGATAGGTTTGTGCCCAAGTTATACTGTTTAAATTAATGTAAGTTATGTGTATGGCCAATGTAAACTCACAAAGTTGTAACAATTTATAATAAGGGTAACTTGTCAGCTTGGGAGGAATATGCGGGTGTGTTTCTATTGTGCCATTGTCCCATTGTGTGTTTAAAATGGTGATGTCTGTTCTGTTGTCCTCACATGTGTATTGGCGATCTCCCTTTGTCCTCAGAGATAATTGGATTGCTCTTCAGGTTGTCTGGACAGAGAGGAGGAAACCATGATGCATTGTGGGAATATGTTGTCCTATGTCCCAGTCTTCATTCTGGTCCTCTGGGGGCGTGAACGATTGGTTGCTGTAGTTACATTATATGTGTTGTAAATCACTGATTGGTTGTATTTCAAACCCCTGTGGGCAGTACTATGTTTGTGGTTTATGAATAAAAGAGGCTGTACGTGAAGTACAGTCAGTCCACTGTTTGACCCTCAACACGGAGCCCTGTCTAGTTATTGGGGGGATTCACTGTATGCTGTTAGAAGACAGATTGCCAGAAGTGTAAGCTGATCCCTGTTCGTCTGCTAGCAGCTATTCGTGAGGTTCCAGTTTGGAGTGCTACTTTGAATCCAGTTCGGGACATGGGTGTTCTGCAGTAGCTGTGCCTGTCTCTCAGAAAGGGGCTTATCGCCTAAACGGATTTTAACCCCTTGTCTGCTGAAACGGTCCGTTACAGGGGGGATCTGTGGATGACACTGCTATATGTCATCCACAGATCCCCCTCATAACAGTGTCCCCCAATACACCGGCCCTCTGCTCACCGAAGTATTTATAAACGTGAATCCTTATCCTGTTATTAAGTTGAACTAACGCTGCGCTCTCCCATGTTCCCATGTTGCCCTGTATCCCCACAGCACTTACGAACACGCTTCCATAGCAGGCAGAGCGGACGGCACCAGTAACGTCACTCACTGACGTCGCGCGTCTGCTCCGCCTGCTTCATTCACGTTTATAAATACTTTGGTGAGCGGCGGGGCCCGGTGTAAGAGTACAGTGACTGCACCGGGCCCCGCCCCTAGTTACGGACTCCAGCCCCTCCTCTCTCCCGGCTCATACATAGCAGTCTGCGATGCTGCATCTTTGCCGGGCCGCAAAGATATTCATTGCGGGCCGCATGCGGCCCGCGGGCCGCATGTTTGACACCCATGCTCTAGGGCAACACCCAACTTCCGATTTGTCCGGAGGGCGGGTGACATGCATTAAATACAAACAACACTAAAAACATCCATAATACAAAAATCAATTATACACAATATCAGATAAAAAACTAATTGCAAACATTATCCACATGCGCTTCGCATACAAACAAATACAAACTGTGCAGCCTGCGATTATGACATGCAAGCTGCCTTAATATCCCATTCTATGTTAAGGCCGTGTGGTAGGAGGGTTCCCATCTCATATATCCACTCTGCTTCTCTTTTGTTTATCTGTTTAACAGGGTCTCCCCCTCTCCAGTGTCTCCGCACCAGTTCAACGGCACAGAATCTTAAACCGCTCTGATTTTTCTGGTGCACTTTTTTGTAATTCACCTAAACACTGTGGGCCAGATTTATCATGACTCTGACAGCTCACTCCACTTTAACATATGGCTAAAGTCAGTTTTAGCCAAGTCAGATTTATGATCGGCCCTTTAAGACTGTAATAAATGTGGTTTGATGGTAGCAGTTTATCGGTCAGTAAGCAGCTTTACAAAAGTCGCACGTTTTTATGAAAAAGTCGCATGTTCTATTAAAAAGTCTCATAAGATAAGCATGGTCCTCACTGGAGTGAAATTGCGACTTTTTTGCGACTTTTTAAATAGTCCCAATAGTAAATCTGTCTAGAGATTCATTTACATAAGAAAACACGCCCACTTTCAGAAAACTGGCGAGCATAGTGCAGAGCATAAAAAAGTCGCAAATTAGTGCGCAGTTTTAGCGTTTGCGACTTTTTCACTCCATTATTCTGACCTGAGCTAATGATAAATCTGGCCCTGTGGGTCTCCAGACCCTTCTTAATGTTTCGGACGTGTTCAGCAATGCGGGTTTTTAATTTTCTTAGAGGACGACCTATATATTGCGTCTACCATACAGACCCTTGCATGTGCATAGCAGTCAGGGAGAGCTCTTAGGGTTTTATAGGGCTCACCTATAAGCTCCTGAGTTTGGGATCAAGCCAGTCGCTCGTTTATTATTTATTATAATATTTATTATGTTCCAGCTATCTGCTAACTTCATCCGTGACACCTGAATACAGATGAGAAGAACTTTAGCTGAATCTCTGTAGGAATGGAGTTCATGAGGAGAGATGAAGTACAGAGAGGACGGACTGGACAGACTGTGGTAATGGAGACTGCATATTATCCACATCACCCCCACCCTCCTCTCTGTACTTCATGAACTCCATTTCTACATAGATTTAGCTGAAGATCATATTATACTGTATTCAGGATCATAGAAGAAGATGAGGCAGCTCTTTGGCTCACTGCTCTGAAGTAGCATGTCCTCCTGTGTGATTAGGACAGGTTTTGGGTGTACTAATAGGACAGTGACCATTTTGTTTCTCCTAATAACTGCTCCCTAGGCAAAACGAGCCATCATAACTAATGAAAGGTATTGTAACGGAGAGTCGGCGACGCGCTCTCTGCAGCGTCGCCGGCATCCCGCTCGTGAGAAGGAGCGAGGACACAGTCAGCATCCTGGTCTCCTTGGTGACAAGGGGGCAGGGAGGACCTGGGCTCGCTTGCTTCCTCAGCGTGGCTGGCGTCCTCCATCTCCTAGACAACGAGTTGCTGGACATGGGTCATGTGACGCTGGCCACGTCACGTGACTAGAGATGTCCCAAACTATTCGCCGGTGAACATCGCTTGTTCGCTGCGGCGGGCGAACATATGCGATGTTCGGTCCGCCCCCTATACGTCATCATTGAGCTAACTTTGACCCTGTACCTGACAGTCAGCAGACACATTCCAGCCAATCAGCATACCCTCCCTCCCAGACCCTCCCACCTCCTATCAAAAAGCAAGGACAGCATCCATTTTAGATTCATTCTGAAACTGCAGTGTTAGTTAGAGCAGGGAGAGTGCTGCTGCTGCTGAATTAATAGGGAAATCGTTAGCTAGGCCAGTGTTCTGTGTCCACTCCAGTCCTCAAAGACTCATCTGCTGTCCATGACACCACCCCAAAAAGCCCTTTTTAGGGCTGGTACATCAGTCTGCTTTTTTTATTTTATTAGATCTATATCTATATCTATATCTATCTCAGTTCCGATCGGAGTCCCAGCAGTGTAATGCTGGGGCTCCGATCGGTTACCATGGTAGCCAGGACGCTACTGAAGTCCTGTCTGCCATGGTCAGTTAGTCAGCAGCATACTTATACTGACTGATGTCTGACTGGTCCTGCAAGATGATATTTCAGAGGTGGAAGTGGAGGAGGAGAAGGGGGGTTGCAGCCACTAACGTAGCTGGTGGCGAAAACCCTGATGGAAGTGGGGCCCGCAAGATTTGGTGCCGGTAGCACCTGTGCCATCCCAGGGTACGACTCGCTCCTGGCCTCCACAACGTTCACCCAGTGTGCCATCAGAGAAATGTAGCGTCCCTGGCCACAAGCACTTGTCCATGTGTCAGTCGTTAAGTGGACCTTCCCAATAACTGCATTGGTCAGGGCACGGTTGATGTTACGGGACACATGCTGGTGTAAGGCTGGGACTGGACATCATGAAAAATATTGGCGACTGAATAACGAGGGACCACCGCCGCCATCAGGCGGCGGAAAGCCTAAGTGTCCACAAGCCTAAATGGCAACATTTCCAGGGCCATCAATTTGGAAAGGTGCTCATTCAGTGCTATGGCCTGTGGGTGGGTGGCTGGGTATTTGCGCTTTCATTCAAAGGCCTGGGGTATAGACATCTGTATGCTGCGCTGGGACACAGAAGGGGATGTGCTAGCTGATGGTGCTTGCGAAGGTCTAGGTGCATGGCCAGGCCTGCGTCTTGGACAGGGGATTGGCCAGCACATAACACGGAGAGAAGAGAAGGCAGTAGTGTGACCTGCAGACACTGATTGTGGACACAGGCGTTCGGCCATCCTATTAGGGTGCTTTGATGCCATGTGGTGTTGAGGTTGCTAGTGTTCATGCCCCTGCTCATTTTACGGCACAGGTTGCAAATGACAATACTTTCCTCAAAAAAGCGCATCTACCCCTTGGCATCTACCCCTTGGCAAGAGAGATTGCCTCAAGGCGGTGCTCCGGGGAACAATTGCAGACCTGTTTGGTGTGGCCCGCCTTCTTCTTTTTGCCACCCCACTGCCTCTTCCAGCCTGTTGCGGTGCTGTGGATCCCTCCCTCTCTGTACTGCTGTCCTCGCTCAGCTTGCCACCTTCCCAGGTTGGGTTAGTGACTTTATCGTCTACCACCTCCTCTTCCACTTCCTAACTCTGGTTATCTTCCTGACTTGTTGACCTAACAGCAACCTCAGTTATTGACAACTGTGTCTCAACCTCTTATCAACCTCTTGTGACACTAATTGCAGTTGACTTATTGGCAACTGTGTCTCATCATCATTCACCTCATGAAACACTAATTGCCATTCCCCACCGTCATCTTCTTGTGACTGTGGATGCTCAAGAGTTTGGGAATCAGGACACAATATCTCCTCATGTCCCTCTTCAAGCGGGCTTGGCGAGAGGCGCAAATCAAGGAATGGCGATGAGCTCCTTGGAATAGCTGAGTGTGGAATCACTTGTTTGCCAAGATTCCATGGTGGGAGGAAGGAGTATCAGGGTAAGGATTCTGTTGACCAGACTCTTGGCTACTGAGACTGGACTTTGTGGAAGACATAGAAACTTAGAAACATATAAGGGCTGGTGAGATAAGAACCATTTAGCCATCTAGTCTGCCCAATATACTGAACACTATGAATAGCCCTTGGCCCTATCTTATATGAAGGATGGCCTTATGCCTATCCCATGCATGCTTAAACTCCTTTACTGTATTTGCAGCTACCACTTCTGCAAGAAGGCTATTCCATGCATCCACTACTCTCTCAGTAAAGTAATACTTCCTGATATTACTTTTAAACCTTTGCCCCTCTAATTTAAAACCTATGTCCTCTTGTAGCAGTTTTTCTTCTTAAATATTCTCTCCTCTTTTACTTTGTTGATTCCCTTTATGTATTTAGCAGTTTCTATCATATCCCCTCTGTCTCGTCTTTCTTCCAAGCTATACATGTTAAGGTCCTTTTAATCTTTCCTGGTAAGTTTTATCCTGCAATCCATGTACTAGTTTAGTAGCTCTTCTCTGAACTCTCTCCAAAGTATCAATATCCTTCTGGAGATATGGTCTCCAGTACTGCGCACAATACTCCAGATGAGGTCTCACTAGTGCTCTGTAGAGTGGCATGAGCGCCTCCCTCTTTCTACTGGTAATTCCTCTCCCTATACACCCAAGCATTCTGCTAGCATTTGCTGCTGCTCTGACATTGTCTGCCTATCTTTAACCCCTTAAGGACTCGGCCCTATTTCACCTTCTGGACTTGGCCATTTTTTGCAAATCAGACCAGTGTCACTTTAAGTGCTGATAACTTTAAAACGCTTTGACTTATCCAGGCCATTCTGAGAATGTTTTTTCGTCACATATTGTACTTCATGACACTGGTAGAATGAAGTAAAAAAAAACATTTTTATTTATAAGAAAAATACCAAATTTACCAAAAATTTGTAAAAAATTGCAAATTTCCAAGTTTAAATTTCTCTACTTCTATAATACATAGTGTAGGGATTTCCCAAATGGTAGCCTTCAGATAAATACACAGTAGCCTTTTAGTGGTGGAAATCAAAGTAATAAATGTCTTTTATTGTTGGCACACCACAATTCAACAGGCGGTAGTGATCAGCTTACTTCAGCTGACACTTAAAGAAAAACAATTCAGTCTTGAATCTGAACAATCACATAGAAAGTTTTTAGGGCACAGTACCGTACTCCCCACGGAGTGGATGGGAACCTTGCTTTGTCCTTTGTCTCTCGGCAGAGACCCTCTGGTTTTCACTCGGCTCCAAAAACACACAGCTACACAGAGCTCCACCATCAGCCAGGTAATCATCACCCCTGACCCTGCTGGGTGACTTTTTTGTAAGCCCGTCAAAACCCGGTCTGGACCATGGGGAACAGCCACCCACCCTGCATTTTGGCTGCTCGCAGTAAGAGCTGGCCCGGATTAGCTTTTCACAGCTATGCTAACTATCAAAGTGTCCATCTGCAACTGCTGCGGACATATGCACTACTGGCTCCTACTTCACCGAGGCCAGGAACCTCGGTGACACATATCTTCCATCTATGATGGTCCCTTGTGCCTTTCTACATATCCCCCCCCCCTGCCCATAGCCGGGGGTCTGGGCAACTCCAGCAAACATGCAGTGTACTCTGGATAGGGCATCCGCATTTCCTTGTAGCCTGCCCGGCCTATGCTCTACCGAAAACCTAAAGCCCTGTAGGGCTAGAAACCAACGGGTGACACGGGCATTCTTACCCTTTTTCTCTATTAACCATTGCAGAGGGGCATGATCCGAGACCAGTGTAAATCTCCATCACAGGAGATGGTATCGGAGACAATCAAGGGCCCACTTAATGGCTAAGCATTCCCTTTCAATTATAGAGTAATTCCGCTCTGCCGGGGACAGTTTTCTGCTGAGGTAACACACGGGATGTTCCTCCTGCAGTACGCAGCCCTGCAGGGTATTGCGATGTGAGGTCACGGTTAATAGGCATACGAGGGTTACTCACAGTTTGCAGGGAGACCCTGGGCAAGCGTACATCAGTGATGAAGAGGCTGGCACAGGAGACCTCTGGGGCACTCTCTGTATATAGGGACCAGGCCTGATGATGGGCGAGGTACCCTGGATGTTGCAGATGTTTAATGTGCCTAGGGCAAGGTCCCTTTAAGGTTCGTGACGCCAGTGCCTGTAACGGTGGCACATTGGTTAATGATAGTGGTAATAAGTGAGGAACACGTTGTTGTGGTGAACCAAAACCTCCTTTTACTTGAAACGGTTAACTTTATACAGTCTTTTGTAAAGTTCCAGGTAATGCAACAGTATAAAGCAGGCTTTCACATCAATGGCAGGTACAATCTTCTTGCAAGATACACAGGGGGTAAAAACACTCACAGACCAGGCTGCACTTCTCCTCAGAGATCCTGTGGACTATTCCTCAGAACTCCTGGCTGTCTTTATCCCAAGGCCCGTATGCCCTAATGCTGGCTTTATCTTTGGTAGCAAACTTCCTCAGGTATATATCCTTGCTTTAGGTATAATACTTCCGCCCTTCAGCTTACTTGTCTAGCTGAAATACTGGCTCTGCTCTGCTTATGGGAACTTGGTTTCTCAGGAGGCAACTCTTCCCCTGGTGATAATCTTCTGAGCTAACTCTGGCTCAATATCCTCAGGCAGACCGGTCCACTCTCCCTGGCCTCCTGGTGTCAACTAGAAGCCTGGGCTGTCTAGCTGCATGTCAGGATGTGGCTCTCAGCTTCTCTCTGGCTAAGGTGCACACTCCCTTCTGTCTCTACACAGACTCCTGACTACACAGACTGAACTCTTCCCTGTCTGGGCCTAAATATATATACTAGGGGTTCCCTAGCTCCCTCTAGTGCCTAGGATGCTGAACTACACCCTAATAGGCCTGCTACACAGATCACAGGAAAATACACATAAATACATATTAAAATGCATTAAAATGTACTGTGAAATACACTGCCACTGTCCCACAGGAGGTGGAGAACAACGTGGCCCAATTGACCCTTGTGTAGTGCCCACATTTACCTAGTGGGACACTACACTCCTCATTTATGACTTGAGACATTACTGCCCCTATGCTTACTTCTGATGCATCTGTCTGAACAATAAATTCCCGGGAGAAGTCAGGGGCTACCAAGATGGGCTGTCTACAGAGGGCGGACTTAAGTTTTTGGAAGGCCTCTTCAGCCTCCGGGGACCACTTGATCACAGCAGACTTCCCCCCTTTTGTAAGGTCGGGCAGGGGTACTGCTATTTCTGCAAACTTGGGAACAAATCTCCTGTAGTATCCCACAATACCAAGAAAGGCTTTGACCTGTTTCTTGGTAAGTGGGCGGGGCCATTTCTGGATAGCTTCCACTTTAGTTACTTGGGATATATCGTAGGAAGAGGTATAATAAAACCCCAAGTATCGAGCCTCTTCCCACCCCATGGCACACTTACTTGGATTTATAGTGAATCCGGCCTTTCGTAGCGCATCTAGGATGCTCTGAACTTTACTGAGGTGACTCTCCCAATCTTGACTGAAGATCACTATATCATCCAAGTAAGCGGCCGTATATTCCCGATGTGGACGTAAGATTTGGTCCATAACTCTCTGGAAGGTGGCGGGGGCCCCTTGCAACCCAAACTGCATCCTAACGTACTGGAAGGACCCTTCCGGTGTAGAAAACAGTTTTTTCCCTAGCTTCTCTCGACAACGGAATTTGCCAGTATCCCTTTGTAAGATCCAGGGTCGTTATGTATCGAGCTGGCCCTAGTCTCTCAATGAGCTCATCCACCCGGGGCATGGGATAAGCATCTACTTTGGACACCTCGTTTAATTTTCGGTAGTCATTACAAAATCGCCATTCTCCATTGGGCTTCAGGACTAGCACTATGGGACTAGACCACCCACTTTTGGAGTCCTCAATTACTCCCAGTTTTAACATTCTCTGGACCTCTTTGGAAACTATCTCCCTTCGGGCCTCAGGTATCCTGTACGGTTTTAAATTTACTCGTGCCTGAGGTTATGTTAGAATTTCATGTTCCACGACCTGGTTTACAGAAACCCTTGGCTTAACCAAGTCCCTATTCTGCTGTAACAGGAGCTGGCATTGGTATTTTTGGGAAGGGGACAGGGTTTTGGCAATTTTTACATTGTCGATGGTGGCGTCTGGTTGGGTCAACAGACATGGGCTCTCAGGAGGGTCCCTATCCGTCCATGGTTTTAACAAGTTGATGTGGTAGATTTGATAGGGCTTTCTCCTACCTGGCTGATGTACCCAGTAGTTAACTTCGCCCACCCTCTCAGTTATCTCATAGGGCCCTTGCCACTTGGCCAGGAACTTGCTCTCCACTGTGGGGACTAAGACTAAAACACTGTCCCCAGGACTGAACTGTCTAAGACGGGCCGTCCTGTTGTATATGTTCGCTTACGCCTCCTGTGCCTGGAGCATATGCTCTTTCACAATAGGTGTCATTTGAGCTATTCGCTCCTGCAATGTAGTCACATGTTCAATGACACTTTTGTAAGGCGTGACCTCACTCTCCTAGGTCTCCTTAGCGATATCTAACAGGCCTCGTGGATGTCTTCCATACAACAACTCAAAAGGCGAGAAACCTGTTGACACTTGGGGTACCTATCTGATTGAGAACAGTAGATAAGGCAACAGGTAATCCCAATCTCTGCCATCTTTCTCAACCACTTTTTTCAACATTGCCTTCAAAGTTTTATTAAAGCGTTCCACCAGGCCATCTGTCTGTGGGTGGTACGCAACTGGTTAATTTTTAATACTTTACAGAGATCCTGCAAGACCCTGGACATGAACGGGGTCCTCTGGTCAGTCAGGATCTCCTTGGGCAGTCCTGTTCTGGAGAAAATCTGAAACAGTTCACTGGCTATAACTTTAGAGGTAGCTTTCCTCAAGGGCACCGCCTCAGGGTATCGGGTAGCATAATCCATTACCACTAATATACAGGGTGGGCCATTTATATGGATAAACCTTAATAAAATGGGAATGGTTGGTGATATTAACTTCCTGTTTGTGGCACATTAGTATATGTGAGGGGGGGGAAACTTTTCAAGATGGGTGGTGACCATGGTGGCCATTTTGAAGTCATTGCAAAGTGAGGGTACCTTTCGTCTGCCCCTGGCTCTTGAGGTGCCCCATTGACTACCCCCACATTAAGGCCCCTTTTAGAGAGTATCATCTCGGAACTGAGCAGTCCCAAAGTTTCCCCGAGACACCTCTAAGTCGGGGACAGTCTCCTCAAGGGCAGACTCTTCCTCATTCTCACCTACCATGGCCGAGAACGGAAATTCAGGGACCATCTCAGGGTCAAGGAGCACGGGGCTGTCTGCAGCACCAGGGCGCTGCTGCGGTACTGCCTTGGCCAACAGGTCCCAGAACACAGGACAGTCTCGGCCAATGATAATCTCATGCATCAACCCCTGCACTACCCCTACCTGGTGGTATACCGTACACTCTTCTGTTTTTAAGGTCACCTGGGCTATTGGGTAGACCTTGGTATCACCATGAATGCAGGTGACTCCCAAGGTCTTCCCAGGAACCAACTTATGAGGAATACGGGACGTTACAGAGAGAGGGCAGAGAGCATGCAGGAATCGGTCCATTACAACCCGCTCCACCATTTTGACTGGGGAACAGACATCCGGCTGTAGCCATTTTTGGACGAGGTGCAGTAGATCAAACATTTGGGACCTGGGAGGCTTGCCTCTCTGAAACCCCCACTGGTGCACCCTCTGAGCTCGGACGGTGATGGTTACCCCTAGACGTGCCAAGATTTATGCCTTTAGTCGGGAGTATTCCCGTGTATCCTGCAACGATAAGTCATAATACACCTTCTGGGGTTCGCCTGAGAGGAAGGGGGCCAGCACCTCGGCCCATTGCTCAGCTGGTAGTCTCTCACGCTCAGCGACCCGCTCAAAGACGGTGAGAAAGGCTTCTACGTCATCCTCTGCGGTCATTTTTTGTAGGGCAGATTGCACGTTTTTTTTTCCGCCCATATTCTGTTCAGCCACATACCCCGCTGGTTGTGCTGCCACCCTCTCTCTTAGGGTTGCAATTTGCTCCGCCAGTAGGCGGTTTGTCTCCTGCTGATGTGCATTAGCCTGCCTTTGTTGATCCAATGCCTATTGCTGCTGTAGATTGCTCTGCACCATGTGCTTGATAAGATCCTCCATTTTCATTGACTCTTGTTGAAGCTCCGCTGCTGCTTTAACCCAGGACATCAATTGAAAAACTTCCTTTAACAACCAAAAAAATCCATTCAGTAATTTAGGATACTGGCCCTTTAAGAGTCCAAACAGAGAAGAAAAAAAACGCTTCTGACATTTAACTTGTTGCTCCTTGAAGCAATCCTGGGTGTGCCCGCATCCGACACCAATTGTAGGGATTTCCCAAATGGTAGCCTTCAGATAAATGCACAGTAGCCTTTTAGTGGTGGAAATCAAAGTAATAAATGTCTTTTATTGTTGGCACACCACAATTCAACAGGCGGTAGGGATCAGCTTACTTCAGCTGACACTTAAAGAAAAACAATTCAGTCTTGAATCTGAACAATCACATAGAAAGTTTTTAGGGCACAGTACCGTACTCCCCACGGAGTGGATGGGAACCTTGCTTTGTCCTTTGTCTCTCGGCAGAGACCCTCTGGTTTTCACTCTGCTCCAAAAACACACAGCTACACAGAGCTCCACCATCAGCCAGGTAATCATCACCCCTGACCCTGCTGGCTGACTTTTTTGTAAGCCCGTCAAAACCCGGCCTGGACCATGGGGAACAGCCACCCACCCTGCACTTTGGCTGTTCCAAGTAAGAGCTGGCCCAGATTAGCTTTAAACAGCTATACTAACTATCAAAGTGTCAATCAGCAACTGCTGCGGATATATGCACTACTGGCTCCTACTTCACCGAGGCCAGGAACCTCATTGACACATATCTTCCATCTATGATGGTCCCTTGTGGCTTTCTACAATAGTAATACCTCCAAAAATAGTTATTACTTTACATTCCCCATATGTCTACTTCATGTTTGGATCATTTTGGGAAGGATATTTTATTTTTTGGGGAAGTTACAAGGCTTAGAAGTTTAGAAGCAAATCTTGAAATTTATCAGAAATTAAAAAAAAATAATAATTTTTAGGGACTAGTTCAGGTCTGAAGTCACTTTGCGAGGCTTGCATAATAGAAAACACCCCAAAATGACCCCATTCTTTAAACTACACCCCTCAAGGTATTCAAAACAGATTTTACAAACTTTGTTAACCCTTTAGGTGTTCCACAAGAATTAATGGAAAATAGAGATACAATTTCCAATTTTTGGCAGATTTTCCATTTTTTAATTTTTTTCCAGTTACAAAGCAAGGGTTAACAGCCAAACCAAACTCAATATTTATGGCCCTGATTCTGTCGTTTACAGAAACACTCCATATGTGGTCATAAAATGCCTTACGGGCACACGGCAGGGCGCAGAAGGAAAGGAATGCCATACGGTTTTTTAAAGGCAGGTTTTGCTGGACTGTTTTTTGGACATCATGTCCCATTTGAAGCCCCCCTGATGCACCCCTAGAGTAGAAACTCCCAAAAAGTGACCCCATTTTAGAAACTACGGGATAGGGTGGCAGTATTGTTGGTACTAGTTTAGGGTACATATGATTTTTGGTTGCTCTATATTACACTTTTTGTGAGGCAAGGTAACAAGAAATAGCAGTTTTGGCACCGTTTTTATTTTTTGTTATTTACAACATTCGTCTGACAGGTTAGATCATGTAATATTTTTTATAGACCAGGTTGTCACGGACGCTGCGATACCTAATATGTATACTTTTTTTTTAAATTTATGCAAGTTTTACACAATGATTTCATTTTTGAAGCAAAAAAAATCATGTTTTAGTGTTTCCATAGTCTGAGAGCCATAATTTTTCAGTTTTTGGGCGATTACCTTGGGTAGGGTATGGTTTTTGCAGAATGAGATGACTGTTTTATTGGCACTATTTTGGGGTGCGTGTGACTTTTTGGTCACTTGCTATTACACTTTTTGTGATGTAAGGTGACAAAATGGTTTATTTAGCACAGTTTTTTTTTTTTTTTTTTACAGTTCATCTCAGGAGTTAGGTCATGTGAAATTTTTATAGAGTCGGTCGATCCGGACGTGGCGATACCTAATATGTATACTTTTTTTTTTATTTATGTAAGTTTTACATAATAACAGCTATTTTAAAACAAAAAAAATGATGTTTTAGTGTCTCCATATTCTGAGCCATAGTTTTTTTTATTTTTTAGGCGATTGTCTCAGGTAGGGGCTAATTTTTTGCGGGATGAGGTGATGGTTAGATTGGTACTATTTTGGTGGGCAAAGGCCTTTTTGATCGCTTGCTGTTGTACTTTTTGTGATTGTAAGGTGACAAAAAATGGTTTATTTAGCACAGTTTTTAGATTTTATTTTTTATGGTGTTCATCTGAGGGGTTCGGTCATGTGATATGTTTATAGAGCCTGTCGATATGGACACGGCGATACCTAATATGTATACATTTTTTTTTTTTTCCCCAATTTTTTTAAACTTTATTTGGGGAAAATGTTTTTGTTTATTTTTACTTGAAACGTTTAATTTTTTTGGGGGAAAACCTTTTTCAACTTTATATTTTTTTCACTTTCTTTTTTGTCCCACTTTGGGACTTGAAATTTTGGGGGTCTAATCCCCTTTACAATGCATTCCAATACTTCTGTATTGGAATGCATTGGCTGTATGAGTAATACTGTGTGTATTACTCATACAGCTTCCGGCCTGTGAGATCCAGGGGGCTGGATCTCACAGGCTCGTCACCGGAAGGCAGCGTGATGCCTGCCTTAGACATCGCGCTGCCTTCCATGCCATCGGGTCCCCCCTACAGCCGCATGGGGACCGGATGGCACTGCCGCCCGCCTCTGCCGCACCAGGTAAAAGCCACAAACCGCAGGTCTGAATTGACCTGCGGTTTGCGGCGATCGCCGACACGGGGGGATCATGGGACCTTCCACCGGCGTTGTGACAGGATGCCCGCTGAATGATTTCAGCGGACATCCTGTTCCTATTAACCCCCGCCGCGCCACAATCTTGTTTTAAAGTTAGGACGTACCGGTACGCCCTGGGTCCTTAAGGACTCGGGAAACAGGGCGTACCGGTACGCCCTAAGTCCCTAAGGGGTTAAGTCTTCTGAAATAATTACCCCTAAATCCCTTTCCTCAGATACTGAGGTTAGGACTGTATCACTGATTTTATATTCTGCTCTTGGGTTTTTACGCCCCAGGTGCCAGATTTTTGACCATTCCTCTGGTTTTCCTAAATCCTTTTGCATTTGGTGTATCCCTGCAGGAACATCAACCCTGTTGCAAATCTTTGTGTCATCAGCAAAAAGACACACCTTACCATCGAGGCTGATAAAGATATTAAACAATATGGGTCCCACAACAGATCCCTGAGGTACCCCCCTGGTAACAAGACCATGGTCTGAATATACTCCATTGACTACAACCCTCTGTTGCCTGTCCCTCAGCCACTGCCTAATCCATTCAACAATATGGGAGTCCAAGCACAAAGACTATACTTTATTGATAAGCCTTCTATGTGGGACGGTATCAAAAGCCTTACTAAAGTCTAGATAAGCGATGTCTACTGCACCTCCTCCATCTATTATTTTAGTCACCCAATCAAAAAAATCAATAAGATTAGTTTGACATGATCTCCCTGAAGTAAACCCATGCTTTTTTTCATCTTTCAATCCATGGGATTTTAGATGTTCCACAATCCTCTCCTTAAGTATGGTTTCCATTAATTTCCCCACTATTGATGTCAGGCTTACTGGCCTATAGTTGCCCGATTCCTTCCTACTACCTTTCTTGTGAATGGGCACAACATTTGCTAATTTCCAATCTTTTGGGACGACTCCTGTTACCAGTGATTGTTAAATAAATCTGTTAATGGTTTTGCTAGTTCACAGCTAAGCTCTTTTAATAGCTTTGGGTGTATCCCATCAGGCCCCTGTGACTTATTTGTATTAATTTTAGACTGCTGACTTAGAACCTCTTGCTCTGTACAGACACATGCATCAAAAGATTTATTAGTCTTCCTTCGTAACTGAGGTCCTTTTCCTTTGTAAAAACGGAACAGAAGTATTTATTGAGGCAGTCAGCTAGTCAGACAGGGTGGTGCTTAACCGACTGGAAGCATTATCTGCTGCAATCCAACCTGGTCGCACTGGTCTGACTTTCAGAGTGGTGTCCTGCGCCACCCTGCAAACTGGGACAAGAAGCTAGGTATTGTGGATGAGTGTGTTTCTTGTGCTCTGGCAGCAGGTACAGTTTCACCACACCCAGGGCCACGGCCTCTTCCCCATCCCTTACTGCTCACTTTGCACATATTAAATGGTATATATGCTTGCAAGTATGTCACACGTACAGTAGCGCTGGTTTTGTAAGTGTATGCGAAAATAAAGTACACAGAATGTCACAGATATTTTTAGGATGCGCACACATTAAACAGGAGATGTAGCACAGATAATGTTCCTGTCCACAGCGTCTATGAAAAAGTACACAATGTCACAGATAATTTTAGGATACACAAACATAATACAGGCGGTACAGCGCAAGTAATGTCGCTGTCACCACCGCCTAATAAAAAATTAAACTGAATTAAAGTAACTGCCATTTCACTACCAAAAATGAAATTCCTAACATATGTGATGCTAAAGGGGAGATATTCTTGAAGCTGCATTTTTCAGCTAATTTTACCTTTCTCATGTCTGTATTCAGCCCTTAGCAACCATATTTCTCTGTGGCTGTATTTGAGCTTCTTCCTAAAATGGCATCTCCTGCACTTCCTGTGGTGATGTTTGCCCTTTCTTGAGGCCGTCCTGTATTTCCCTCACTTCTCATAAGCCCTTGCTCTCCTCACATGCACTAGCTCACATGCAGGACCAATCAGAATGCAGACAACCTCCTTCACTACCCAAGAGCAGTGTGTTTCCTCTCACATACAGCTAACCAGAGACAAGCCCTGCATTACATGAAATCAGTAAGCATTTGTTTCAATAGTCTGCTATTGTAATCTGTGCTGCTTTCCCACTGATGCTTTTACTTTACTGACCCTATCTACAGAATGATCATATTTTTGCAGCCAAGTGCCCCCTAGATCCTATTTTTGCAGCCAGTGCCCCCAGACTATATTTTTGCAGCCAGGTGCCCCCTACACTTTAGTAACACAGCCAAATACTCACCTAGTTCCTCTTAATAAACTCCAACACATCTCTCCCCTCCAGCAGCGCGATGTACACTGTCAGATCGCGCTGCTGTGAAGGAATGCAAGCGCAGCCCTGATTCCCTCCAGCAGCGCGATCTACACTTACACATCGCGCTGCTGTGAAGGAAGACAAGCGGTGCTGATTCTCTCCAGCAGCGCGATGTGTATAATGCATTTTCACTTGGGGTATGTTATTAATATGCTATACCGCTTTAAAATAAGATATAGGGGTAGGCATCACAGACTCCTTGCAGGCATGAAGGCTGGGAGGAGGAGCCAGTGTCCTACAACACCGTGAACGCGCATCCAGGGCTGAGCTCCTCCCCCCAGAGCTGATCCGTCTCTTGTTTTGAAGATAGAGAAGACGGACTGCACATGGCAATGCACTGAGGAGACGGCTGCACAATGGTAAAGTGGTGCACATTTATGGGAGTTTTTATCATGTCAAACCGAAAATAATTAAATTTTAAAACACAAATGCACATATACTGTAGGGTACACTATACCATTACAGTATAAAAAATGAAACCGCAGTTACACTTTAATGTTACTGATATTTAGAATGCGCAAACGTTATACAGGAGGTATAGTGCAAGCAATGTCGCTGTCACCACCGGCTAATAAAAAAATACTCTGAATGAAAGTCACTGATATTTAGGATGTACAAACGCTATACAGGAGATGTAGCGCAGGTAATGTCGCTGTCACCAGCGGCCAAACAATGGCACTGAATGTCACAGATATTTAGGCTGCGCAAATGTAAAATAAAAGATGTAGCAGAAGTTGTGTCAGAAACAGCACTAACAATTGCAAACTATTTAGCGCAGGTTGCGCTAATAATATATTTTGCAGCCAGATACAACAATAGTCCTTAAAAGGACGTTTGGGTCTCTAACAAGTTTTTTCACTAAAATATTACTATTTCACTCCCTACATTATCTCTCCCTTCTTCAGCACAGCTCTCCCTGACTAACACTGAGCCGAACACGTGTCATCCGGTGCTATATGGCTACAGCATTACCAGGGCCGTGTTTAACCAGTTGCTCCTGGGGGGCCTAAGGCAGCTCCCTCATGAGCCCTGCTAGCCACTGCTCAAGTGTCAGGCTGTCAGCTACACAGCGAACTGTGAGAGCTGTGATTCTCTTAGGAGATAGGACCTTAGATGACATCATCACCATGTGACCAGTAACCTAGCAATATTACTGGTCACATGGCTATGAGGTAATCAAAGGTCCTGTCTACCAGGAGTGTTGCTGCAGGAGAAGTTTGCCTTAACTGTGGAGCTTTTTTTGTGAAGATTACATCAGGAAAAGGTGACAGGGGCTGTTATACTGTAAGCTACTGTATACTGTGGGGGGGGGGGGGGCTGTATACTGTGGGGGGCTGTATACTGTGGGGTGCTATACTGCTCTACTGTGGGGTGCTGTATATTGTGGGGTGCTATACTGCTCTACTGTATACTGTGGGGTGCTGTATACTGTGAGATGCTATACTGTTCTACTGTATACTGTGGGGTGCTGTATATTGTGGTGTGCTATACTGCTCTGCTGTATACTGTGGGGTGCTGTATACTGTGGTGTGCTATACTGCTCTACTGTATACTGTGGGGTGCTGTATACGGTGGGGGGCTGTATATTGTGAGGTGCTATACTGTTCTACTGTATACTGTGGGTTGCTGTATACCATTGGGTTGCTGTATACTGTGGGGTGCTATACTGCTTTACTGTATATTGTGGGGTGCTTTATATTGTGGGGCGCTATACTGCAATACTGTATACTGTGGGGTGCTGTATACTGTGGGGTGTGGTATTATGTATATTGTGGGGTGCTGTATACTGTGAGGTGCTATACTGCTCTACTGTATACTGTGAGGTGCTGTATAGTATGGGGTGCAGTATACTGTGGGGTGCTGTATACTGCGGTGTGCTATACTGCTCTACTGTATACTGTGGGGTGCTGTATACTGTGGTGTGCTATACTGCTCTACTGTATACTGTGGGGTGCTGTATACGGTGGGGGGCTGTATATTGTGGGGTGCTATACTGCTCTACTGTATACTGTGGGGTGCTGTATACCGTTGGGTTGCTGTATACTGTGGGGTGCTATACTGCTTTGCTGTATACTGTGGGGTGCTGTATACTGTGGGGTGCTGTATACCGTTGGGTTTCTGTATACTATGGGGTGCTATACTGCTTTACTGTATATTGTGGGGTGCTGTATACTGTGGGGTGCTATAATGCTCTACTGTATACTGTGGGGTGCTGTACACTGTGGGTGCTGTATATTGTGGAGTGCTATACTGCTCTACTGTATACTGTGGGGTGCTGTATGTTGTGGGGTGCTATACTGCTCTACTGTATACTGTGAAGTGCTGTATACTGTATAGTATGGGGTGCTGTATACTGTGGGGGTTCTGTATACTGCAGTGTGCTATACTGCTCTACTGTATACTGTGGGGTGCTGTATACTGCTCTACTGTATACTGTGGGGTGCTGTATACTGCTCTACTATATACTGTGGGGTGCTGTATACTGTATAGTGTGGGGTTCTGTACACTATTGGGTGCTATACTGCATACTGTGTTTGTGGGTTGCTGTATACTATAGGGTGCTATACTGCATACTGTGGGTTGCTGTATACTATAGAGTGCTATACTGTGGGGTGCTGTATACTATAGGGTACTATACTGCATACTGTGGGTTGCTGTATACTGTAGGGTGCTATACTGTGTAGTGCTATCTACCAAGAATTTATGTCCGAAGGTAGCTTCAGGTAAATTGGCACCTCGATTTATTGGCCTTTATGAGATTATTGACATCTTTAACCCTGTGTCTTTTAAGTTACGGTTACCTGACTCCTTTCGCATTCATAATGTTTTTCACAAAGCTTTACTCAAAAAGTGTCGCCTGTATCTCCTGCACAGGAATCTCTGCCGCCAGTGGAGGTTGCCGTTCAATTAGAATACGAGATTTCTAGAATCCTTGATGTGAGGAAAGTTCGTAATTCTTTGCAGTATTTGGTTCACTGGAAGGGTTTTGGTCCTGAAGAGAGGTCTTGGGTGCCTGCAAGTAAAATGCATGCTAAGAGATTGGTGAGGAGATTCCATTTAGCTTACCCGAAAAAACCAACACCAGCGATTAATGGTCTGGTGGCCTCGTCTCCATGGTGACAAGGGGGCTGGGAGGACCTGGGCGCACATGCTTCCTCAGCGTGGTCGGCGTCCTCCATCTCCTAGACAACGAGCAGGTGGGGAACTGAGCGCCGGTGCTAGTGAGTCGGCGCTCAGGTGTACAGAGATGCTGGACATGGGTCATGTGACGCTGGCCACGTCACGTGATCCATCAAGAGTACCTATTTAAACAGGTAACCTGCTGGCCACAGGTTGCCTGTGATTGGTCTTCTCTACTAGTGAGGTGATATGTCCCGAACTATTCGCCGGCGAACATCGCTTGTTCGCCGCGGTGGGCGAACATATGCGATGTTCGGTCCGCCCCCTATACGTCATCATTGAGCAAACTTTTTGACCCTGTACCTCACAGTCCGCAGACACATTCCAGCCAATCAGCAGCATACCCTCCCCCCAGACCCTCCCACCTCCTATCAAAAAGCAAGGACAGCATCCATCTTAGAATCATTCGGAAGCTGCTGTGTTAGTGAGAGCAGGGACAGTGCAGCTGCTGCTGATTTAATAGGGAAATCGATAGCTAGGCCAGTGTTCTGTGTCCACTCCAGTCCTGAAAGACTCATCTGATCTGCTTTTTTTTTTTTTTTCTCTCTGTAATCTAATTGCAGTTGCCTGCAAGCGTGTGTGTCAGGCCTACAACGTGTACTGTGCCCACTACTGCCAGTGCCCAGGAGCTTGCACGCATAGTACAACTAATTGAAAAAAAAAATGACAGGCAGAGGCAGGCCAACCCGCAGGGGCCGTCGTGGTCGTGGTGCTGTGATTTCCTTTGGCCCTACAATAATGCCCAGTGTTTAGAGGCCACGTACCCTGAACTCAAAGTTCTGAGGACATAGTTGACTGGCTAACACAGGACACCCAATCTTCTACAGCTTCCGATAGGAACCTTGACGCACCATCCTCCTCCTCCAGCTCAGCTTCGGGCACCTCTCAAGTTACCACTCGCCCGCCTGCCGCCACCACCAACACTAGCACCACAGCTGCTTCACTTGATCTGTCAGGAGTTATTTACTCATCAGTTGGAAGAAATGAGTGATGCGCAACCATTATTGCGAGAGGATGTTGATAACAGGGATATGTCTCAATCAGGCAGCATTACGCACGTGGACGTACAGTGTGATAATGATGATGTACCCGCTGCTGCTTCCTTTGCTGAGTTGTCAGATACAAGTGAAGCGGTTGATGATGACGATGTGTCTGTGGATGTCACATGGGTGCCCGCTTGAAGAGAAGAACAGGGGGAAAGTTCAGATGGGAAGACAGAGGAGGAGACGAGTTGGAAGCAGGGGGAGGTCGTCGCAAGGAGCTAGTGGCACAGTCAGACAGCATGTATCGGTACCCGGGGTCAGCCAGACAGCACGCCAATCAACGCATGCTGTTGCCACCACCAGAATGCCGTCATTGCAAAGCTCAGCAGTGTGGCATTTTTTTTGTGTGTCTGCCTCTGACACCATCGATGCCATTTGCAACCTGTGCCAAAAGAAACTGAGTCGTGGGAAGTCCAACACCCACCTAGGTACAACTGCTTTGCGAAGGCACATGATCTCACATCACAAACGCCTATGGGATCAACACATGATGAGTACAAGCAGCACACAAACTCAAAGCCACCATCCTCCTCCTGGTCCAGCATCTTCAGACACGTCAACCACTGCTGTCCTCCTTGCCCCCTCTCAACCATCCGCCACTCCGCCTCTCACCTTCAGCAGTTCCTGCTCATCTGCCCACAGTCAGGTGTCTGTCAAGGAAATGTTTGAGCATAAGAAGCCAATGTCACAGTCACCCCCTTGCCCGGCGTCTGACAGCTGGCTTGTCGGAACTCTTAGCCCACCAGCTTTTACCATGCAAGCTGGTGGAGTCTGAGGCCTTCAAAAAATTTGTAGCTATTGGGACACCGCAGTGGAAGGTACCCATCCTGTACTTTATTGTGGAAAAGGAAGTCATGGCATGTCTGGCACACAGTGTTGTGGCAAGGGTCCATCTGACCACTGATGCCTGGTCTGCAAAGCACGGTCAGGGCAGGTATATCACATACACTGCGCATTGGGTAAACCTGCTGACGGCTGCCAAGCATGGAATGCGTGGCTCTGCAGAGGAGTTGGTGACACCGCCACGACTTGCAGGCAGGCCTGCTGCCACCTCCTCTACTCCTCCTACTCCATCCTCTTCGCTAACCTCCTCGGCTGAGTCCTCTACTGCTGCTGCATCTTGCTCCACATCAACTGCACCCCCCCAGCTCCCCAGGGACTATTCCACATCCTGGATACGACAGTGTCACGCCGTCTTGGGGTTGACTTGCCTGAAAGCAGAGAGGCACAACGGACCAGCACTCCTGTCCGCCCTGAACGCACAGGTGGATCAGTGGCTGACTCCGCACCAACTGGAGATCGGCAAAGTGGTATATGACAACGGAAGCAATTTGTTGGCGGCATTGAATTTGGGCAAGTTGACACATGTGCCGTGCATGGCACATGTGTTGAATCTGATCGTACAACGCTTTGTGCATAAGTACCCAGGCTTACAGGACGTCCTTAAGCAGGTCAGGAAGGTGTGTGGCCATTTCAGGCGTTCCTACACGGCCATGGCGCACTTTTCAGATATTCAGCGGCGAAACAACATGCCAGTGAGGCGCTTGATTTGCGACAGTCCGACACGTTGGAATTCAACACTCCTAATGTTCGACCGCCTGCTCCAACAAGAAAAAGCCGTCAACGAGTATTTGTATGACCGGGGTGCTAGTACAGCCTCTGCGGAGCTGGGTATTTTTTTGCCACGTTACTGGACGCTCATGCGCAATGCCTGTAGGCTCATGCGTCCTTTTGAGGAGGTGACAAACCTAGTCAGTCGCACCGAAGGCACCATCAGCGACATCATCCCATTTGTTTTCTTCCTGGAGCGTGTCATGAGTGTGTCAACTATTGACAACTCTTTGCGGTTGTCTAAACTCTATTCCATACACGTCCCCTGATAGGGGACGTAACAGGGATTAAACTGATAGGAATAGTACTACTTAACATACCACTCATATTGGGATTGCACAGTACATTGCACGGCGCACACGCGCAGTGCCCCAAATTGGAAGTAAGAGGACCGACCAAGCATTTTTTTCCATCTCCCGGTTCCTAAAATCTATTCCATACACCGGCCCCTGATAGGGGACAAAACAGATTAAACAGGTAAGAACAGATTTTTTTAATTTAAAAAAAATAGAGGACAGCCTCTGCGGAGCTGGGTATTTTTTGGCCGCGTTACTGAACGCTCATGCACAATGGCTGTAGGCTCATGCGTCCTTTTGCGGAGGTGACAAACCTGGTCAGTGAAACCCAAGGCAACATATTACCCCCTTTTGTGCCTGCATTTTTTCCTGGCTCTTGATCTCAGCTCCATTGATTCTATTGCTATTTTGGGGCTGGCCTGGAAAGCTCTCGCTTCCGTGTTGTCTGTCTTTGTGTATAGTTTCCTCCCTGTGTTTTGTCTTCCCTTCCTTAAGCCCCTGCATGTACGTAAGCTAGGGACTGCCACCCAGTTGTAACCCGTCGGTTAGGACGGACCGTGCAAGTAGGTAGGGATAGAGGTGTGGGTGGAGTTAGGGCTGCACTTATCCCTACCTGTTTGTGACAGGTATTTAGGAATATATTTATAATAAAATAATATTTAAATATTTTCATTTTTCAAATTCCCAGAAAACCCCTTTAAAGTATAACTGTCGTATTTTTTATTTTTTTTGGAGTATTGGATTGTGGCGATTAATATCACCTTGGTGGCCCTATTTCAACTTTTCACTGTGTATTCAATTACCCCTTAATTCCACAGTTTTGTTCCCTGTACTGCCTACTTTTACCTGTGCTTTAAAATTGGGTTGCTAGGCATGGTCCGTCTATCTGTTGAAGGACGGAGGACGCAGAAGCAGGCTGCGTGCAAGGTCAGACTGCTGGTATTCAGGAACAGGGAATTGGGATGAGAGAGCTACCACAGGCCCCCCTCCAACCTTTTCCCACCTTTACCACAACAAAGGACACGGACACCGTTTTATAACTTCAACTTGTTTTACTGGGTGATAATCGACCACAGCTAAACATTACAACGGCAACATTAAGCTCCTCCCCCAACCATTCTTTCAGTGCGGTGTGCCAACCCCTGGACCGCAGGGGGCACGTGCTCCAAATCTTTTATCACCAGCTCCTTTTGTCTAACTTGCCGCCAGCTGTGACTTCTAACTCCAATCCATAACCAGGAACCTCAAAAGAAAAGAAAATACAACATTACCATCCAATCATAAACACTAATATACCACAAAAGGGAGGGAGGGCGGGACCAGCTTGCCTTCGCCGTAAAGATGAAGGGCCAGGAGCATGGAGGGAGTATTTAACTCTTCCCCAATGCCACCTCCCCTTCCTGTTCCTTAACTCCGCCACTCTTCCATTAACCCTTTAGCTCCCTCTCCAGCATCCCACCCTTCTCACCCATTTACAGCCCGTCGGGCCAACATTTATAGGAGGGGGCCTTTATTTATTAACAACCCGGGAAGGGATAGGGGAACCACCAGTCCCTCATCACCCTCCCTAAACCGTCGGGTGCTGTCCACATTACTGACAGCCAGGGACTGTAAGTAAATGATTAAAGCCAGGTCCTCCCCAGCAGCGGATAACAGTGCCTGGGCTGTGTGCACTTCTCCCTGTCCCTGCGCTTGGCAGACGCTCCCTCACTCAGCAGAGCTGGAGAATGCAGAGTGGAAGCAGCGCAGACCAGGGAAGGGAGATCTGCCATCTGCTCAGTGTATAAATGAAAGCAACATGTGGTAAGAGGACCCCTCTGTGCTGCAGGAGATTAACCCTTTAGGGGGAGGGCTCTGGTTACTGACACTTTTGCAGGGGCGTACATAGAAATCACTGGGCCCCATAGCAAGAATCTAAATTGGGCCCCCATTCCCCTTTTATAGCCCCTCCCACTACCCATTCCAGGCCTCTCTCTTTGTTCCATGAACTATGTTTGCTGCTGCGTTTTATAATTCATGCATCAGGGCCGGATTGGGATTACAAAACAGGCCTGGCAGACAAAAGAGGTATAATAGATGCAGTGTGTACAGATGTATAGTGTATACAGCAGTGTACTGATATGTGAGGTACGAGGTATAATATATGCAGTGTGTACAGGTATATAGTATATACAGCAGTGTATTGATATGTGCAGTACAGGGTATATTATATGCAGTCTGTACAGATATATAGTATATACAGTAGTGTAATGTGAGGTACTAGGTATAATAGATGCAGTGTGTACAGATATATTGTATATATAACAGTGTACTGATATGTGAGGTACTAGGTATAATAGATGCAGTGTGTACAGGTATATAGTAAATATAGCAATGTACTGATATGTGAGGTATAAATTACAGCTCGTACCTCACATATCAATCCAATACTGTATATACAATATACCTGTACACACTTCATCTATTATACCTTGTACCTAACATATTAGTACACTGCTGTATATACAATATATCTATACACACTGCATATATTATACCTCGTACCTCACATATCAGTACACTGCAATATATATTATATATCTGTATATATTGCATCTATAATACTGTTTAATATATGCAGTGTGTGTGTGTGTGTGTGTGTGTGTGTATATATATATATATATATATATATATATAGATGTGAGGCATACAAGGTATAATACTGTAGATGCATTGTTTATAGAAATATGTGGTCAGTTATGCATTATGGTCAATGTGTGGGAGGTACATGAGGCAGTGGTCACTGTACCTGTCTGAAGTATTATACATATGAGTGAGCAATCAGTAAAAACAGGGCATGGGGGGGGGGGGGGGGGGGGAAATGACAAGAAGTGGAGGACCTCCTCTTACCACTCCATTCCAGTCTGTATGGATCAATGCAGGGCTGATTGTGAACTTCTAATACTTACTGTTAGGGGTTGAAGGACCTGTGATGATGTCATCACAGGTCCTGGCAGATGTACCTTTCAAACCTAGGAACTACACCATTTTTGGTGCAGTTCCTTTGCTAGATGCTGCAGGACCTGTGATGCTGAAGATGATGTCATCACAGGTGTCATGGTCTTACCTGCTTGCTGCTCTCCTTCGTTTGACATGTGCTGGCGGCCATCTTGGGTCCTGGGTTTCTTGTAGCTTTCCACCCTGCGGCTCCTCCTTCCCCTGGGAGGAGCTGGATGCCTAGCTCATATATATAGGAGGTCTGTGGCTTCAGTTCCTTGCTTGGTCCTCTTGTGTTCACATGCTTCTAAGACTGCTGCTGCTGCTGGTTCCTGATCCTGGCTTCGTCTGACTACCCTGCTGGTTCCTGATCCTGGCTTCGTCTGACTACCCTGCTGGTTCCTGATCCTGGCTTCGTCTGACTACCCTTCTGGTTCCTGACCTCTGGCTTCGCAAAGACTCTGCTCGGTTTCACCATCCGTTTGGACTTTTGCTTTACAGCTTTATTTTCAATAAAGCCTTCTTATTTTCATTTATCTCTTGTTGTACGTCTGGTTCATGGTTCCGTGACATTAGGACCAAGCCATGAATTCTGACGGTACAGGGCCATCCTCGCTACCCACGCTGGTTGCCAGACTTGATCAGCAGGATCACCTGTTGGGTCGGTTCGCTGTGGCGTTGCAAACCCTGCTTGAACGCACGGCTCATTTCGCTCCCGTTGCCGATGGGTCGGTTGTCGCTCCTGGGCTCGCTCCTACTGCCGCTCCGGTTGTTGCGCCAGAGTCTACCCCGACACCTGTTGTTGCGCCTGCGGTGTTTCGGGGTATGACCGGTTCTGCCCCTCTTCCACAGCGCTTTGGGGGAGAGCCAACTCAGTGCCGAGGTTTCCTTAACCAGGTGGGCATTTATTTCGAGTTGCTGCCACATGCCTTTCCTACTGAGAGATCAAAGGTGGGCTTCTTGATCTCGCTGCTCTCGGACAAGGCCTTGGCCTGGGCCAGCCCTTTATGGGAGAACAACAATCCGGTGGTTGCCGAGTTTTCCGGTTTTGTTGCTTCTCTTCGGAAGGTATTCGATGTGCCGGCTCGTGCTGCCTCTGCTGCGAAGCTCCTTATGTCCATCAGACAGGGTTCACGATCCGTAGCTGAATACGCCATTGAGTTTCGTACCCTGGCAGCAGAGGTGGGCTGGAATAATGAGGCTCTGGTCGCTGCTTTCTCTCATGGTCTCTCGGATGCCTTGAAGGATGAGGTTGCAGCTAAGGACCTACCAGTTGAGCTCGAGTCTCTTATTTCTTTCCTGATTTTGATTGACACCAGACTCAGGGAGAGACCTTCCTTTAAGGAGAACCTGCGGAGGTCTTCTAACAGATTGGTGCCTACGTTTGCTGTCCCACCCGTGCCTCCCTCTCCTCCCACGCCTCCTGGGGATGACTTGTCTGGGGGTGAACCCATGCAGCTGGGGTTTGCTCGCCTGTCAGAGGGGGAGAGGGCACTCCGGAGACGCGAGGGCCGATGCATGTACTGTGGTCTCGGTGGGCATTTTCGGTTGGCATGTCCGAACCGTCCGGGAAACGCTCGTACCCTGAGATCCTGTCGGGGGCAGATCTTGGGTGGAGTCTCCTCGTCCCCGGTTTCCCGTGTTGACAAACCACTGATCACTGTTGTCCTCTCCTGGGTCGGGGGCTCGGTGACGACCCAGGCGTTGGTGGACTCTGGTGCTGGTGGTTTGTTCATTGATAGTGTGTTCGCTGCCGCCAATTCCATTCCTCTGCAGGCTCGAGGTTCCCCACTGGCTCTTGAGGCGATAGACGGCAGACCCCTTCTGCCGCCACACGTGACTCATGAGACCCTTCCAGTGGGGATAGCCATTGGTGCCGTTCACAGAGAGTCGGTCTGCCTCCAGGTTATTTCGTCTCCACACTACTCGGTGGTCTTGGGGTACCCCTGGCTCCAGAAGCATAATCCGACTTTCGATTGGAGATCGGTCGAGATCCTCTCGTGGTCACCGCAGTGTGGGGCTAGTTGCATCCATGGGTCTGTCAAGTTGCTGTGTACTTCCTCGGACTCTCTGTTGCCTCCTGAATACGAGGAGTACCGGGATGTATTCGATAAGGTGCGCGCGGTTGCCCTACCTCCGCACCGCCCATACGATTGTGCCATAGAGTTACAATCTGGTGCCGTTCCTCCTCGTGGCAAAGTCTATCCACTGTCGGTAGCGGAGAATGAGGCCATGGAGGAGTACGTGAGGGAGGCGCTTTCACGCGGACACATTCGCAAATCTTCGTCCCCGGCAGGGGCTGGATTTTTCTTTGTGAAAAAGAAGGGCGGTGAGTTGAGGCCTTGCATCGATTACAGGGGTCTCAATCGCATCACGATCAAGAACGCTTACCCGATACCCTTGATTTCCGAGCTGTTCGATCGCCTTAAAGGGGCCACGGTCTTTACCAAACTCGACCTGAGGGCGGCATATAACCTGGTAAGGATCAAGGCGGGCGATGAGTGGAAGACCGCGTTTAACACCAGGACCGGTCATTACGAATCCTTGGTTATGCCCTTTGGGTTGTGCAATGCGCCCGCAGTCTTTCAGGAATTCATCAACGATGTTTTCCGTGACCTGTTGCAGCAGTGTGTGGTAGTCTATTTGGATGACATCTTGGTATATTCTGAATCCATGGAGGCCCACATTCTGGATGTCAGACGAGTGTTGCAACGGTTACGAGAGAACAAGCTGTTCGGGAAGCTTGAGAAATGCGAATTTCACCGATCCCAGGTAACCTTCTTAGGTTACATCATTTCCGCTGAGGGGTTCTCCATGGATCCTGAGAAGGTTTCGGCTGTCTTACAGTGGCCCCAGCCCAGTGGTCTTCGTTCCCTGCAGCGCTTTTTGGGCTTCGCCAATTATTATCGGAAGTTCATCAGGGACTTTTCCATGCTGGCCAAGCCTCTCACGGATCTGACCAGGAAGGGCAGTAATTCCCAGGTCTGGCCGCTCGAGGCCATCCGAGCTTTTGAGGCCCTAAAGTCCGCCTTTGTGTCGGCTCCGATTCTGTCGCATCCCAACCCTGGGTTGCCCTTTGTCCTCGAGGTGGACGCGTCTGAGACGGGAGTAGGCGCCCTTCTGTCTCAGCGTAGAACACCAGAGGGTCCTCTGCTTCCTTGTGGGTTTTACTCCCGGAAACTGTCTTCCGCGGAGTGCAACTATCAGATTGGTGACAGGGAGTTATTGGCCATCGTGCAGGCCCTTAAAGAATGGAGGCACTTGCTCGAGGGTTCGGTGGTTCCGGTTCTCATCCTGACGGACCACAAGAATCTGACCTACCTTTCTCAGGCCAAGAGATTGACACCACGTCAGGCCAGATGGGCTCTGTTCTTGTCACGTTTTAATTACGTGGTCTCCTACCTACCCGGTTCCAAGAACATCAGGGCGGATGCCTTATCACGGCAGTACTCCGAGCTGTCCAGGGAGGAGTCGATTCCGACTTCGGTCATACCTCCGAATCAGATCCTGGCCGCCATTCGCACCAGCCTGACCTCTCCCCTGGGTGAGCAGATTTTGGCGGCTCAATCTGGTGCTCCCTCTGGGAGACCCAACGGCAGATGTTTTGTGCCTGAGGAGTTGCGCACTCGGTTGTTGCGAACCTACCATAACTCCAAGACCGCGGGGCATCCTGGAAAGAATCAGCTGTCCTGGGCTGTTTCACGTCTGTTCTGGTGGCCTTCCCTACGTTCCGACATCGCCGCATATGTAGCGGCATGCTCCGTTTGTGCCCAGAGTAAGTCCCCTCGGCACCTTCCGTTGGGCCTTCTGCAACCCATAGCCACCGGGGAGCGCCCATGGTCACACCTGGGGATGGATTTCATTGTGGACCTCCCTGCATCCCGAGGCCATACGGTCATTCTCATGATTGTGGATCGGTTTTCCAAAATGTGCCACTGTGTTCCTCTCAAGAAGTTACCCTCTGCACAAGAGTTGGCCACGATTTTTGCCAGGGAGGTCTTCCGGTTGCACGGTTTGCCTAAGGAGATTGTGTCGGATCGGGGGAGTCAGTTTGTGTCCAGGTTCTGGCGCGCCTTTTGCTCCCAGTTGGGGATTCATCTCTCCTTCTCCTCGGCCTACCACCCTCAGTCCAATGGGGCCGCAGAACGATCCAATCAGGCCTTGGAGCAATTCCTTCGTTGCTATGTCTCCGATCACCAAGACAATTGGGTTGACCTCCTGCCTTGGGCTGAGTTTGCCAGGAACACGGCGGTGAACTCTTCCTCTGGGACGTCTCCCTTCATGGCCAATTATGGGTTCCAACCTGCCGTGTTACCGGAGGTATTCTCTCGCCAGGATATTCCGGCTGTGGAGGATCACCTTTCCGTCCTACGTGCTTCTTGGGTACAGATCCAGAAGTCCCTTGAGGTCTCTGCGCAGCGCCAGAGATTCCAGGCTGATCGCAGACGAGCGCCTGCTCCTTCCTACCAGGTCGGAGACCGTGTATGGTTGTCCACCCGCAACCTCAACCTTCGAGTGCCCACTCCCAAGCTGGCGCCTCGCTTTGTTGGTCCCTTCCGAGTGCTTCGCAGGGTAAACCCGGTAGCCTATGCCCTTGCGCTTCCTCCTGGCATGCGGATCTCCAACGTGTTTCATGTCTCCCTGTTGAAGCCACTGGTGTGTAATCGTTTCACTTCCTCGGTTCCTCGGCCTCGTCCGGTCCAAGTGGGCAATCGTGAGGAATATGAGGTGAGCAATATCCTGGACTCACGCCTGGTCCGCGGTCGGTTGCAGTTTTTGGTCCATTGGCGTGGTTATGGTCCAGAGGAGCGTTCCTGGGTTCCCTCCGCAGATGTCCATGCTCCTGCCTTGCTCCGAGCCTTCCACGCACGCTTCCCTCAGAAACCGTTTTGTGCTCCGCGGAGGAGGGGCCCTTGAGGGGGAGGTACTGTCATGGTCTTACCTGCTTGCTGCTCTCCTTCGTTTGACATGTGCTGGCGGCCATCTTGGGTCCTGGGTTTCTTGTAGCCTTCCACCCTGCGGCTCCTCCTTCCCCTGGGAGGAGCTGGATGCCTAGCTCATATATATAGGAGGTCTGTGGCTTCAGTTCCTTGCTTGGTCCTCTTGTGTTCACATGCTTCTAAGACTGCTGCTGCTTCTGGTTCCTGATCCTGGCTTCGTCTGACTACCCTGCTGGTTCCTGATCCTGGCTTCGTCTGACTACCCTGCTGGTTCCTGATCCTGGCTTCGTCTGACTACCCTGCTGGTTCCTGATCCTGGCTTCGTCTGACTACCCTTCTGGTTCCTGACCTCTGGCTTCGCAAAGACTCTGCTCGGTTTCACCATCCGTTTGGACTTTTGCTTTACAGCTTTATTTTCAATAAAGCCTTCTTATTTTCATTTATCTCTTGTTGTACGTCTGGTTCATGGTTCCGTGACAACAGGTCCTGGCAGATGCACTGTTCTAACCTGGGAACTACACTTTACACTGTGCAGTTCCCTTACAGGACCTGTGATGACATCATCAAAGGTCCTTTAGCTTTAGAAAGATAGACCGGAGCAATTAGGGGGCGGGGCCTCTCCTCCACTGCGGGCCCCTCTTCCTCACGGGCCTCATAGCAGCTGCGTGGTCTGCCTATATGGTAGGTACGCCACTGCACTTTTGGGGGACTATTGTTACTGGCTAGTGAGGGCAGGCAGGATTAGCCTTAGGGTGAGGGCAGTGGCGGCCATCTTAACTGAATAGTGAAATTGCAGTTTTATGCAGACTGGTTGCTAAGGGCTGAATCTTATTAAATATGGGGTAAGTCAGTCTAATAGTAACTGATTCTGGAATATCATGTTATTAGTAACTCCATATATGAAAATTGAAATTAGGGTCTAAGTGTGACAGTTATCCTTTAAGGTCTTATTCCCAAGCAAGAATTGGGTCTGACTTGACAAAAGTAGACTTGTCTCCCGAGATGTGATAAATATATCTTGTAGGATTTTTTTAAAGTGATGGAGTTTGGAAGAATCTAATTATATCCGCATTAAACTTGGGAGGGAAGTGAAGGAGTCTGGCCAAGGTCGTGACTCACACTCAAATAATTATATAGTTCTTACTTTGGAACATAACTTTCAGTTCCATAAAGGGTGTAATTGTCTGCTGTTTTAACAATTAGGCTATCCATGTATGTTTCCACCTGCAAGTTGATACCGTAACAAGTCTAAACCTCACATAGTTACTTCTAAGACCTGTAGGGATGCATGAGTAGGCAAAGGGGAGTTGAAGTTATCACATTGGGCATGTATATCTGACCACAAGGAGCAAGCATGCAAAATAGTTATCAAATGGTGTCAATAGGGCTGAGTATTCCAAAGAGCATCGAGTAGGTGGTCCTTTAGAGAACATTTCCCAGCAGCATAGGTCTCTATTTGCATCCATGGTTTCTTTAGATTAGGGACCCACCAATCTTGCATGAAGGACAAGCCTATAGCCTTATAGTAGTCTTTTATGGATGTTAGACCAATACCTCCCGCTCCCTTCTTTCTAGTCAATAATGTCTGACCTTTTCTCCGGCGACCAGAATTCCAAAGATAATTGTTACAATAGGGAGATGTGTACTAGGATAGTACACAGTGTGATACCTCTTGGCGCAAAGACACGACCTCGATAGATGTGTATAGAATCTTTTTTTATTTAGTAGTAAGCGACAACGCGTTTCGGAGTCAATGTACTCCTTTCTCAAGTCTAAAAAAACCCAATATTGAAAAAATAAAAATAAATCAATAACGTACAACTATAGAGGATAAATGTAAAAAATATATAAAGTATTTAAAAATAAAAGATGATAAATAGTTAAACACTTTTTTTTATGGATTAGAAAGTGGTATCGCTAAAATGATATAGTCACATATAGTTCATAAGCAAACGTACAATGAGCAGTGCAGGAAGTGTGTGGGGCAACAGTGAAATATGTGGTTAATACGGCGCCCATTGAGTTCGTAACAATAATATATAATTAGTAGTGATGAGATGCAGGGGCAATATTCAAATTTGTGATATTTCACAAATATTTGGTAGAATAGTCGTCATATATTCGCAAATTTGAGAATATTTTCTTGATCGCGAAAAATCGGCAATGTAATATTCGTGTAATGCCAGCGAAATATAGGCGTGGGTCACTATAGCTACATTTACCAATCTGCTAGAACTTTACTGAGACTGGAGAAAATGGTTGGCACGGCAAAACATTACAATAGCTTTATATGCAGATAGAGTGCTCCAATATATTTGCGATTTCCAAATCGGCACTAATAATGCAAATATTTTGGCACAATACGTGCAACTTCACATTTTAACAGGTCTGACTACATATTAGTGATTGGTGCACTAAGTATTGTTGTCACAAGTTCACATCACAGCACTATGTCTGTATGTGTGGACAGCAGAATCTATCAGCTACACTATATCAGGATATAACCTACACTGACTATCTCCCACTAACAATCTGTAATATATATATACATACAAACTAAGTAACTAACTAATGTAATGACACAGCAAAGCAGAGAGCACAGCAATGACACTGCTCTCTCTCAGATCTGCAAAATACTGCATACAAGGGCTGCTGGGGAGGTTCTTATATAGTAAGGGGTAGACAACTTTCCTATTGGTTGCTAGGGATGTTGCTAAGTACAGACAAAGACATTGCAGCCTTCTCATTGGCCCACAAGCAAGAAGGGAGGTCACTGATGAAGAAAAAATCTAGAATATTTGAAATTACGAATATATGTCACTATATTCTAAATGTTCACGAATTCTCGAAGTGCCGATAATCGTGATTAATATTCGCGATTCAAATATTCGCGCCCAACACTAATAATTAGTTGATAGCTAATGCATGATTCAAGTCTCATATAATGATGGTGAGAGAAGAGGATAATTCATGTGTTTGAGATGTGAGGTAGAAATATATATATAGAAGATGCAGAGATTAAATGGCTAGAGAAATATATAATGAAGGGGGACTGATCCAGGTGATCAAATCAGAAGGTTCAAATGTAATCTATGAACATGGGGGAAGGAGATCCCTATTTAAGGTCACTAATGTGTTCAAGGTACAACCACTGTGAGGAACTGAGGCAAGTCAAGGCCGTGGAACAATAGAAGGCAGACAGAATGACATACAGTTGCAAGAAAAAGTATGTGAGCCCTTTGGAATGATATGGATTTCTGCACAAATTGGTCATAAAATGTGATCTGATCTTCATCTAAGTCACAACAATAGACAATCACAGTCTGCTTAAACTAATAACACACAAAGAATTAAATGTTGCCATGTTTTTATTGAACACGCCATGTAAACATTCACAGTGCAGGTGGAAAAAGTATGTGAACCCCTAGACTAATGACATCTCCAAGAGCTAATTGGAGTGAGGTGTCAGCCAACTATAGTCCAATCAATGAGATGAGATTGGAGGTGTTGGTTACAGCTGCCCTGCACTATAAAAAAACACACACCAGTTCTGGGTTTGCTTTTCACAAGAAGCATTGCCTGATGTGAATGATGCCTCGCACAAAAGAGCTCTCAGAAAACCTACGATTAAGAATTGTGGACTTGCATAAAGCTGGAAAGGGTTATAAAAGTATCTCCAAAATCCTTGCTGTTCATCAGTCCAGGGTAAGACAAATTGTCTATAAATGCAGATAGTTCAGCACTGCTGCTACTCTCCCTAGGAGTGGCCGTCCTGTAAAGATGACTGCAAGAGCACAGCGCAGACTGCTCAATGAGGTGAAGAAGAATTCTAGAGTGTCAGCTAAAGACTTACAAAAGTCTCTGGCATATGCTAACATCCCTGTTAGCGAATCTACGATACATAAAACACTAAACAAGAATGGATTTCATGGGAGGATACCACAGAGGAAACCACTGCTGTCCAAAAAAAACATTGCTGCACGTTTACAGTTTGCACAAGAGCACCTGGATGTTCCACAGCAGTACTGGCAAAATATTCTGTGGACAGATGAAACCAAAGTTGATTTGTTTGGAAGAAACACACAACACTATGTGTGCAGAAAAGAGGCACAGCACACCAACATCAAAACCTCATCCCAACTGTCAAGTATGGTGGTGGGGGCATCATGGTTTGCGGCTGCTTTGCTGCTTCAGGGCCTGGACGGATTGCTATCATAGAAGGAAAAATGAATTCCGAAGTTTATCAAGACATTTTGCAGGAGAACTTAAGGCCATCTGTCCACCAGCTGAAGCTCAACAGAAGATGGGTGTTGCAACAGGACAACGACCCAAAGCATAGAAGTAAATCAACAACAGAATGGCTTAAATAGAAGAAAATCCGCCTTCTGGAGTGGCCCAGTCAGAGGCCTGACCTCCACCCGATTGAGATGCTGTGACATGACCTCAATAATGCGATTCACCCCAGACATCCCAAGAATATTGCTGAACTGAAACAGTTCTGTAAAGAGGAATGGTCAAGAATTACTCCTGACCGTTGTGCACGTCTGATCTGCAACTATAGGAAACGTTTGGTTGAAATTATTGCTGCCAAAAGAATTATTAAATCCAAGGGTTCACATACTTTTTCCACCTGCACTGTGAATGTTTACATGGTGTGTTCAATAAAAACATGGTAACATTTAATTCTTTGTCTGTTATTAGTTTAAGCAGACTGTGATTGTCTATTGTTGTGACTTAGATGAAGATCAGATCACATTTTATGACCAATTTGTGCAGAAATCCATATCATTCCAAAGGGTTCACATACTTTTTCTTGCAACTGTTTATGGTTTTGAAAGGGATGGATTGAATGAGGTGACATAAAGCTGTTCAGAAATGAGGGCTGAAACGTAATGCAACGATTATATAACATAAATACATGATGAACTATTGTCCTGAGATACTGCTGCAAAAAGAAATTAAGTGATTGAATAAATAGATAAATGAATACATAGATAAATTAAAGAAAGGGCGATCGTTGGTGGTACCTGCTGGATCCGTGCTGGTGCAGATAGCGTGCCTTCAAGAACCGGAGGAGGGGGGGCGGGGTCTTAGATTGGAACCCAGGGATCGGGGCTGTCGTTTACTTTGCTGCGTGAGCACACTGTGTGCGCGCTGGGTATCGGAGCGCTGCAGCTGTCTCGCCTGTATTGGGACAGAGGGAACACTGGATGTGATGAGCGGGACTGTGAGGACTATGGTGTCAAAAAGGATGGTATGGCTGGTTATGAAGCATCAAAGATAGATGTTAAATGAGACAATATGGAGATGAAAAAATAATTAAATGAATAAGAAGCAGGATGCCTGAGTAAGTGTAGTGATGAATCTAAGATATGGGGAACAGTTTGTTTATAGAAGGACATACGGGTGGGATGACTGAATGGATATGACTGAAAGGATATGGAAGGGTATGAAATGCTGAGGACATGTTATTTATTAGGAGAGGTGAAGAGTGGAGAGACATGAAAGGGTGTCAGATAGGGAACATGATGTGTATTGAAGATTTTGGGAACATTATATTTATTAGAACATATGGGCCAAAAACGGGAATAAATGGGTGGAGACTGTAGAGACTGGATGAAAAAATGATATAGTTGGAGGGTGTTGGGTAGGATAGGAGAAGGGCATGATCTTGAATGGGGGGCAGGTGAAAGGTGGAATGGTATTATGTTTGTATAATAATGAGTAGGGAAACTTGAAGGGTTTCTGTCATCAGAAAAATCGTTATGTAGCTGGCTGACATTAGCGATGTGCTAATGTCAGCAGAACATAACTGTGTGACTTATATCTCCCTGCCTGCCGCTGTTCGTGCTAAATAAGGAATTTTATAATATGCAAATGAGCCTCTAGGTGCTAGTGGGGCGTTGCTGCAGCACCTAGAGGCTCCGTCCTCTCACCATTTGGCATGCCCCTTGTAAAGGTGATTGACATCCTCCGTATCCTCCGTGCCACGCAAATCCCACGTCTGCGCCGTCCATTTTAGTATTAGGTTCAGGCGCAGTGAGTGAAGGACGGCAGGAGGCGAGCATACATGTACGGCAGAGGTCCTTAAAGGGTTAAGTTATACATGCAAAGCCTATTGAGTTATAATATCAATGCATTATATTGGATATATTCCAATGGACATGTCCAGACCTGTTCGGACGCACTCAGGCTGATGTCAGCAGTAAGTATATAAGGCAAGCTGGACAGATTTTGATAAAGTGATCTGTTATAGTGCTATCAGTTTTGAAACTAAAGATGGATAGACGCAAACGTGTTAACAATCCAGACAATTTCTGCTACATATGTGGCAAATACATTACTTATGATCAGCGCAATAATCTTACAAAGCGAGCGCGTCTTGCAGCTTTGGATGCATTTGTGCTAGTAGTGCAGAACTTCCTTGGGAACAGACGAGCTACAAACTCTGCTGAATTAGTAGACAACATGCTTACAGCATATGAACAAATTGGCTGTCGAATGTCATTTAAAGTGCATTTCTTACATTCCCATCTTGACTTTTTCCCACCCAATTTGGGACACGTAAGTGACGAAAATGGAGAGCGGTTCCATAAAGATATTTCTACAATGGAGAACAGGTATCAAGGCCGCTGGAATCCCAACATGATGGGGGACTACTGCTGTTTTTTTCAACGGGAAAATATGACCATTTACAAACACAAAAACAGATGCCTGAAGCACTTTTAACAGTACTGGGTCTTGCTCAAGTAAGACTTTTAAACTGAAAAACTAGACTTTTTGAAATTTTGTTATTCCATTACATTTTATACACTGTTTACTACGCAAACTTTGATGTAGATCAGGTGATTGTTGGAGTAAAACTCGTTCTGTTCAAAATTATTCAATGCTTTCCAAGTGCTTAAAGGGAGTTCTGCACTTTGTTTAAACTGATGATCTATCTTCTGGATAGATCATCAGCTTCTGATTGGCGGGGTCTGACACCCGGGACCCACGCTGATCAGCTGTATGAGAAGGCAGCGGCGCTCCAGGAGCGCCGCTGCCTTCTCACTGTTTTTCCGTTGGACGAGTGATGTCACGACTTGTATCAACTGGCCTGGGCGGGGCTAACCTCCATTGAAGGGAACGGAACTTAGCCGCGCCCAGGCCAGTGATACTAGTCGTGACGTCACTGGGCAGGCGGCAAACAGTGAGAAGGCCGTGGCGCTGCTGGAGCGCCGCTGCCTTCTCAAACAGCTGGTCGGCGGGGGTCCCGGGTGTCGTACCCCCGCCAATCAGAAGCTGATGATCTATCCAGAGGATAGATCATCAGTTAAGACAAAGTGCAGAACCCCTTTAATTCATTTAGGGATACTTATGCATAGCAAAATTTCGTGACGTGTTACAACAATTCTGACTTCGGATTTGTAATCCGCACACTCGATTTAGTATAGGACAAATGGTTTTTGCCCGTTAGCAGACGGAAAGTTTTTTTTTTGTTGCGTGGTGTTATGGGGCATATTAATTTAGACCAACATTTTTGAAGCTGGTCTTAATAAAGCCCTGGACTGGCGGTGGATACGCTGAAGTTATAAAGAGGCGCCATCCTCTTCATAACTTCAGCGGATCCTCTGCCAGTTTTAAATGTAAGACAGCTTCCTTATTATAGCAGTTATATTCTTGTACATAGGAGCAGTATTAAAGTAATTATATTCTTGTACATAGGAGGCAGTATTATAGTAGTTATATTCTTGTACATAGGAGGCAGTATTATAGTAGTTATATTCTTGTACATAGGAGCAGTATTATAGTAGTTATATTCTTGTACATAGGAGCAGTATTATAGTAGTTATATTCTTATACATAGGAGCAGTATTATAGTAGTTATATTCTTGTACATAGGATCAGTATTATAGTAGTTATATTCTTGTACATAGGAGGCAGTATTATAGTAGTTATATTCTTGTACATAGGAGGCAGTATTATAGTAGTTATATTCTTGTACATAGGAGCAGCATTATAGTAGTTATATTCTTGTACATAGGAGGCAGTATTATATTAGTTATATTCTTGTACATAGAAGGCAGTATTATAGTAGTTATATTCTTGTACATAGGAGGCAGTATTATAGTAGTTATATTCTTGTACATAGGAGCATTATTATAGTAGTTATATTCTTGTACATAGGAGCAGTATTATAGTAGTTATATTCTTGTACATAGGAGGCAGTATTATAGTAGTTATATTCTTGTACATAGAAGGCAGTATTATAGTAGTTATATTCTTATACATAGGAGGCAGTATTATAGTAGTTATATTCTTGTATATAGGAGCAGTATTATAGTAGTTATATTCTTGTACATATGAGCATTATTATAGTAGTTATATTCTTGTACATAGGAGCATTATTATAGTAGTTATATTCTTGTACATAGGAGGCAGTGTTATAGTAGTTATATTCTTGTATATAGGAGCAGTATTATAGTAGTTATATTCTTGTACATATGAGCATTATTATAGTAGTTATATTCTTGTACATAGGAGCAGTATTATAGTAGTTATATTCTTGTACATAGGAGCAGTATTATAGTAGTTATATTCTTGTACATAGGAGCAGTATTATAGTAGTTATATTCTTATACATAGGAGGCAGTATTATAGTAGTTATATTCTTGTACATAGGAGCATTATTATAGTAGTTATATTCTTGTACATAGGAGGCAGTATTATAGTAGTTATATTCTTAACCATATTTCTTTTTATTGAGGTAAGAAAATAAGGCCACACGCCTACACAAGACATCAGTATCATAACATTAAGAGTCACAATAGTTGTCCAGCATACATGTCATGTGTAAACAATACCAGCTGTTAACATCATCATCAGAGGTATACATCACAAGGAACAAAAAGAAAAGAAAAGGGGGGGAAGGGGGGAGACAATAGGATAAGTAGGGGGAGGGGAACAGAGAAGGGAAGGGTTCCTGCTCTATCATGTAAAATTCCTATGTGATTTCCACGGGGACCATAACTTCAGGAAACAGTGGCGAGAGTTTGTCTCCCAATGCGCCAATTCCTCAAAGCGGTAAATTTGATCTACCTTGTCCATCCACATATTAAGATTTGGAGGGGAATCAGTCTTCCACAGAAAGGGAACCAGTAATCTAGCTGCTGTGATCAGCATTGTAGGGAGGTTATTTTTGGCGGGAGTTAGCGTGGTATTAGGGCACCACAGTAAGATAAGTTTAGCATCCAAAATGACTTTAGTTTTGCCAACGCTATTGATCATTGATTCTATCAATTTCCAAAACGGCTGAATCTTATGGCAGAGCCACCAGATATGTGATAATGAACCGGTTTCTATGCCACACCTCCAGCACACCTCAGGTACCTCAGGATTAAGTTTGTGCAAGAATTCAGGAGTTTTATACCATCTACTTAGCAGCTTAAAAGAATTCTCCTGAACTCTTACACAACGACTGAAGCCGTGAGAATGAGCCAAAACAAAGGCTCTCTCCGATTCCGTCAGGGTCACAGAAAGCTCTCGCTCCCATGAAGTCAAATACCCAAGCTCTGGTGGTAAGGAGGAAAGCATTTACTTGTACATCTGGGATAATGGCCTAATAGGAGGCCTAGGGGCCAGGATTTTCTTCTCAAGCCAAGAGGGGGAGCTGCTACTAGCAAAGGTTCCCACACATAACTTGGTATCTCTCCCAAAATCCGCCAAATGGAAAAAGGGAGCTGACTTAATTTCAGGGCGGTCCATAATTAAATCCCAATGCAAACTACCATCTGGGAGAAGGACATCCCGCATAGACAAGCCAGCGAGCCTAGACCAAATCCCAGAGGGGTTTGACACAGAAGGATGTATATAGCTCTGTAACAATTTAAGAGGCATACAGGGATTAGGAAAGCCAAACTGCTGGGATTTGACCATTTTAGACCATTCTACTAGCATTCCTTTCCAAACCGGGGATGAGGCGTAATGATTGGCTGAAAAGGGCCTAACACCCCATAGAGTGAGCTGATCTTGGTTGGTGAGTAGTACAGATTCGAGACGTGAGCAAAGGGAGCTAGATTTGCGGGTCAAGGCAGCTACACATCTACATAACTGAACAGCAGTGTAATATGACTTTACATCAGGCATCCCAAAGCCTCCAAACTTCTTATCTCTTGTGAGAACAGAATACGCAATGCGTGGTGACTTGCCATTCCAGAGAAAGCGTGTGAACACTCGGCGGACCTCTGAAAAGTATGAGTTTGGCAACCATATGGGGATGGCTTGCAGCAAGTAAAGAAATTTGGGGAGAATAAAAGTTTTCAGATAGTTTTTCCTCCCTATCCATGAAACAAAAGGGAGTTTCAGATTCTGTAAGTGAGTGCGAACCTCTTGCAGGAGTGGAACAAAGTTAAGGGAGGCTAGGTCCTGAATATTGGCCGAAACATGCGTTCCCAAAAACGCAGTGTCTCTGGAGGCCCAGGCAAATGGGGTGGAGCGTTTTAGACTATTGACTACAGATTGGGGGCAAGAGATATTAAGTGCCATGGATTTCCCATAATTTATTTTGAAGTTGGATACAAATCCAAAGTCCTCAAAAGTATTCAACAACTTGGGCAAGGCTTCTGCAGGGTTGGAGGTCATGACTAAAAGGTCATCCGCGAATGCTGCAGTAACATGGGTTTGTGGGCCTATCTGAAGGCCTTTAATAACAGGGTCCGATCTAATTTTACACAAAAGGGTTTCCATGACCAGCACAAATAGAGCCGGGGAGAGGGGGCACCCCTGTCTTGTTCCGTTGGTGATGCGAAATGGTGGGGACAATGCTCCATTGACTTTGACCATGGCAGAGGGGGCCGAGTAAAGGGTGTTGACAGCACTAATAAACTGATCTGGGAGGCCAAACTTCGACAGGGTCCGCGACATAAAGAGCCAGCTGACCCTGTCAAAGGCTTTTTCCGCATCCGTGCTCACCAGGACTAAAGGCTTAGAGGATCTCTTGGGCCAATTCACAAGATGTAGAAGCCGCACCGTGTTCTCCGACCCCTGTCTGCCATGGACAAAACCTACTTGTTCCTCATGTACAATGTCAGGGAGGACATCCTGAAGCCTGGTAGCCAGAATCTTCGCCCACCACTTCACATCATTATTAAGTAAAGATATTGGCCTATAGTTAATGCAGCATGTTGGATCCTTGTTTTCCTTATGGAGGACAGTAATGTGCGCCAATAAGGAATGAGGAGCAAGAGACCCCCCTGTCAGAAGGTAGTTGCACAAGTTCCTGAAACGTGGGATTAACACATCCTGAAAGGATTTATAGTATGCAATAGAAAATCCATCAGGGCCGGGGCTTTTGCCCGATGGGATAGACATGAGGACCTTGCGAACCTCTGAATCAGAAATAGGCTTAGTCAGGAGGGAAGTTTTTGATGGGGATACAGAGGGAAGGTCTAGAGACTGCAAGAATTTATCAGTAGCCTCGGATAAATCTCCAGGGGTAGTCCCATTAGGGGGTGGCAAATTATATAAGGTCTCATAGAAGGCGCAAAATGCCTTAGCGACATCTGGGGTAGACTTATGTATTTTGCCCCTGGAGTCTTTAATAGAGGAAACAAAGGAGTCAGAAAACTGCTTCTTGGCAATTGCCGACATCAGTCTGTTTCCTCTATCCCCATGAGCATATCATTAATCGCAAAAAAAACAGATATTGAGGCCTTAAGTTTATCTGCATGTCTAGGGTCTAGAATCAGGGTATCATTGAGACGCCACAAGCGCTCCTTTCTCTGTGGTCCAGACAGGGAAAAGTTAACAATGACAGGGGCATGGTCGGATAATGTTATATTACCTATCCGGGCTCCAGAGACATTACGTACATGTGAACTAGACAGGAAAATGTAATCCAATCTGTGGAAAGATAGTTTGGCATGTGAGTAAAAAGTGTAATCTCGGCCATTGGGGTTCAGGGCCCGCCAGACATCTAATACTTTAAGTTTCCTCAGGGAAATTTTTAATCTTTTCAAGAGCCTGTAAGATACAGAAGGTTTACCCGCCGAGGTGTCCACCGCTGGCTCCAGAGCAACATTGAAGTCGCCCCCCAATACTAGTAAGCCCTCTGAGAAGGAGGATAACGCAGCAAGGGTCTGAACGAGCCATGGTACTTGGCCTTTATTGGGAGCGTACAAGTTAGCAAAAGTCACTGGAGACTCGCCCAGTAAACCCCTTACAAAAATGTACCTGCCCTCTGGATCTGCTGAGATAGCTGAGTGCTTAAAGGGGAGGCATTTATGCACAGCTATACTAACCCCTCTACTGGTTGAGTCATGTGTACTATGAAACCACTGGACAAATTTCTTAGGAGGGAGTTTGGGAATTTTGCCCGTTCTAAAATGAGTCTCCTGTAAGAAGGCCACTGAGACTCTATCCCTCAGGAGAAGAGAAATGATTTGAGACCTTTTGCATGGCTCGTTCAGCCCATGTGTATTTAGCGAGGCAACTACAATTGAAGACATATTAATATATATTCAAGGGAGAGGTGGCATGATGTACCCATGAGAGTGCTAAAAAGCATATAGTATATATGAGCAGAGTGGGGGAGATGAGGAAAAAGGGGGAAGGGAAACATAAAAAATAAAATAAGGAAAGTAACATTTGACATGTTAAACTGGTAATAACCCAGTTCAGACATAGTATTCATCTGAAAAGTGGGTGCTTAACCTATCACCATCCAAGACAGGGTTGGGCTGGTGAGGGGGCAAGTAAAACACCTTATGGTCTAAAACAAAAAGACCAACAACAAAAAATACAACCAGCTCCAGTATTCGACCGGTCATTACCCTTCAGGTGGGGAATTAAATTCTCAGTTCAGAGATAACGTCCAGCACAGGATAAAGAAGCGTTACACTTCTATGTGACGCCATGTTCAAATAGTGAGCATGTAAAGATCAGACAGGCTCAAAACAAACAGGAAAAGAAGCCACCTCAGCCGTGTTAGCCCCCCCATATCAAAATTTTTGAACAAAACATATGCAATTGGTTAGATCTTTGTTAGATCAGGTTAGATCAATTGTTGTTTGCGTTAGATCTCATACAGAAGTAGAGATATTAACAGTTATTTGCAGGGGGGGCTAACCCGTCATCAGCCCCCCCTTATCAAAAAATTGACCAAAAAATTAGCTATTTTGGAAGATATTTGTTAGATCAGGTATAATCAACTAGTTGTTTTGTTAGATCTCACATAATTACAGACTTATTAAGTGATTAATGAGGGGGGGCTAGCCCCCCCCACATGCAATTTTCAGGTAAAATATGATGCAGACTAATAGGTCTTCATTAGATCCGGTAAGATCAAGTGGTTTCAACGTTAGATCTCATTTAATTACAGAGATATTTCACATAAAAACACAGATATTAGGTAGAATTAAATAGGGGGGCTATTCCCCCCACATGCAATTTTCTGGTAAAATTTGATGCAGGCTAATAGGCCTTCATTAGATCCGGTGAGATCAAGTGGTTTCAACGTTAGATCTCATATAATTACAGAGATATTATGGATATTTGGTATTACGTCAGGGGGGGCTAGCCCCCCACATGCAATTTTCTGGTAAAATTTGATGCAGACTAATAGGCCTTTGTTAGATCTGGTAAGATCAAGTGGTTTCAACGTTAGATCTCATATAATTACAGAGATATTATGAATAATTGGTATTACGTCAGGGGGGGCTAGCCCCCCCCCCCCCCCCCCCCACATGCAATTTTCTGGTAAAATTTGAGACAGACTAATAGGCCTTCGTTAGATCCGGTAAGATCAAGTGGTTTCAACGTTAGATCTCATTTAATTACAGAGATATTTCACATAAAAACACAGATATTAGGTAGTATTAAATAGGGGGGCTAGCCCCCCCACAAGCAGTTTTCTGGTAAAATTTGATGCAGACTAATAGGCCTTCGTTAGATCCGGTAAGATCAAGTGGTTTCAACGTTAGATCTCATATAATTACAGAGATATTATGGATATTTGGTATTACGTCAGGGGGGGGGGGCTAGCCCCCCCACATGCAATTTTCTGGTAAAATTTGATGCAGACTAATAGGCCTTCGTTAGATCTGGTAAGATCAAGTGGTTTCAACGTTGATCTTGATCTTACCGGATCTAACGAAGGCCTATTAGTCTGCATCAAATTTTATCAGAAAATTGCATGTGGGGGGGCTAGCCCCCCTATCTAATACTACCTAATATCTGTATTTTTATGTGAAATATCTCTGTAATTAAATGAGATCTAACGTTGAAACCACCTGATATTACCGGATCTAACGAAGGCCTATTAGTCTGCTTCAAATTTTACCAGAAAATTGCATATGGGGGGGCTAGCCCCCCTATTTAATACTACCTAATATCTGTATTTTTATGTGAAATATCTCTGTAATTATATGAGATCTAACGTTGAAACCACTTGATCTTACCGGATCTAACGAAGGCCTATTAGTCTGCATCAAATTTTACCAGAAAATTGCTGTGGGTGGGCTAGCCCCCCTATTTAATACTAATTAATATCTGCGTTTTAATGTGAAATATCTCTGTAATTATATGAGATCTAACGTTGAAACCACTTGATCTTACCGGATCTAACGAAGGCCTATTAGTCTGCATCAAATTTTACCAGAAATTTGAATGTGGGGGGGCTAGCCCCCCTATTTAATACTACCTAATATCTGTATTTTTATGTGAAATATCTCTGTAATTAAATGAGATCTAACGTTGAAACCACCTGATATTACCGGATCTAACGAAGGCCTATTAGTCTGCTTCAAATTTTACCAGAAAATTGCATATGGGGGGGCTAGCCCCCCTATTTAATACTACCTAATATCTGTATTTTTATGTGAAATATCTCTGTAATTATATGAGATCTAATGTTGAAACCACTTGATCTTACCGGATCTAACGAAGGCCTATTAGTCTGCATCAAATTTTACCAGAAAATTGCTGTGGGTGGGCTAGCCCCCCTATTTAATACTACCTAATATCTGTATTTTTAGGTGAAATATCTCTGTAATTATATGAGATCTAACGTTGAAACCACTTGATCTTACCGGATCTAACGAAGGCCTATTAGTCTGCATCAAATTTTACCAGAAAATTGCATGTGGGGGTGCTATCCCCCCTATTTAATACTACCTAATATCTGTATTTTTATGTGAAATATCTCTGTAATTAAATGAGATCTAACGTTGAAACCACTTGATCTTACCGGATCTAACGAAGGCCTTTTAGTCTGCATCAAATTTTACCAGAAAATTGCATGTAGGGGGGCTAGCCCCCCTATTTAATACTACCTAATATCTGTGTTTTTATGTGAAATATCTCTGTAATTATGAGATCTAACGTTGAAACCACTTGATCTTACCGGATCTAACGAAGGCCTATTAGTCTGCATCAAATTTTACCAGAAAATTGCATGTGGGGGGGCTAGCCCCCCTATTTAATACTACCTAATATCTGTATTTTTATGTGAAATATCTCTGTAATTAAATGAGATCTAACGTTGAAACCACTTGATCTTACCGGATCTAACGAAGGCCTATTAGTCTGCATCAAATTTTACCTGAAAATTGCATGTGGGGGGGCTAGCCCCCCCTCATTAATCACTTAATAAGTCTGTAATTATGTGAGATCTAACAAAACAACTAGTTGATCATACCTGATCTAACAAATATCTTCCAAAATAGCTAATTTTTTGGTCAATTTTTTGATATGGGGGGGCTTATGACGGTTTAGCCCCCCCTGCAAATAACTGTTAATATCTCTACTTCTGTATGAGATCTAACGCAAACAACAATTGATCTAACCTGATCTAACAAAGATCTAACCAACTGCATATGTTTTGTTCAAAAATTTTGATATGGGGGGGCTAACACGGCTGAGGTAAAGAAGCCGGGTCTGCCTTTAGCAAAACTATAAACTGAAGGTTGAAAAAACATACATCTCCAACTTATAGAGGGTAGCGGCATCAGGAGCTTACATACTTAGCTGAAAATAACACAAGTCCCATAAATCAGGTGGGAGCTCTCTCCATCTTGCCTTTTCCCGGGCGCTCTGGCCTGCCTGATGAGGCCTTCTGCCAGGCCGAGACACGTGGTGGAACAGGTAGGGGGCCATCTTGATCTGCCGGCAACCATGAGGGGATATCCACAGGAGGGACATCCAGTGAGTTCCAAACTGAAGCGAGATCCGCAGGAGATCGTATGGTAAGCAATTTACCGTTCCTGGAGACAGCGAGCCCAAATGGGTATAGCCACCGAAATGGCGTGGACGTTTTCCTCAGGACATCCAGGAGGGGTTTCAGCAAGCGCCGCTTCGCCAAGGTGGATGGCGCCAGATCTTGGTACATCTGAAATGGTGTGCCTTCATACTCCAGTACCTCCATCTCTCTCTGTTTCTTCAGGAGGGCCGCAGTGTCCACGTAACTTAACAGGCCGCAGATGACATCGCGTGGAGGTTCCTGTGGCTTAGGCCTGGGGCGCAGCGCCCTGTGTATCCGTTCCACCACTATTCCTGCTGCTCTGTCAGGATCCAGCAACATGGAGAAGATTTTGCGCGCCACTGTCGGTAAGGCCTCAGCCGCAATCGATTCAGGTAGGCCGCGTATGCGGATGTTGCGCCTGCGACTACGGTTTTCTTTATCTTCAAGCTTTAAAAAAAGCCTCATTTAGTAAGGTCTTGTGAGTCGCCAGCACCTCCGATGCTTTTTCTTCATACGCCATAATTGATTCTTGTGCTGTTTCTAATGCAACCACTCTCTGACCCAGATGTCTCAGGTCATCTTTTATATCGGATAGATCTTGTTTAATAGGCGAGAGAGCAGACTCCAGGACACGCCGGAGAGTCCTCTCCGAAATAGGGGGATCTCTGGGTCTCCTGTCTGAAACATCGGAGCCGCTGCATGCATCGGAGAGGTCTCCTATATCAGAGTCATGAGCAGCAGATTCCGCCATATTGGGGCCTTTCTGAGCCACAAGCCTCGGTGTTTTCCGGAGGTATTTCTTCATCTCTGGCTGCTTAGTATGTCGCGGAGTTGTCTCTGAACTTCCTCTAACTTTGTCTTTGCCAGGTTTCCCCATAATAAGGCGAATTTATATGCTTAATTAGGGTAAATGAGCCGGTCTGCTGGAGGAGCTCAAGCTCGTGCGGCCATTCAGCAGCGTGGCTAGGCTCCGCCCCTCATAGTAGTTATATTCTTGTACATAGGAGCAGTATTATAGTAGTTATATTTTTGTACATAGGAGGCAGTATTATAGTAGTTATATTCTTATACATAGGAGGCAGTATTATAGTAGTTATATTCTTGTATATAGGAGCATAGAAACATAGACTGTGTCGGCAGATAAGAACCATTTGGCCCATCTAGTCTGCCCAATATACTGAATACTATGGATAGCCCCTGGCCCTATCTTATATGAAGGATGGCCTTATGCCTATCCCATGAATGCCTAAACTCCTTCACTGTATTTGCAGCTACCACTTCTGCAGGAAGGCTATTCCATGCATCCACCACTCTCAGTAAAGTAATACTTCCTGATATTACATTTAAACCTTTGCCCCTCTAATTTAAAACCATGTCCTCTTGTAGCAGTTTTTCTTCTTGTAAATCTTCTCTCCTCTTTTACCTTGTTGATTCCCTTTATGTATTTAAAAGTTTCTATCATATCCCCTCTGTCTCGTCTTTCTTCCAAGCTATACATGTTAAGGTCCTTTAATCTTTCCTGGTAAGTTTTATCCTGCAATCCATGTACTAGTTTAGTAGCTCTTCTCTGAACTCTCTCCAAAGTATCGATATCCTTCTGGAGATATGGTCTCCAGTACTGAGCACAATACTCCAGATGAGGTCTCACTAGTGCTCTGTAGAGCGGCATGAGCGCCTCCCTCTGTCTACTAGTAATGCCTCTCCCTATACACCCAAGCATTCTGCTAGCATTTCCTGCTGCTCTATGACATTGTCTGCCTACCTTTAAGTCTTCTGAAATAATGACCCCTAAATCCCTTTCCTCAGATACTGAGGTTAGGACTGTATCACAGATTTTATATTCTGGTCTTGGGTTTTTACGTCCCAGGTGCATTATCTTGCACTTATCAACATTAAATTTTAGTTGCCAGATTTTTGACCATTCCTCTAGTTTTCCTAAATCCTTTTCCATTTGGTGTATCCCTCAACCCTGTTACAAATCTTTGTGTCATCAGCAAAAAGACACACCTTACCATCGAGGTCTTCTGCAATTTCGCTGATAAAGATATTAAACAATATGGGTCCCAGAACAGATCCCTGAGGTACCCCACTGGTAACAAGACCATGGTCTGAATATACTCCATTGACTACAACCCTCTGTTGCCTGTCCCTCAGCTACTGCCTAATCCATTCAACAATATGGGAGTCCAAGCCCAATGACTGCACTTTATTGATAAGCCTTCTATGTGGGACGGTATCAAAAGCCTTACTAAAGTCTATATAAGCGATGTCTACTGCACCTCCGCCATCTATTATTTGTCACCCAATCAAAAAAATCAATAAGATTAGTTTGACATGATCTCCCTGAAGTAAACCCATGCTGTTTTTCATCTTTCAATCCATGGGATTTTAGATGTTCCACAATCCTCTCCTTAAGTATGGTTTCCATTAATTTCCCCACTATTGATGTCAGGCTTACTGGCCTATAGTTGCCCGATTCCTCCCTACTACCTTTCTTGTGAATGGGCACAACATTTGCTAATTTCCAATCTTCTGGGACGACTCCTGTTGCCAGTGATTGGTTAAATAAATCTGTTAATAGTTTTGCAGTATTATAGTAGTTATATTTTTGTACATAGGAGGCAGTATTATAGTAGTTATATTCTTATACATAGGAGGCAGTATTATAGTAGTTATATTCTTGTACATAGGAACAGTATTGTAGTAGTTATATTCTTATACATAGGAGCAGTATTATAGTAGTTATATTCTTGTACATAGGAGGCAGTATTATAGTAGTTATATTCTTGTACATAGGAGCAGTATTATAGTATTTATATTCTTGTAGATTGGAGCAGTATTATAGTAGTTATATTCTTGTACATAGGAGCAGTATTATAGTAGTTATATTCTTGTACATAGGAGGCAGTATTATAGTAGTTCTATTCTTGTACATAGGAATCAGTATTATAGTAGTTCTATTCTTGTACATAGGAGCAGTATTATAGTAGTTATATTCTTGTACATAGGAGCAGTATTATAGTAATTATATTCTTGTACATAGGAGCAGTATTATAGTAGTTATATTCTTGTACATAGGAGCAGTATTATAGTAGTTATATTCTTGTACATAGGAAGCAGTATTATAGTAGTTATATTCCTGTACATAGGGGCAGTATTATAGTAGTTATATTCTTGTACATAGGAGGCAGTATTATAGTAGTTATATTCTTGTACAGAGGAGCAGTATTATAGTAGTTATATTCTTGTACATAGGAGCAGTATTATAGTAGTTATATTCTTGTACATAGGAGCAGTATTATAGTAGTTATATTCTTGTACATAGGAAGCAGTATTATAGTAGTTATATTCCTGTACATAGGGGCAGTATTATAGTAGTTATTTTCTTGTACATAGGAGCAGTATTATAGTAGTTATATTCCTGTACATAGGGGCAGTATTATAGTAGTTATATTCCTGTACATAGGGGCAGTATTATAGTAGTTATATTCTTGTACATAGGAGCAGTATTATAGTAGTTATATTCTTGTACATAGGAGCAGTATTATAGTAGTTATATTCCTGTACATAGGGGCAGTATTATAGTAGTTATATTCTTGTACATAGGAGGCAGTATTATAGTAGTTAAATTCCTGTACATAGGGGCAGTATTGTAGTAGTTATATTCCTGTACATAGGGGCACTATTGTAGTAGACATATTATTGTGTGTAGGGTTGGAGCAGTATGGTTACTGTATATTCTTGTACATAGGAGCAGTATTATAGTAGTTATATTCTTGTACATAGGATCAGTATTATAGTAGTTATATTCTTGTACATAGGAGCAGTATTATAGTAGTTATATTCTTGTACATAGGAGCAGTATTATAGTAGTTATATCCCTGCCCATTATAAATTATTCATTTTATCCAGTGCATATAGCAGGCCAATGAAAATAATCATATATATATATATATATGGGCTTGAAAATGGTCCCAGTAAGCGGACCGAAACGTCGCTACCTGGGTGAATAATGGATCCCACCACTTTTCACCAGACGGATGTGCTGCGGTGTACTTATTTCTTTATATATATATATATATATATATATATATATTATAAATAGTTTTCAGTGTTAATAAAATGCATTTATCATGGTAAATGCATTTTTTTTAAATCTAAAACTTGCTGTGAAGTTTGTGAAGTCAAAATTTAAAGATGTCCGAAAAATGAGCCTGTATTTTACAATTATATTGGTGGTGTTGTGGGGACTCGCTCTGGTAAACAGGATTAGCGGAGGCAGTATAGAGGCAACAAGTTCTTTGGATCAAACAGTTTTTAGTGTTTTATTCACACTTTAGGCAAGTGACAAAACAAGCAGTCATATTCAAACAAAAAGTCACCTTGGGGTGTTGGTGGTAATTCACACCATGCGGCAATTCTGCCTCAAAGAAACATAGAAACATAGAATATGTCGGCAGATAAGAACCATTTGGCCCATCTATTCTGCCCAATATACTGCATACTATGAACAGCCCCTGGCCCTATCTTATATGAAGGATGCCTTATGCCTATCCCATGCATGCTTATAGAGCTTATAGAGTCCTTGCTGATAGCAGCACCAACCTGTTTTCACGCCAAACAGGTAGCAAGCCTTCATCCAGACATAAGGCTTCCAGATCCGAACACAGAGACATGGCTTCTGAGCCCAGCTACCTATTTAAGGACAGCCAGGTGCTGCCAAAACTCGGACCGGCATTTAAAATCCGGTCCGGTATTTGACCTCACCTGGCTGTAAATCAGCCCGGCAGCACATGCTGGGAGGAAAATACCTGTTTTCCCAGACAAAACCTCTCACTGTGTCAGTGTCTACTGACTTTCACCAATTTGACTTCAGCAGCATTCATGGACAGGTCACAATCTCACTGGTGTTTCACTGTTCTGATTGATATTTCCTATAGGGAATGTCTCCAAAGAGGCAAATTCATTAAAGGAATTTATAACTTTTTGGTGCATCTAGTGCTGCAGTTTGCTCAGCACAGAGTGTTTCAGGAGGAGTGTGCTGATCTTGTGGGGGCAGTAAGTGGTGCTCTGGGATAAGTGAGGACAGGATGGCATCAGATGTGTTCTAGTTTGCGGAGGGGAGTCAGGTGGAAAGTCACATCATGAGCGTTATAGTGTGTAAGGTTTCGAGTGTGTATTTTAGATGATGACACACTCACAGAATAAGATGTACATGGTGTAAGATGCAGGGTCTCACAATAAAGACGTAATCATTTTATTCAATTTTTATTGTAGTTAAATTACAGCTTAATTTATATAATAAGTTACATTTTGATTGCTAATTATACGGTGTCTGTAAATTATAATCAACAATTCTATCTCTTTATTAATAAACGGCTTTAGGCTACATGCACACGACCGTTGTGTGTTTTTTGCGGTCGCAAAACACGGATGGCGTCCGTGTGCGTTCTGCAATCTGCGGAACGACACAGACAGCCATTAATATAACTGCCTATTCTTGTCCACAAAACGGACAAGAATAGGACAGGTTATATTTTTCTTGCGGATCACAGAACGGAGCAACGGATGCGGACAGCACACGGAGTGCTGTCCGCATCTTTTGCGGCCCGATTGAAGTGAATGGGTCCGCATCCGAGCGGCAAAAACTGCGGCTCGGATGTGACCAAAACAACGGACATGTACATGTAGTCTTAGTCACATAGCACCAAACTGACCACCATCTGACAACATTTTGCAGTGCTAATCAACATCCACAATAGTTTGAGCTCTGTTGGGGGTAGTTGTTGCAGTTGTCTCAGACAGTTACCCTGGGTACATAGGGTAGAATGACATTCAGCAGGGCTGTCTGCTACCTACATTAGATGCAATTCAGTGCACAACTGCTGGTAATCTCACTTAGGCCGCTTTTACACAGTTAGGCCCCTTTAACACGGGCGAGAATTCCGCGCGGGTGCAATACGTGACGTGAACGCATTGCACCTGCACTGAATCCGGATGTCACTACCAGAGCTTTGAGACGTTCTCACAGCTCTGTTTCTCCACCCCTGTGATGATGTCACTACTAGAGTTTGGAGGAGTTCTCACTGCTCTGTTTCTCCGCCCCTGTGATGAAGTCTTTACTTTCTGTTTCCTTCCTCCCAGCTGTTCCTCCTGCGGTTGATTTCCCTGCCTTTAAATCACCCCTCCTCCTATTGTAGGGCGTGGATTATATTTCTTATTTCAGTTGTAGCTCTTGCTTGAGTATCTTCACTTGTAGCTATCAGTTGACTGGACCTGTGTTCTGCTGCAGCAAGCACTCCGGATATTGCCAGCTGTCCTTGGATTCGTCTTCTCTGCGGCTGCAGCACCTTCAGCTAAGTGTGCAGACATTTGTGTACCTGGTTATTTTCTGACTGGATCTGAGGTGGCCACGGTTCCCTCCATATACTGAGCAGGGCACCGGTGGCCGTGCCCCTTCCACTATTGTAGGGGTTACAGTGGTCATCAGTCTTAGGTACGTGGGCATGCCTCGTTCCGCCATTTGGATCCGGGCATGTGCTTTAGCAGCATAGGGAGAGCTTTGAGGGTCTGACAGAGGTCACCCTTTATCCTCCCTAGTTTGGGTCCGGTCAGTAGCTCTTTTTACTGTGTATACTCTTGTTGCTCACATACAGCCGTGACACCGGACCCATTAATTTCAATGGGGCTGTGTACATGAGCGATGTTTGTCACGCATCACTTGTGCGTTGAGTGAAAATCGCAGCAGGTTCTATATTCTGAGTTTTTCACGCAATGCAGGCTCCATAGAAATGAATGGTGCTGCGCGAAAATCGCAAGCATCCGCAAGCAAGTGCCGATACGGTGCGATTTTCACGCATGGTTGCTAGGAGATGATAGGGATGAGCAACCCTGGACCTCATTAAAGTCTATTATTTTCCCTTATAACATGGTTATAAGGGAAAATAATAGCATTCTTAATACAGAATGCATAGCCCTAAGTGTTTGATCAGTGATTTTCATCAATAATTCCGAGTCAAAACCAGGTGCGGGTCAAAATCACAGAACAAGAGCAAATCGTTGCATTACACCTTATGTCTGTGGAGGTTCCACTCCTGGTTTGGGCTCAAAATCATTGAGGGAAATCACTGATCAAACACTGACTAAACACTGACTGTGTGAAAGCAGCCTAGGTATGAATATATTGTAGATGAGGGTTCATAGAGGTCAAGGGGAGTATAGTAGCAATTAACAGGGGCACCCCTTGCTGGTTCCTGTTCATCACACAGCACCCCCCCCCCCCCAATTAAAAGCTTATTTACCCCTATTTCTATCCCTTGTAGGAAAATAGGAGTGATTGTCCCTTAGTCAGAGTCAGACGAAGGGACCAAGTTGATATAATGCACCCACTCTCCATATGCCCCATAGCTGTGGACACTACATAAAGGAAGAGGCAGAACAGATACAATGTAACTACCGATATTTACAAAACACACCACAATTAAGATGATTGCAGTGACCTGTGACCTCTGGAGAGGGGGGGGCACTCCTCTATGGTATCTGGGGAAATGGTAACCATTGTCCCCTCATCTACTTAATGTAAGTGCACTCAAATCAACCGAGAAGGTAAAGTCCATTATCCAAACCATCTGTGACCAGACGATCATGAGCAGCCGTAATACGACAGCGCAGCCTCATTAACCCTAGTGTAATCCCAGTATTCTCATTGTTTCTAATATCCGTATAGAGACTATAACTCCCATCAGACTGGGGGTAATCGTATTGCAATCTGGCCAACTTCTGTAGTGGGAAGCCAAAATCAGACATCAGAAAATAATAGCTAGAGGTAGATGTACGTGCAATGTGATCTATAGACTGCATACAGATATATGATTAATTTATATATATTATAATGTGATATTACTTCGGACCATCTCGTGGTTCTTTAGAAGCGCTTGCCTTGTTTTCTTGCAAGTTTAACTGCACCTATTATATGATTGGCTTTCTTCATTCACTTAAAAGTTCTGTTCTTTGGCTTCTTAAATGGGTATTATTCCCACTCTCAGCCATTCGTGACAGCAGTCGGAATACCCTTCCTCTGATTTGATTCATGTCTCATACTCTAGTCACATCCAAAGCTGCGTTACAATTTCGGAATCTTTTCACTAGCATGCACAGCTGCAGCAGATCATTATGGGACGAGTATATCATATCAGACATAGCTATAGGGGATGCAGGAGAAGCACCTATGTCCTGATGCCTGAGTAGACCCAAAGGCTTCTCTGCCACATTACAAGACACCAGTATTAAAAATGGCATGTGGGGTGGGGAACCTGGTACTGATTTTTAATAGGTCCCAGGAGCTTACCTTTTAGGTCAGGCTGTTATATCTGGGACCTGGAGTGAACCCTATACCTCCAGCAATGCAGTACAATACATAGACACTGAACCAGAAGGGGACTACTTTGTAGTAGAATTATGAATGCAGCTCTGGGTGTGCCTAAAATATAAGACACAATGGGACAAATTAGTACATAATATGCAAAGCAAAGATTAATAATACTCACTTTCCAAAATGCAAAGTGAGACTCATCATGGAAGAAGTTGTGTTCATAGTGACACAGGAGCAGGGGACGAATCCCTGCATAAGAAGACTAATTACCAATAGGTAAAAACTGGGCGACTACCGCCCTTAAAATTCCCATCTATCCCAGGAGCAGGACATATGGCAGCAGAGGGTACAGTAACAGGAAAACTTACAAGAAGGCAAGAACAACACCAATCATTGCTACAAAGACATTCCCTTTAAGGGGGATACCTTACATCCCCTGATACTCAGAGTACTCATATCCCAGCTCAGTTGAACTGCTCAGAAAATCCTTGTTCCTATAACATGGAAAGTAAGGGGTGGTACATTCATCGGGGCCCTGTCCGGGCTCATCATTTTCTGGGTAGTCGGCTGGGGTCGCTTTATATTTCTGGAGCCATGCTTGAAATATCCTGAAAGATGATGGTAAAAATGTCACTCAACTGTTGCAAATATTACATGTGAGCTTCAAAGACCAGTCTAATGAATATCCAGCTTAAGCATCAATCAATGAAAATCTCTGCAACTTTCTAATATACTGTGTTTCAATTCATCACCATCTCTGCTTGCTGGCAGTGAGTGGAGAGTGAGATGAGGTCACTTAGCAATGGTGGATCATAATAGGAGGTGTGTGGGTTGCCCAATGTGACCAAAGATACAGTATGATGAAAAACAATGTTTTCTTCATTTTTATTTTTTTTGCTGTAGAAGGACCTGCACCTGGTCATGTGACCTCAGCATGTCCTCAAGTCCAGAGGAGAGGGCAGCAAGAAGGCCGACTAGCAAAGTGTTAGTTGCATGTGGTAAGTGTATGGGTTCTGTATAAGTTTAGGGGTCTGCACAGTGACGTAGCGATCAGGGAAGCAGCTCAGAAGGGGAGCCTGTAGTCGCGCATCTTCCGATCGCGCTCCAGTGAGGGAATTAAGGACGGCACATTGTCTTTGTAACGGGGATCCAGCAGCACGTTAAAATGTGGGCAACTCTGCAGTCGTTGCGCAGGCACTGCAGCATGTAGTCGCTCATGTGTGCCAGGCTGCCCAGAGGTAAGGACAAGCTGTCCTATGTGGGAGGCGTATCGTCTGCGTCCTCCGTATCCCCCCCCCCAGCCACACACCAGTGATGGGCCTGAGCTGCGTTGGGTGCCACCCCGCTGTGGACATGCCTCCTCCATCCTCCATCCTCCATCCTCCATCCTCCATCCTCATCCTCCTCCATCCTCCTCTTCCATCATCGCCCTAAGTGTTTTCTCAAGGAGACATAGAAGTGGTATTGTAACACTGATAACGGCGTCATTGCCACTGGCCATGTTGGTGGAGTACTCGAAACAGGGCACACAGGTCTCGCATGGAGGCCCAGTCATTGGTGGTGAAGTGGTGCTGTTCCGCAGTGCGACTCACCTGTGCGTGCTGCAGCTGAAACTCCACTATGGCCTGCTGCTGCTCGCACAGTCTGTCCAGCATGTGCATTGTGGAGTTCCACCTGGTGGGCACGTCGCATATGAGGCGGTGAGCAGGAAGGCCGAAGTTACGCTGTAGAGCAGACAGCCGAGCGGCGTCAGGATGAGAATGCCGGAAGCGCACACAGACGGCCCACACTTTATGCAGCAGCTCTGACATGTCGGGGTAGTTGTGAATGAACTTCTGCACCACCAAATTCAGCACATGCGCCAGGCAAGGGATGTGCATCAAACCGGTTAGTTCCAGAGCTGCAACGAGATTTCGCCCATTATCGCACACCACCAGGCCGGGCTTGAGGCTCACTGGCAGCAACCACTCGTCGGTCTGTTGTTCTATACCCCGCCACAACTCCTGCGCGGTGTGGGGCCTGTCCCCCAAACACATCCGTTTCAGAACGGCCTGCTGACGTTTACCCCGGGCTGTGCTGAAGTTGGTGGTGAAGGTCTGTCGCTGACTGGATGAGCAGGTGGTAGAAGAGGAGGAAGCCGAGTAGGAAGAGGAGGCAACAGGAGGCAAAGAATGATGCCCTGCGATCCTTGGCAGCGGAAAGATGTGCGCCAAACAGCTCTCCGCCTGGGGCCCAGCCGCCACTACATTTACCCAGTGTGCAGTTAGGGAGATATAGCGTCCCTGGCCGTGCTTACTGGTCCACGTATCTGTGGTTAGGTGGACATTGATTTTATCCGATACTTGGTTGTGCAGGGAGGGCACAGCTCTCCTGGAGAAGTAGTGGCGGCTGGGAACGACGTACTGTGGGACAGCTAGTGACATGAGCTGTTTGAAGCTGTGTGTGTCCACCAGCCTGAATGACAGCATTTCAAAGGCCAGCAGTTTAGAAATGCTGACATTCAGGGCCAGGGATCGAGGGTGGCTAGGTGGGAATTTATGCTTTCTCTCAAAGGTTTGTGAGATGGAGAGCTGAACGCTTCCGTGTGACATGGTTGAGATGCTTGGTGACGGAGGTGGTGGTGTTGGTGGTACATCCTCTGTTTGCTGGGCGGCAGGTGCCAACGTTCCTCCAGAGGCGGAGGAAGAGGCAGAGGCAGCAGCAGAAGAGGGAGCAGGAGGGGCCTGAGCCCTTTCTTGGTTTTGAAGGTGCTTACCCCTCTGCAGCCAGTGTCTCGCATGCAGGTGCCTGGTCATGCAGGTTGTGCTAAGGTTCAGAACGTTAATGCCTCGCTTCAGGCTCTGATGGCACAGCGTGCAAACCACTCGGGTCTTGTCATCAGCACATTGTGTGAAGAAGTGCTATGCCAGGGAACTCCTCGAAGCTGCCTTTGGTGTGCTCGGTCCCTGGTGACGGTGGCCCGTAGCAGGCGAACTGTTTTGGCGACGGCTGCTCTGCTTTTGCACCCTGCTCCCTCTTTTGCTATGCTGTTGGCTTGGTCTCACCACTGCCTCTTCCTCCGAACTCTGAAAGTCAGTGGCACGACCTTCATTCCATGTGGGGTCTAGGACCTCATCGTCCCCTGCATCGTCTTCCACCCAGTCTTCCTCCCTGACCTCCTTTTCGGTCTGCACACTGCAGAAAGACGCAGCAGTTGGCACCTGTGTTTCGTCATCATCATCAGAGACTTGCTGAGGTGGTATTCCCATGTCCTCATCAGGAAACATAAGTGGTTGTGCGTCAGTGCATTCTATGTCTTCCACCCCTGGGGAAGGGCTAGGTGTCATGGCCTATGGTGTGTTTTGTGACACTTTCCTTCACTTGCGGTTGCCCGTGGCAACGTGTGGTGTTGTGTGCATGTGGCTGTTTCCCAGGACATGGTTGCCTCGCATGCCGTTGCCGGCGGTAACAGGTGGAGTGTGATGTTTGTGTGTACACTTCCCCTTTAAGTGCCCTTTTCCCCTTGCCTGGTGTTGGAAGGGTTAATTCCCTTCCTAGTGAGTGAACACTGGGTGTGGCTACTAGGGCTATTTAGCTCCTGCTGGATGCCAGTAGCTGAGGGGTACTCCAGCCATGGTGTTTGCTGGAGTCATCCTCCTGGTCTCATATACCATCTGTCCAGTGAGGGCCACCCTTGTGGTCATAAGTTATGTTTAGACATAGGGTTGGCTCATACAGCTAGGAGTCAGGGTCAGATTTAGGGACACTATAGGAGTTGACCTGCTCCATGTTTCCTGTCCTGGCCCAGCAGCTACCCTTTGTTTTTTGACACCGCACGGCTGAGGGTTTCCCCCACCCTCAGCCGTGACACTAGGTGGATGCCCTTGGGAAACCCTGCCAGCAGTCTTCAAACGGCATAAGAGACTGCTGCATGACTTGAGGCTCAGACAGGTTCCAGATATGCACGGGGGTGATGTGACACACTGATGGGCATGGGTTTCAGGCGCCACCTGTGCGCTTTCTGCAGAAGACTGGGTGGGAGATAATGTGAACGTGCTGGATCCACTGTCGGCCACCCAATTGACTAGCGCCTGTACTTGCTCAGGCCTTACTATCCTTAGAACGGCATTAGGCCCGACCAAATATCGCTGTAGATTCTGGCGGCTACTGGGACCTGAGGTAGTAGGTTCAGTAGGATGTGTAGCTGTGGCAGAACGGCCACGTCCTCTACCTGCACCAGAGGCTCCACCAACACCACGACCATGACCGCGTCCCTTATTAGATGTTTGCCTCATAGTTAGCGTTTACAAAGCAAAGTAAAAAGTGGTTAAGTCTGTTAAAAATTAACCGCCAATAAAAACCCTGATGTAGGGTATTGCACTAATTATTATTATTTTTTTAACTCTATATGACAGCCGTATTTGTGGCCTAAATTTCACACACACTTGTGCACGTCTAATCCCAGATGTGCAGTATATCAGAGGTTTTTTTTAACCCCAGTAAGCAAAAAGCTGTATTTCTGGCCTAAATGTGACACTCACTTATGCACCTATAATCCTAGATGTGCACTATATGAAACAGATGGGGTTTTTTTTTCCGCCCCAGTATGAGAAAGCCGTATTTCTGGCCTAAATTTCAGTCACTTATGCAGCGATAATCCTAGATGTGGACTATATGGAAAAAAAAGGGTATTTTTTAACCCCAGTGTCTCAAAGCAGTATTTCTGGACATGCAGACATGCAGATAGCCTATGCTGGTGCACTATCGTTGCATAAAATGGCTGCCGATTATGTATTGATATTGACTAACTGAAGGAAAAAAAGTTTGTTTTCAGCAGTAGTTGGCTCAGGGCAGGCTTAAAAAAATTGTGCACTGCACCCACAAAACACATTTGCTGTAGATCGCTGAGTACATAAACCAGTTCTTCATAAGATTTCTCCCTGATCTCTCCCTCACAGCAGCTGCAGCCTCTCCCTACACTAATCCGAGCAGAGTGACGGGCGGCGCTACGTGACACCAGCTTAAATAGAGGCTGGGTCACATGCTGCAGTTGGCCAATCACAGCCATGCCAATAGTAGGCATGACTGTGATGGCCTTTTGGGGCAAGTAGTATGACGCTTGTTGATTGGCTGCTTTGCAGCCTTTCAAAAAGCGCCATAAAAATCGCTGAACACCGAACCCAAACTTTTACGGAAATGTTCGGTTCCGGGTGTCAAAAACCCTAAAGTTCGGTACGAACCCGAACTTTACAGTTCGGGTTCGCTCAACTCTAGTTCTGGGGTCTGTATTTTCTAAGGGGGGTCTGGGATTCTGGGAGTCATTATATATGAGGTCTGCATTTCTTTTAGGGGTTTGGGTCTGTATTTAGAGTGTCTGTCTGATTTGGGGTGGGGTGAGGAGGGTCTGTCTTTATTTAGGGGGTCTGTTTTGGGGACTAATTTGTTTAGGGGATCTGGGGGGTCTGTATTTGAGAGCAGCCCAAGGACTATGGTCACTGAGCATTGACTGCTCTGATACACTGTAACAAACTACAACTGTATGAGCAGGACTATAGTACGAGATGTGTATTGTGTTCAGTAGCCATCAAATGGTCAACATTTCCAGTATCCAACTTGTCACAGCCTCTGCCCTGTATCTGTCTCTGGGAAAGCTGGGTGACTACTAATATGGCCGCCACTACATTTTTAAGGGAACTTACTTGTCAACGAAGCCGTGATGCAGCAGGAATATGGGGTCGTTGGCGGAGTTGGGTCCCTGAGCCATCGTTCCCCCCAAATAAAGGTGAACCGCGTTGTGCATAGTGTACTCCAGTGTTGTCCCATCCGATGGTCTCAGGAAACCTAAAAAATGGATCAAACCGGCAGAGAGTGAGCAATCTCATGTAGGGTAAGGCTACTTTCACACTAGCGGTTTTCTTTTCCGGTGCTGAGTTCCGTCCTAGGGGCTCAATACCGGAAAATAACTGATCAGTTTTGTCCCGATGCATTCTGAATGGAGAGCAATCCGTTCAAGAAACATCAGGATGTCTTCAGTTCAGTCTTTTTGACTGTTCAGGATGGAGATAATACCGCAGCATGCTAGGGTTTTATCTCCGGCCCAAAAAACTGAAGACGTGCCTGAATGCCGGTCCAGCCTTCCGCATGCGCAGACCGAAGAAAAGGTGAAAAAAATAAATGCCGGATCAGTTTTTCCAGATGACACCGGAAAGACGGATCTGGCATTTTGATGCATTTTTCAGACTGATCAGTCTTACAGATGCCATCAGTTGGCATACGTTTTGCCGGATAACTCTGCCGCAAGTGTGAAAAAGGCCTAAGCCCTGCATGTCACATTATTTAGGTTATATATAGGGGGTGCGGTGATACATGGGCCGAGGGGGTCAAATGGGTCCAAAGGCATGCCCCAGGAAATTGAGGTCAGCGCCGCTGCAGAAATGGGCAGGTTGCCTTTTTGCCTGCGGCACTTGCATACAAGGTACAAGGCAAACAGCACCTAAGTCTCAGCTTCCAGTACCAGAATTCCCCCCCCCCCCCCTTTCTCAGTATGACATGAAGATAAACAGGACACTGCTCTCAGATCCTGGCAACTTATGGTAACAGATGATGACCTACCTTCTAAAGCGTTCCGGAAGCTCCTCTGTGCACTAGCATCGTAGGGGAATGTATCGAAGTCTGTCCATTTCAGGGTGTCCTCTACATCCTGGAAGGTGGGGAAACTTTTGATCTGGGGATCTGAACCCGGCTTCCTGTGGAGTCTCTCCATCTGACACTCGTCCCCAGCAGTTTGGCAATAGGCATCAGCATAATTGTACCCGCTGCAAATAGACTGAAGTGGAGGGATACAGTATTAGCCTTTCCATGAAGTGGGGGGAGGGTGGGGAACAGAACACTAAAATGGGGATGGGGGGGGGGGGGACGGACGGACGAGATATCGTAAACTTAAATTCAACATATAAATTGTATTAACTTTTGATTATTTTTCTTATACTGATTTTAAACCATATTATACTCCAGTCACATCCAAAGCTGCCTGCAAATTACTGAATCTCTCCAGTAGATAATTAAGGCATGAGTACATTACATAAGACTGGAGCATATGGTGGCTATAGAGAGTGTAGGAGTAAAGCCCGGGTCATGGCTGTGGGGCCCCTCCGCCACATAAGAAAACCCCAGTATGGGCATGAGGGTCCTATATAGAACAGCTCTCCCATAAACTTCAGTAAAACGTATACATTGTATTGAGTTTTGCAAATAAATTGCTTATTTATCTTGTATTGTTTGATCTGCTTCATGCCTTATACTCTAGTCACATCTAAAGCTGCAAGCACATCACTGAATCTCTCCATTCACATACAGAGCTGCAGCAGATCATTATGGGACAAGTGTAAGCTATATGAGGGGCAGATCTAGGAGTAGCATTCGTGTCTTGTTGCCTGCAGAGACCCTAAGACCCCTCGGCCACATAAAAAGACCCTAATATTATAAACGGTGCACAGTAAGAATGAATTTTACATGAAGGCTCAGGAGTTACATCTCTTCTGTCAACATTATCTGGGGTACGGTGTGAACCCCCACATCACCCACAATGCAATACAGCAGAGCATTATCTGCAACACCTAGACACTGAACCAGCAGGGGGTGCTGCAGTGAAGTATACATTTGAATTGCTTGCAGAACTGTGAATGCAGCTCTGGAGGCATCCGGAGACAAGATGGCAATAGGATTACTACTCACTTTCCAAAATGCGAAGTGGGAGTCATCGTCCAGAAAGCCTTGTGCATTGCTTGCGCCAAGAAATTCATTGGTGCAGATGGAGCAGTTCTTTTCTCCTCTCCAGTCATAGTAAGGAATGGCGAAATCTTCATCACCCGTCAGGCGCTGAATTTCCCCCTCCAAGAACACGAGACCCAAACGATGCCAGCCGGGGAAGGCCGGACCCTGATGGGCGTAGTTTCTGCTAGAATCATATGTGCCGTCGAGTAGAATGGGCTTCAAAGAGTAATAATGGATCCAGGCAAAGACATCGTAAATGGAGGCATCCACGAAGCGGTACGTGTCCTGGAAGTTTCTGTCTCCCGAGGACAGGATGACAAAATCGTCACTTTTTGTGGTTTTTGCCAAAGCTAAGTAACTAAATAACCTCTTCCTTTCCAGAAACGAGAGCTGGCGGATCTCTCTCCGGACCACACATTTTTTTTGGCGATCGCACTTGTCGCCGTAGTAGCCATATTTACACCGGCCGCAGTTGAAGCCGATGTAGTTTCTGAAGCATTGACAAGTTCTGTCGTAGTAAAAACGTGGCCAATCTAATCGGTCATCGTAAAAATCGCGATCCCGGCGGGCGCCCAGGTCCGTAAAAATCACATCGTCTCTGCACTGGCCACGTCCAGATCGTGATCCACAGGGGCTGCGATCCTTCCACGGTGGGCAGCAAGTCTTTGTCTGAAGAGCTGCACTTGTCGTACATAACCTCGGGAACTGACAGTAGACCGCGCCCAGGAAGAGCGCGAAAAATGTAGACAGCGTAAACATGACCTCCAGAGCTAACAATCGCCCCCTGATAGAGAAGAAGAAAAATAATCTGAATATTACACCTAATACATACATTACACCAAAGATGTTACAATCATAAGTTACTACAAAAACCTTTATTTTTCTCCATAGGAGCAGTACTATAGTAGTTATATTCTTGTACATAGTAGGCAGTATTATAGTAGTTATATACTTGTACATAGGAGGCAGTATTATAGTAGTTATATTCTTGTACATAGGAGCAGTATTATAGTAGTTATATTGTTGTACATAGGAGGCAGTATTATAGTAGTTATATTCTTGTACATAGGAGGCAGTATTATAGTAGTTATATTCTTGTACTTACGAGGCAGTATTATAGTAGTTATATTCTTGTACATAGGAGCAGTATTATAATAGTTATATTCTTGTACATAGGAGCAGTATTATAGTAGTTATATTCTTGTACATAGGAGGCAGTATTATAGTAGTTATATTCTTGTACATAGGAGCAGTATTATAGTAGTTATATTTTTGTACATAGGAGGCAGTATTATAGTAGTTATATTCTTGTACATAGGAGCAGTATTATAGTAGTTATAGTCTTGTACATAGGAGGCAGTATTATAGTAGTTATATTCTTGTACATAGGAGCAGTATTATAGTAGTTATATTCTTGTACATAGGAGCAGTATTATAGTAGTTATATCCTTGTACATAGGAGGCAGTATTATAGTAGTTATATTCTTGTATGTAGGAGGCAGTATTATAGTAGTTATATTCTTGTACATAGGAGGCAGTATTATAGTAGTTGTCTTCTTGTACATAGGAGGCAGTATTATAGTAGTTATATTCTTGTACATAAGAGGCAGTATTATAGTAGTTATATTCTTGTACATAGGAGGCAGTATTATAGTAGTTATATTCTTGTACATAGGAGGTAGTATTATAGTAGTTATATTCTTGTACATAGGAGGCTATATTATAGTAGTTATATTCTTGTACATAGAAGCAGTATTATAGTAGTTATATTCTTGTACATAGGAGCAGTATTATAGTAGTTATATTCTTGTACATAGGAGGCAGTATTATAGTAGTTATATTCTTGTACATAGGGGGCATTATTATAGTAGTTATATTCTTGTACATAGAAGGCAGTATTATAGTAGTTATATTCTTGTACATAGGGGGCTTTATTATAGTAGTTATATTCTTGTACATAGGGGGCAGTATTATAGTTGTGGTCCTGGCTACGGTGGGAACAGAGTGGACGAACCAGGTTAGGAAAAGTGACTTGACTGTCAGCTATCAATGGCTCAGGTGTGCCGGAAGCCATGGCCGTGTGCGAGCTAAATGAGGGGCAAAAATCAATCAGGTAGGAAATGGCTAGTTACTGAACTCGGAGAGCTAAACTGGTAAAGGCTTTGGCAATTTCAACCTGCGGATTTGGAACGTAGTGCGCAAAACGGGAAGATTGCCATCTGCCCATTTTTTTTATGACATGCGCTGGGACCCCATGACTTGATGCTGCCCCTATGCGAAACGAATGTCCCGAAATGGCCTTGGCATTGAAACCTAGTCCGGAAGCTAAGATTCTGATGTGGTGAACGAACTGTGATGCTGTGAGATGTTTGGAATTGAAAGGGAAAAGAGGGCTGCATGGCGTAGGATTTTTTAAGGTGGCGAATAGCTGTTTGAACGCGGCAACTGGGCACCAGTCATTGAAGGTCTGGAAATAGCGGATTTTAACTGGCGGTCCCACCTGAGAGGTTTTGGTGGAGTGGAGTGATAGGGTGCAATGCGTCTGCTGCCAGGCTAGTTGATCTATGGTGGGGCCTGCGTGTCAAGGAGAGCTGGTGAATTCCCCGGGCCGTAAGAACCCGTAAAAACAGAGGTACATGGCTGCTTTGATCACTATGCTTTTGTATGGCCCGAAAGGATCATTGTCTAGGGAGGTGGAAAAGGCCCTGAACATTGCCCCGGTGACTGGTTTCCTACGAGACTCTGGCTTATTGCTGCTCTTTTGGATTCCTCTCAGAGTTCATTTAATGGCCTGCGAAGAAAACATGGACTGACTGGCTGGAGGATCTAAAGTGAAAAAATGTTGTACCCCTGCCAAGTATAACTTGATGGTATTGAATGAAAGGTGAAGTTCTGTGTGACAATAAGCCAGGAATGCCATGACCAGTCAATATAGGCAGACCACGCACTGGCTATGGGGCCCGTGAGGTTAGGGGCCCTGGCCAGGCTGCATGGCTCCACCCCCTTTCCGAACTGAACACACGCTGCATTAGTTAACAGTAGAGAGATAAATACTGGCAATGGGGCCCAAACGCCCCGGTGCCATTACATCTTTAGATTTTCATTTGGTGTTATACACAGCAGGCTGGAAGGAGGGAAGGAGCAGGGAGAGGGAGCAGCCGATTCCTCCAATCAGGAAGCAGCTTACTGCCTGGTGCGCCCGCCCCTCTGTGAGGTATTTGGTGGAAGTTTGCTCCCACAGCTAGCAGCTCGGTAAAGTACCAGCCCTGCATTTACTGTTATCAGCAGTGATGTCCCACATCCTCTGGGTCTTCCTGCCCTTCTCTTTGCTTGTTAACCCCCAGCTCTGCCTTCACTATTCCTAGGCTGTGTGAGAGGACAGAAGGAAGCAGAAGCGCTCTGCATGATGGAGCTGAGGTGAGAGGAGCTGACAGGAAGACGGGCTGTTTTCTGCGGCAGTGAGGGTCAGACAGGAGCCTCAGCTCTGCTTACTGTAGGCAGGCTCGGACTGGCCCACAGGGGTACAGGGGAATCCCCCGGTGGGCCCCTAAGCAATGTGGGCCCCTAGTCTCCAAACCCCTGCACAAGTGGCACATAACACATTAGATTTACTGCACTACATACATATATTCAATGTACAGCACCTCAACCAGCCTATGTTCATATAAAAAAAACGTGTTAGATTATTTATTATATTTGAATGTATCCGTACGGTGGGCCCCAAAATAAATTTTACTGGTGGGCCCTAGGTACCCCAGTCCGACACTGACTGTAGGGCATATGTATTCTTTCATATGGGACCTGTGGCATGTGCTGGATGCTCCAGATAGACTACCTCTGAGGTAAAAGGATGGGACATGACTAAAATTGCTCAGCTCTGCTCCCTGTTAATAACAAAGGGAGAAGTTGAGCTGTGAGACAGAGCTCTAATGCTGTGGACCTGCAGAAGATCTGTCCCAGGAGTCACATTGACCTATGTGGACAGTTCTGCTGCAGTAATTAACCCTATAGGCTCTCCTCTGATTTACACCTATCATAAAATAAATAAAACTTAAAAGGGTAAGGCCGAGTTCATGTCCCGTTTTTTTCCATTCGTTTCATGTATACATACAGTGGCATCCTTCATCATAGAGTTTGAAAGAAAAATGTATATGTTTTTATTTGAAAACTTTTTTGTGACCAGACCAATGGGATTGACCCTCCAGATGTCAAAGGGGGGGGGGGGGCCTGCAAATGGACCTAGGAGAAAACCCTTGCTGATTTCGGACTGTATGAGAGAGTCGACTGACTCCGGATCTGCCAAGGCGGAACGGAGATTGGAGCCTTCCCATGTGGCCAGCGGGGAGGAAACCAGCCCTGTGTGGAACCCCTGCGAAAACCCGGAAATCAAAAACTGCACAAAATCGGTGTCGTGATGATGCTGAAGGAGGGTAGCTAGTAATTAGATATTGACTCCGGTTAGTCATAGATTTTTGGACGATCTTTGCGGACAAGAAGACTGGGGATGGGCCCTGAAACAAACGGAGCAAACGTGCAAGGCCTTGCATTTTGAAAAATAACAGTCTGACCAATTGAAATTATTGCAGACCTGACTCCTGCCCAGAAACACTATGGGCCTGCCCCATTTGTCAACGTTCTGCCCTGAACTTGAGGACCCAGAAGGAATGGCAGGGGGCCTACCTTGGGCCAGAGATCCTGAATTGGGATACCAGTCGGAGGAATGCGAGATGGATTGACAGGTTGCACAGGTGGGCACTTTGAGACCTGCAAAATGCCTGCAGAACAGCTCCATGTCTAGTGTGGACCAATCAGTGATGTGCTGGAATTGGGACAGAGCAGCAGCGGCAAGTTTGCCAAATGAAGGGTGTCATGGTCTTAAGGGAGGAAACGCTCCTTAAGGGAGCCGTTATATTCATAACTTCAGATTTAGAGTAGTTTACTTTATAATTGGAGAGCTTGCCGTAAAAGTCAAACAGAGAGAGATGCGGGAAGGCCTCGACCGGGTTGGAAACCAGCACCAAAAGATCAACAGCATAGGCGACATTAGTGTACTCAATCATGTCGTTTTTGGCTCTAACCCCTCTGATGCCAGGGTGGTTCCTAATGGCTTGGAGGAGAGTCTCCATTACTAGGATATAGAGAGCTGGAGACAAGGGGCAACCCTGCCGGGTGCCATTGTGGATGGGGAAGTACCGTTGACTCTAATTTTAGCACTAGGGTTTGTGTATAAGGTCATGATCGCTCTCTGAAATTGCACTAGGATACCAAAACTATGCAGCGTCTTCTTCATAAAGTTCCAATTCACCCGGTCGAAGGCCTTCTCCGCATCCACACTCAAGCAGGTCAGGGGGAGACCTTGTCTCTTTGCCCACTGAATGGCCGTAACAACTCTGCAGGAGTTATGGTTCCCCTCTCTTCCTGGCACGAACCCAGCTTGGTCGGGATGTATTAACTTAGGGAGGAACGAGCTGAGACGAGAGGCCAGAAGCTTAGCCCAGACCTTAATATCGACATTTAAGAGAGATATGGGCCTATAACTCCCGCAGAGTGTAGGGTCCTTCCCAGGCTTAGGCAAGATGGTTACTGTGGCTTCTAGGGATTGACTATGCAGCTGCCCCACTGTAAGAAGAGCATTGCACCAGTTTGTAAGGTGTGGACATAAGATGTCCGCAAATTTCCTGTAATAGCCCACCGGAAATCCATCCGGACCAGGGCATTTTCCTATGGGCATGGATTTCAGGATCTTATTTACTTCTAGTTCAGTGACAGGCACCGTCAATGAGTTCCCTTCATCACTACTAAGTCGGGGTAACTTTAAGTGGTGTAAGAAATCAGTTATCACAGAGTCTGCAGTTGGGTCTGAGTGGGAAGCTCGGTTAACTAGCCCATACAGCTCTTGATAAAATTTCTGAAATTCTTTAGCTATATCTGCAGTCTTATGTAGTGGTTTACCATCTTTGGACTGAATACTAGAGATATACATATAGTCTTTCCTCTGCTTAATAAGAGAGGCCATTAACTTCGTGCCCTTGTCTCCGTGAGAGAAAAAGCAAAACTGAGCATACTGATAAGCCCTGGCGTGGCAGGCGTTAAGATGATCTTTCAGTTTTGCTCTCAGGAGAAGAAGTTCCTGCTGTGCCCTCAAGGCTTTCGACCTCTTATGTATGGTCTCCAGTTCAGTGATCTGTTTAAGAAGGGAATGAAGCATTTGTTGTCTCTCCCTCTTGACATTGCTACCTATGGATATAAGTTCACCTCTCATTACTGATTTGTGTGTTTCCCACACAGTCTCTTGGGAAATATCTGGCGTTAAGTTCTCCCTAAAAAACCACGACAGCTTCTGTGACAGTGAGTCTACAACCTCCCTTCTATCTAGCAATGTCTCATTGAGTCTCCACTGTTTATTCTGGGGAGGTAAACTAGCGAATTGTACCACCATCGATACCGGGGCATGATCCGAAATCGTGATAGGATCAATCACTGCCTGTTCAATCATATCTATGCAGGTGTTTGAGACTAAGAGATAGTCCAATCTCTTATATACATTGTGGGCCGCAGAAAAAAAAGGTATAATCTTTGCCATTTGGATGTACTAGACGCCGTGCATCTATTAATTTTGCCTCTGCTATATGGGCATTGATTTGACCTAATGTCGTCTGGGTTTGTTGTGTAGAGCCATCTGAGGTGTCCATGAAGGGGTTCAAAGGCACGTTAAGATCACCCCCAACTAAACATATCCCTTCTGCGAATACTGTAAATTTTTGCATAGTTTGGGAGATCCATAACTTTTGTCCCCTATTAGGACTGTACAGGCTGGCCAAGGTTATCCGCTGCGTGCCAATGAAGCCCCTCACGAATATAAATCTGCCCTCCGAATCTGATTGAGAATCTGTCATTTTAAAAGGGACACGCTTGGCGATGGAAATACCCACCCCTCTTTTAGCCTTATCGAATGTGCTGAGGAACCAGTTATTAAAATAGCTTTTTTGGAGAGTGGGAACACATTTGGTCTTGAAGTGTAATTCCTGGAAAAACAAATATCAGTGCGGGATTTTCTCATCAGGCGTAAAACCTGAGATCTTTTTTGGGGAGTATTAAAACCCCTTACATTGAAGGAGGTACATTTGATCAGTGACATCTTTCATACCAATGAGCATCTCCAAAAATCTGCCTGACAATCCGTTGCACTAGAGATTTTAGACAACATAGAACTCTAACATAGGGCACAATCCTTACAGAACCTAGAATTGCGACCAAATAACATAAGTGAGGGTTAACACATCTGAACAGACCCATCACGAGCAGTGTGGTCAGCGTGTATGCACCAGGGCTGCACAGGTAGTACCCTGATGTAATGCATGTAGGGGGGGATCACAAGATCTTAAGAAAGATCCTGGATAACCAGCGCACCCTGACAGACCTGGTGCAACACAGAAATGTGCATTATGTGGCATAACCCAAATTAGGTCATAGGCATAGAAAGAAAACATATCTTGACAGCCCATAACTGAGCCGACAAGCCACCGTGGGAAGATAGCATGCCGAAAAATATAAAAACATCAGAAAATCGGCATATTACCTATAAACTTGCATGATTGCTTAGGAGAAGCAGATACATGACATCAGAACACAGTGGTTATACCGGGAGAATACCGGTTCAAGTTAGCTATTAACCTTCAAGCAGTAGGTGTTCAAGTGTCCCGGGGTCTGGTACCAGTCTTCTTCTTCGGTACAGCTTTGTTCCACCTCTGAACTCCCGGCAGCTCTGGTAACGGGATCCCGGTCTCCGCCGAAGGTAGCCATGACGGGATGTCTAGTGGGGTGGTCTGGAGCAATTCCCACGCCGCTGCTAGATCTCCTGGGACTCTGATAGTACATCTTCTGCCCCCTATTGCGAATGTTAGGCCGAAAGGAAACAGCCACTTGTAGGGGGTCTTGATGTGCCGCAGATGATCAGTTAGGGGTCGGAGTGCCCTCCGCTTGTTCAGCGTTGTTGGCGCCAAATCCTGGAACATAAGGATCTTGGCCCCGTTGTATGTGAGTTCCTTCTGCTCCCTGGCTGCCCGTAGTATTGCCGCTGTATCGGTATATTTCAATAGGCCACATACCACATCCCTGGGATTTTCGTTATCCTTCGGTTTCGGCCTAAGTGACCGGTGGATGCGCTCAATTTCTATATCCGCAGCGCTCTCCGTTCCCAAGAGGCTGACAAAGATGGCGGCCGCTGCTTCTGGCAAATCCTCGTGTGGTATCTGCTCAGGGAGGCCGTGCAGACGAATATTTTTCCGCCTGCTGCGGTTCTCCTGATCCTCAATTAGGGAGAAGGCAGTGTCCAGGGAGTCCATACAGGCCGCAGCGTTGTCCCCCAGAGTGTGGACATATGTGAGGATAGCAGCTTGGTTGCCTTCAAGTGTCTCCACCCGGTGTCCTATCTGTTTGATGTCGGACTTAATCTCCTTGAGATCGTGGAGCACTGGAGCAATGGCCGAGGAGAGGGCTTGCTGGAGAAATTTCCGCGATATAGGAGCTATGCCTGATTGCGGGACTCCATCTTCCAGATCAGGATTCACACCTGTAGCCCCTTCCGAATCTAGTGGCCAGTTGTCTGGTGCAGGCGGCGCCATTTTGGCCGCTCCGTTCATGCTGCCGGAGGGCTTCTTGTTTAGATATCGCTCCATGTCTGAGACCCCTCGATCCGGTTTCGGGGAGTCTGTCTTGTCTCTGGGGATACTTCTGCCGATTTTCCCCATACTTTGCTGGGTTAAATACAAAATTAACCAGGTTTCAGGGTTGCTGTGAGAGGAGCTCTCCTACATGCGACTAACCAGGTTGGCAGTCAGACTCCGCCCCTAGTAGTTATATTCTTATACATAGGTGCAGTATTATAGTAGTTATATTCTTGTACATAGGTGCAGTATTATAGTAGTTATATTCTTGTACTACTAGAATACTATAGTAGTACAAGAATATAACAACTATAATACTGCCTCTATAGTATTATAGTAGTTATATTCTTATACATAGGAACAGTCTTATAGTAGTTATTTTCTTGTACATAGGAGCAGTATTATAGTAGTTATATTCTTGTACATAGGAGCAGTATTATAGTACTGTAGTTATATTCTTGTATATAGGAGGCAGTATTATAGTTATATTCTTGTATATAGGAGGCAGTATTATAGTTATATTCTTGTACATAGGAGCAGTATTATAGTAGTTATATTCTTGTACATAGGAGGTAGTATTATAGTAGTTATATTCTTATACATAGGAACAGTCTTATAGTATTATATTCTTGTACATAGGGGCAGTATTATAGTAGTTATATACTTGTACATAGGAGCAGTATTATAGTAGTTATATTCTTGTACATAGGAGCAGTATTATAGTAGTTATATTCTTGTACATAGGAGCAATATTATAGGACTGTAGTTATATTCTTGTACATAGGAGGCAGTATTATAGTAGTTATATTCTTGTACATAGAAGCAGTATTATAGTTCGGTAGTTATATTCTTGTACATAGGAGCAGTATTATAGTAGTTATATTCTTGTATATAAGAGCAGTATTACAGTGGTTATATTCTTGTACATAGAGAGCATATTTCATTTCTTATATTCCTCAGTTGCCCTTTTTGGGTAAAATGATCTCCTGATTCACACTACTGTTTTTTCATAAACAGATGTGACCAGATTTCAGATCACACTTCATGCAGTTGCTCTGTCTCAGAGGTTACAGTTGCTCCTGGGTTTTGTCCAGTAGCCTCTTTACCACAGAACAGTACAGTATCACTATAAAGACTATGTCGCTGTAATATGGCCCCTGGTAAGGGACTGGGCCCTGAGCTCCAAGGCTCCTCTGTTTTTATGTTCTAGATTGTCCTGCGTACAGATAACTCCCATGACCCACAAGGTTCAAAGTATTTTACCTGGTGAAGATGTCTTCTGCTCTCCTGTGTCCTGTGTCCAGGTGAGAGGTTAATGAAGCTTCTCCGTCACTGTGATCTGTGACCCAGGACTGGTACCTATTTATACAGCTGCAAGTTATTTCACACATGGAAGGTCAGGTAAGTCACACAATGGGTGGCATCTACCTCAATTATTTCTTTGACATGACCTAAGACTATAAATTACTCCCTAGTACAATCCAATACTGAAATAAGTAATCTACGATGTTCTTTATTGGAACCATTCATGCAGCAGGAATATCCAAAAACTGCAAGGAACTTTCTGGAAATTAGGTATCAAGAGTCACATTTGGCTCTCTATTTCACAAGAAAGTCCAGTCAGTTTTGGATGGGGCCAAACGAGCGGCGATTTTCACGCAACGTAGAAATGATTCGTGAAAAACAACGCTCATGTGCACAGGCCCATTGAAATAATTGGTCAGGATTCAGTGCGGTGCTATACGCTCACTTCATGCATCGAACTCGCGCGGAAATCCCGCTCTTGTGAAAGAGGCCTAATGCAAGTGTATTTGTTGTTTAGTATCCGAAGACAGAAGGAGGATTCATCAAGACAGACCCTTTTTTGGGTGAAGCTGCCCCATTCATCAGCTGTTATCCCATCAGGTGGAGTGCCCACTGCTGGAGAAATGTAGTATTGCTTGAAAGCCATTCAAACAAATAGCCAATTAACATTTATGTTCACATACTGTACATTAAAGTGACTCTTCACTTAACCACTTGCCATCTGGGCCATTTGCCCCCTTCCTGACCAGGCCTAATTTTGCAAACTGACATATCTCACTTTATGTGGTAATAACTTTGGAACGCCTTTACTTATCCAAGTCATTCAGAGATTGTTTTCTCGTGACACATTGTACTTCATAATAGTCATAAATTTGAGTCAAAATATTTCACCTTTATCTGAGAAAAAATCCCAAATTGACAAAAAAATAGAAAAATTCACAATTTTCTAAATTTCAATTTCTCTGCTTTTAAAACAGAGTGATACCTCCTAAAATATTTATTACTTAACATTCCCCATATGTCTACTTTATGTTGGCATCATTTTGGAAATGTCATTTTATTTTTTTAGGACGTTAGAAGGCTTAGAAGTTTAGTAGCAATTCTTCAAATTTTTTTGAAAATTGCCAAAACCCACTTTTTAAGGACCAATTCAGGTCTGAAGTCACTTTGTGGGGCCTACATAGTGGATACCCCCATAAATGACCCCATTGTAGAAACAACACCCCTCAAGTTACTTAAAACGATTTTACAAACTTTGTTAACCCTTTAGGCTTTCCACAAGAATTAAAGGAAAATGGAGATCAAATTTTTAAATTTCACTTTTTTGGCTGATTTTCCATTTTAATAAAAAAAATTCTTAAACACATCGATGGTTAACAGCCAAACAAAACTCAATATTTATTACCCAGATTCAGCGGTCTACAGAAACATCCCACATGTGGTCATAAACTGCTGTATGGGCACACGGCAGGGCACAGAAGAAAAGGAACTCCACATGGTTTTTAGATGCCATGTCCCATTTGAAGCCCCCTGATGCACCCTTACAGTAGAAACTCCCAAGAAGTGATCCCATTTTGGAAACTAGGGGATAAGGTGCCAGTTTAATTGCTACTATTTTTGGGTACATAGGATTTTTTGTTCATTCATTAATCATTATAACACTTTATGGGGCAAGGTGACCAAAAAATTTGTTGTTTTAGCACAGTTTCTATTTATTTATTTTTACAGCGTTCACCTGAGGGGTTCAGTCAAGTGACATTTTTATAGAGCAGATTGTTATGGACGTGGTGATACCTAATATGTATACTTTTTCTTAAAGTTTTACACAATAATAGCATTTTTGAAACAAAAAAATTGTTTTAATGTGTCCATGTTCTGAGAGCTATAGTTTTTTATTTTTTGAGAGATTTTCTTATGTAGGGGCTCATTTTTTGCGGGATGAGGTGACTGTTTTATTGGTACCATTTTGTGGGACATACGCGTTTTTGATCACTTGGTGTTGCACTTTTTGTGATGTAAGGTGACAAAAATTGCTTGTTTTGACAGTTTTTTTTTTTTTTTTTACGGTGTTCACCCGAGGGGTTAGGTCATGTGATATTTTTATAGAGCTGGTTTTTACAGACGCGACAATACCAAATATGTCTATTTTATTTTTTCTATTTTTAGCCTTTTTTTTATTCCTTACTTGGGGAAACCTTTTTTTTATTTTATTTTTTCAACCCTTTATTTTTTTACTTTTTATTTTACACTTTTCGTCCCCCATAAGGTCATACAAGACCTCTGGGGGACATTTACTTCACTTTTTCTTTATTTTTTTTCACTGTTGATTTCTCCTGTAACTGGGGCTGACATAGTAGCCCCAGTTACAGGAGAAATACACCCCCCAGATAGTCTGTACAGCATAATACTGTGCTGTACAGCCTCAGTGCAGGGCTGATTGAGGTCTGTGAAAGACCTCACACAGCTCCTGCACTCTCGGGTCACGGTGGTCACAAGACCGCCGGGCCAGAACAGAAAAACGCATAGCTCGGTGAGCGCTGTGTATGCAGCGATCCAGAAGGCAGGGACACCTGGGCACTGTCCCAGCCTTCTCTCTGGGTTGCCCTGCTGTCACTGACAGCGTGCAACCCGATCAGCAGCTGCACGATTAGCGTGCAGCTACAGTTTCTGAACGGACGTTCTGGAACGTCCATTCAGAAATAGAGATCCACCTCCCAGACGTTTATATCCTATGGGCGGATGGGAGGTGGTTAAATAATAGAAGGGGGGGCTGCACGTGCCACTTATCAACCAACACTTGTCATAATAATAATTATTATTATTATTTATATAGCGCCACCATATTACGCAGCGCTTTACAAATTCATAAGATCTAATATACAACTGAAACACTAGGAGTCATACCAAGGGATCTAACATCATACAGAGGAATTCACAGAAGAGGATGATTTCCAGTTCATGATAAGTGATTATCTAATTATTATTATTATTAATAATAATAATAATAATAATAATAATACCATTTTAATTAGGTAAATATTATCATCACTTTATAAAACTTCAGATTACTACGATAAACATCAACATTAATATAGTTTTTATTTACATTATTAAAATAGTGCTGTTAGTGTTACTTTTTTATATTACTGTAATTTTTATTAATAATATCATTACAGTTAGCATTACTTATATTTCTGCTGTTATTATTATCATTGTGGAGAGAGGGGAGATTTCTGAAACCCTGGCAACCATTTTGTACAAAAATTGGCACATTTCAGAAATTTCCAGCTGCCTGTACCACATTTGAAAAGTGTACAGGGAAGTGGGCACGGTTAGCTATGAAGGTTCCATGTGCCATTAACCCCCTAGTGACCAGCCTGCTTTGAGCCTTACTAACCAAGCAATTTTCCCCCCTCGCCTATGACAGCACCCATGGATAGCATCCGCCCCTCTCTTCAGGACAGGAAACAGGAAGCACAGCCTCTTTAAAAGGGAAGTACTACCCCCATCATGCCAGTTCTGTTTCCTGTCCTAAGGGACAGGGTGGATGCACAGCATGCCAAAAGGATTGAGCTGCGGGAGCCCCTGGTGATTACCCGTGGGAGGAGGGCCTACCCGAGCGGCATAAGTCTTCTCTGGAAGCCGCTGCTGAAGTCTGGATCTCTGGACTCCCCCTTGCTACGGTCACTCCCCCGTCGTGGTTGCTTTGGTGTCCCCTGCACAGCGAACCTCTGCGGCCGTGCCGTAACTTCGGCTGCGATTCGACGTTCGCGCGGGGCGAGGCGTCGTCACTTCCGGGTGAGCGGGTCGGCGCTGACGTCATTGGTCAGCACCGAATCCTAAGCTTCCAGTATGAGCAGTGGGAGGGGGCGTGCCTAAGGCCAGAAGGGGGGGGGGTGCTGGTACGCGCCTGGCAAAGTTTAAATCCAGCCAGCTCTCGCTGCAGGCTGGTGTTGGGGCCTGCAGTGATCTCCATGGAGGGAAGCCAAGGGCAGAAAATGGAGCCCACACAGCGCGTTGAACCCACTGAAACCACCAACGAATCTTTGGTACCGGTGGGGGTAAGAGGGGTGAATACCCTGCAATTTTCATATATTACATTTAACCTGATGGTAGTTTTTTATTCTGTGTGCCTAGACTTCCAAGGAGAGAAGGGTGTCAAGATCCAAGGAGAAGGGCTGCGCAGTTTGTAAGAGAAGGCTACCGTCCGGTTGGGTTAAACCTGCCTGCCAGGCCTGCGTGGGCAAATTATTGGAGGATGAGGCCCCTTCTCTCTTATCAAGCCTAAAACAAATTATCAAGGACGAGGTCAAGGAATCAGTGAGAGAGTCCTTGAGTAACCTGCTTGAAAATCGCCCCAGCACTTCTGCTGCTGCCTCCATTCCCCTTTCAAGCGATCAAGAGGGGTTATCGGGGTTAGAGGAGGAGGGAGAGCTATAGTCCTCGGATCACTCCCAGGATGAGCAAATGGCGGGGAGACCTCTGTTCCTATCAGAAAACATTAATTCCTTAGTCAGGATCGTCAGGGCGACCATGGGACTTGATGATCAGTCAGAACCTCAGTCTATGAGGGATACTATGTTTGAGGGCCTGGGTCCTAGGAAGTTGAAGTGTTTTGATGTTCACGAGAATATAACTTCTGTAATCAAAAATGAATAGAGTAGGCCAGACAAAGTTTTTTGGACCATCTGCCCTAAAGCGGAAGTATCCCTTTGAAGATACGGCTTCAGCGGTTTGGGATAGAGCTCCAAAACTGGACGCCCCAGTAGCAAAGATCTTTAAAAAGGCAGCCTTTTCGTTCGAAGATTCAGGAACACTTAAGGATCCGATGGACAGAAGGGCCGAGGTGTATTTGAAAAAGAATTGGGAAGCGACGGCGGGCTCATTCAGGCCCGCTATAGCCGCCACCTCAGTGGCCAGATCATTAAGAGTCTGGATGAACGAATTGGAGGAGCAGATAAAGAAAGGGGCACCTGTGGAGCAGTTGCTTGCCTCATTTCCAACCCTTTATAATGCCATCGATTTTCTAGCGGATGCCTCAGTAGATTCTCTGAAGCTATCGGCGAGAGCCGCTGCTCTTTCAAATTCTGCCCGGAGGGCTATTTGGCTTAAGGATTGGAGAGGAGATTATTTTTCTAAAGCGAAGTTATGTGCCATTCCCTGTCAGGGTGAATTCCTCTTTGGGCCAACATTAAACATTAGATTTACTGGAGAAAGCTTCTGACAGAAAAAAGGGGGTTTCCTTCTACATATCAGCAGGCCCCTAAGAAACCTTTTCTCTCTCAGACGACCAGATTCAATTTTAAGAGAAGAGAAGCTCCCAGACAGCCTGGTAATGCCGCTAGAAGAAACAAGGGATTTCTTTTTTCAGGTGGAGAGGCCTCAAAAAAGCCTCAACAATGACGCCAGATCCCCGGTAGGAGGTTGGCTCTCCCTCTTCGCAGAGCAATGGAAGAGGATCTCGAACAGCCCCTGGATTCTTTCAATTATTTCAGAAGGCTATTGCTTAAACTTCCTGAAAACTCCTCCAGAAAGGTTTGTCTTGACGGACTATCGCTCCAGCCCAGAGAAGCTGGAAGCGTTGCGTCTGGAGATTTCGGATTTGTTAAAGAAGAAGGTCCTGCGGGAGGTTCCAGCTCAAGAGAGAGGGGGAGCTTTTACTCAACGCTTTTTCTTGTAACAAAGCCAAACGGCACCTATCGTACCATAATAAACCTGAAACTGCTCAACAAATACCTGGTGTACGAGAAATTTCGTATGGAGACCATCAGTTCTATAATTCCAAATCTATTCCCAGCCTGCTGCATGGCAACCGTGGATCTCAGGGACGCTTACTACCATGTACCAATCCATCCCAATCACCAGAAATACTTAAGAGTAGCAGTTCAGTTTCCAGACAGACTCTTACATGTACAGTTTCAGGCCCTGCCGTATGGGTTATCCCAGGCACCCAGACTTTTCACAAAAATAATAGCGGAAATGATGGCTCATCTGAGAGAGGGATTTGGTTGTCATCCCCTATCTAGACTATTTTCTCCTTCTCTCTCAGGAACCAGACCAGTTAATCAGTCAGATTTCCTGGTTCAGGGAGGTTCTAGAAAAACTGGGTTGGGAATTAAATCTCCAGAAATCCAGTCTTGTGCCAAACCAGTTATGCACCTTTCTGGGGCTACTCCTGGACTCCCAGAAACAAATGTGTTTTCTTCCACCACAAAAAAAAATCTCTGCTAGTTTCCAGGGTTCAAGACATTATAGCTCGCCACTCCATCTCCTTAAGAGAAGCAATGTCAGTTCTAGGCCTGATGACTGCCACAATCCCGGGAGTAGAATGGGCCCACTTCCACTCAAAGTCACTACAGTGGCAAATCCTGGAGGTTTGGGACAACGATCCCCAATCCTTGGATTCTCTCTTTTTCCTTTCACCTCAAACGTTAAAAGACTTAGAATGGTGGACGGTGCCTTCCAACCTTCAAAAAGGAGTCCCTTGGTCAAGGAAGGATCCCCTAACTCTGACTACAGATGCAAGTCCTTGGGGTTGGGGAGCCCACACAGATTCACTACTTCTGCAGGGACAATGGAATCAGGAAATAGTCTCCAAGTCTCACAACTTCAAAGAACTTCTAGCTATTCTCATGGCCTTGAAGAGGAGCCTCCACCTCTTAAAAGGCAGAAATATCTTGATCTATTCAGACAACATGATGGAAGTGGCTCACATCAATCGTCAGGGGGGGACCAGATCCCTAGACCTGATGTCTCTGACCAAAGAAATTTTCGAGCTGGCAGAAAATTTCCTTCCATCGATCAGGGCAGTACACTTAAAAGGGACGGAGAGAGTTATTGGCAAATGGAGATGAAATTTCAGAATTTACATTTTTTTGCAAATTTTCCATTTTAATCCATTTTGTGAGCAGAGAGTGTTTGAGTAGACACAGAAGTGGGATGATTACGCTGATAATGGTGTTATCGCTGCTCACCATCTGTGTTGAGTCCTCAAAGTTTCTTAACCCCTTAAAGACCCATGACATACATGTACATCATTTCTTTGCGGGACTTAAAGATCCATGACGTACATGTACTTCATGGGGATCGGGCGGGTTGTCGGGTGGTAATAAATCAATTAAGAATTATGGTCATAAAAATAATTAACTATAAAAAATTAAATTTATAAAATTTGTCATAAATTCTTAAAATAATGACCTGGTGAATTGTAGACAAACTAATCGATACAATCCACATCTGAGTCTGACTATTTCCTCAGATAAATAAGTTATTTTGACGTGAGATGACGTTAATGATAAAAAATGTAGTCCTACATTATACAATAATACACAGGTTTATTGGTTACAAGATTATAAAGCTAAATAAGTAAATAAACACAATGATACATGCAAATGAATATATATTCAGCGTTGATATAAAGCACTACAAGCTTAACAATGCATGTGAGTGAAAATAACTCGTCACATTATAACAAAGCTATTATTAGGTTAGGATATCAAAATAGTAACATAAGTTATATCCATTACTTCTGTTCAGAGAAAACCTCATGATATCAAGATGGGCATGTCTAATTCTAGACATCAATATGGAATGCTAAATACATTCTGCCCTCTTCTAACCTAACCTCAAGATAGGCAAATCCATCCAAGGATATAACGTAGAAGAGATCACTGTATCCTTCCGCCCCATCCTGGACTATTTTCACACATATAACTTTGGTAAGACTATTAAGACAAATAACAGGAATCTAGGATCTTTGCTAGACCATAACTTAAATGGGAAGGACTTGAAATAAGTCTTTCCTGTGGGAACCCATCATTTAGCTTGGCGAAGAATGTTCTATCAATATATATATAATCATTTAATGCTTTGCTAGAGTCTTGATGCTTCTGCAGGTACATTGAAGTCTCACAATAATCCTAAGACTACATCTCAATATGGAGATGATCAATTAATTTATTTATTTGCCAATCTAGATGGTATAATTTCACCCACACTATCAAATTAGTCTTAATAAAATGTAATATCATTCTCTGTGTCTCTTACCAAGTCCTAGTAGGAATCTCACTTCTGCTCCTAGGAAAGCTGGGTGGTCCATCCTAGCGCATCTCACCATGGCTTTCATCTTGATAGACCCCCCTAGAGAGCTTAACTTGTCTCTCCCTCTCTCTCTTTGTGTCTTTTATGACCACAAACTTATCAGTTAGACACACCTTCCTAGTTTGGAACTTTCCAATCATTGTCGGATGGGCGTGACTATTGATAAGAAATATGACATCATAACCTTACCCAGAATGCATTTCTGCTACTGTTGTAATGTCACCTACTCATACCTAGGTGGCACTGCTGTGTAAGCTATTTGCATCATAGTATAAATTATTGTAGATTCACACTGAAGGCATCAAAACTATGAATTAACACATGTGGAATTATATACATAACAAACAAGTGTGAAACAACTGAAAATATGTCATATTCTAGGTTTTCAAAGTAGCCACCTTTTGCTTTGATTACTGCTTTGCACACTCTTGGCATTCTCTTGATGAGCTTCAAGAGGTAGTCCCCTGAAATGGTTTTCATTTCACAGGCGTGCCCTGTCAGGTTTAATACGTGGGATTTCTTACCTTATAAATGGGGTTGGGACCATCAGTGGCGTTGAGGAGAAGTCAGGTGGATACACAGCTGATAGTCCTACTGAATAGACTGTTAGAATTTGTATTATGGCAAGAAAAAAGCAGCTAAGTAAAGAAAAACGAGTGGCCATCATTACTTTAAGAAATGAAGGTCAGTCAGTCAGCCGAAAAATTGGGAAAACTTTAAAAGTAAGGGCTATTTGACCATGAAGAAGAGTGATGGGGTGCTGTGCCAGATGACCTGGCCTCCACAGTCACCGGACCTGAACCCAATCGAGATGGTTTGGGGTGAGCTGGACCGCAGAGTGAAGGCAAAAGAGCCAACAAGTGCTAAGCATCTCTGAGAACTCCTTCAAGACTGTTGGAAGACCATTTCAGGGGACTACCTCTTGAAGCTCATCAAGAGAATGCCAAGAGTGTGCAAAGCAGTAATCAAAGCAAAAGGTGGCTACTTTGAAGAACCTAGAATATGACATATTTTCAGTTGTTTCACACTTGTTTGTTATGTATATAATTCCACATGTGTTAATTCATAGTTTTGATGCCTTCATAGTCATGAAAATAGAGAACTCTTTGAGAAGGTGTGTCCAAACTTTTGGTCTGTACTGTGTGTATGTGTATATGTGTGTATATGTATATATATATATATATATATATATCTATATATCTCTATCTATCTCACAAATATCGCAGCAGCACAGCCAGACGTAGTAAACTGGGTGCAATTCCCCACAGAGGCCGGCCCCTCCTCCACGATATATACTTCACAAATGACGAGGCAGCACTTCCAGCTTTAGGTGATAGGTTGAAGACCCCAAAACTTTAATCCCAGCAACGTTTCGGCCTGCTCAATAAGGCCTTTATCAAGCTACATAACAGTGCATACAACCAGGTATATATACCCACAGTTCAATTAATGCCAAATACAATCAGTGAATACACATGTCATCAATTAGGTCACATGATCGCTAACCACACCATCACATGACACCCTGTGTGTGATATACATTACTAATACATCCATACAAAAGTTATAAGTGATCATACTTCATTATTATAAAATGTACATTCCAATTTACATATGTGCTTTACATTTTGTTACACAGAATTCGTGTCCCTTACGTGCATACTCCAGATAGTGAGTCCAGTACATAAGTGTTCAGTGCATCAAGAGTTAAAATCTATTGATAATGATGCAGTTGCATCATATCTAAAATTAAAAGCAATGGGTCTCACCGCTCGTGGACCCGCCGAGCCAACCAGCGTTGGCATCCCTCCTTCAGCAGTGCACATGAGTCGGGCCAGACGTCTCTCACCCAACCCCTGACGACGACGCGCACCTACGCACACACTCCATGGACCGCAGCATCATCCAATAAAGCGCATCGCAGGCACAGCAGTAAGGGGGGAAAAGGGCAAGGTCATGTGACACGACAACAGTCGCACATATATATATATAGAATGTCCTACTGATTGTGCTATGCCAAGGACTAAGGCTCATTAAATGAATACATGAATATTATATATTTTGCTTCATTAATAAATACCTAATTGTATAGGTAATTATCACCAGCTGTATAGAGCTTATCTTTATCTCCCGTCATAAATGTATAAGTAGACAAGGAATATTCTTCTCAGACTGGTACATTCATGAGAAGAATAACACTAAAGAGCAGAAACCTTTGTACACAGAAACCTTTGTGCGACCTTACTTTGGCCTACTCGAAACATACAAAATTGTAACTATAGTCGAGCATGGCTCTTAAAGGCAATGAACATCCATCTTGACTAGAAAAATTGGATATTAATGTATATACCTATGAAAAGGCACAACAGGGTGCAGGAGCTGCGCCTGCCTGATCCGCAGCAGGGGTCCGGCAGTCACTGATAGCCGGATCTCTGCTGCATGTGCTGGCATTGGTGAAATCACAGATGCCGGCACATTAACCCTTCATGTGCCGCAGTCAGCACTGACCGCAGCACATGCCATGTCCGGCGGTGATCAGCGCTGCAATCAGGTCCCCGTGCTGCCTTCCTTAGGCATCGGGGCTGCCTTCCGGTGGAGAGCCTGTGAGATACAGCCCCCTGGATCTCACAGGCAGGAAGCTGTATGAGTAATACACATTGTATTACTCGTACAGCCAATGCATTCCAATACAGAAGTATTGGAATGCATTGTAAAGAGGATCAGACACCCAAAAGTTTAAGTCCCAAAGTGGTACAAAAAATAAAGTGGAAAAAAAGTTGAAAAAACTAAGTTCCCCCAAAAAATTTAAAGTTTCAAGTGAAAAAACGAAAAAAAGTCATTTTCCCCAAATAAAGTAAAAAATAGGGAAAAAAAGAAAAATAGAGATATTAGGTATAGCCGCGTCCGTATCGACCATCTCTATAAACATATCACATGAACTAACCCCTCAGATGAACACCGTAAAAAATAAAAACTGTGCTAAATAAACAATATTTTTTTCACCTTACATCACTAAAAGTACAACACCAAGCGATCAAAAAGGTGTATGCCCGCCAACATTGTACCAATCTAACCGTCACCTCATCCCGCAAAAAATTAGCTCCTACCTAAGACAATCACCCAAAAAATATAAAAACTATGGCTCAGAATATGGAGACACTAAAACATTGTTTTTGTTTTAAAAATTGCTGTTATTGTGTAAAACTTAAGTAAATAAAAAAAGTATGCATATTAGGTATCGCTGCGTCCGTAAGAACCTGCTCTATAAAAATATCACATGACGTAACCCCTCAGCTGAACACCGTAGAAAAAAAAAAAAATTGGTGTAAAAAAAGCCTTTTTTTGTCACTTTACATCACAAAAATAGAGAGATTATGTCGCACTAGAGTGACCAGGGAACAACTTAGTGGGTGCACCTCATCAGATCACACCAAATCTGAAGCGGGGGTGGTAGTAATAAATAAATAGGAGTGGGGCACTCTCTATAGCAATGGGAGCAGTGGATATTGGTACATAAAAATTATTTTATTAATATATCTAAAATAGGTCATTCACATTGATAATTTGAATAATTCACAATAATAATTACGTGTGGTGTGTGTGTATATGTATATGTGTGTGTATATATATATATATATATATATATATATATATATATATATATATAGCAGCATAAATGGTGAAAATGTATAGCAGCATAAATGGTGAAAATGTGCATGCTAAAACAACATTGTGAATAATTATCAGGCTAAAATACAATTAATAGTCCATCAATAGAAATTTCGCCTCCAAAAATATCAAAAATTTCTTTAAAAGTCTCTGGGTATCCACAATAGAATTCAGTTAATGTTAATAGCAATTGGACTCCAATCTCAGGTGTAAATTACTAATAGCTCTACACAGAGCGGCGTCCTGCTCCTTAGCCTGAGACAGCGGCGTCCCGCTGTAAATTTCGAAAAGCGATCGCTTATTTCTCATAAACAATTCGATCTTACCCGGAGGGTTTCAACAAAATCTCCTACCCTCGTCTCGGTGCGCCTTCTGTGTATCTCAGAGCTTCGGTCCCGAGGGCTGTTTTCGAAAGGATCCCACGCCACCGCCGGAAATCCAAGTGAGTTTGCTGAAGGTAAACTTCCTTTATCCAGCAAAGACCTCCTGCAGCTGGCGTTCTCAGATCATTAAAGCAATGAATTGTTCTCCTCCTAAATCGATCGAAGATATGAGTCTATAATCCAAACATGGGGGTCTATTACCAAACGCATTTCGGGGTTAAAGCAGTTGA